>NC_034593.1:121507265-121551847 GCF_900095145.1 Mus pahari | reverse complement strand
TTTGAGGAGAGTTGGAATTAGGTCTTCTTTGAAGGTCTGATAGAACTCTGCACTAAACTCATCTATTCCTGGGCTTTTTTTAGTTAGGAGACTATTAATGATTATTTCTATTTCTTTAGGGGATATGGGACTGTTCAGATCATTTGTCTGATCCTGATTTAACTTTGGTACCTGTTATCTGTGTAGAAAATTGTCCATTTCATTCAGATATTTCAGCTCTTGTAGTAAGATCTGATGATTTTTTTTTTTTTTTGGATTTCCTCAGATTCTGTTGTTATGTCTAACTTTTCATTTCTGATTTTGTTAATTATGATACTGTCTCTGTGCCCACTAGTTAGTCTGGCCTAACAGTTTTTGGTTTGGGGGAGTCTGTTTGTTTGTTTGTTTGTTTTTCTCAAAGAAACAGCTCCTGGTTTGGTTGATTCTTTGAATAGTTATTTTTGTTTCTACTTGGTTGATTTCAGCCCTGAGTGTGATTATTTCCTTCTGTCTACTCTTCTTGGGTGTATTTGCTTCTTTTTGTTCTAGAGCTTTCGGGTATGCTGTCAAGCTGCTGGTGTATGCTCTCTCCAATTTCTCTTTGGAAGCACTTAGAGCTTTGGAGTCCTCTTAGGACTGCTTTGTGTCCCATGGGTTTGGGTATGTTGTGGCTTCATTTTCATTAAACTCTAAAAAGTGTTTAAGTTCTTTCTTTATTTCTTCCTTGATCAAGTTATCATTGAGTAGAGTGTTGTTCAGCTTCCACATGAATGTGGGATTTCTATTGTTTATGTTGTTATTGAAGATCAGCCTTAGTCCATGGTGATCTGAAAGGATGCATGGGATAATTTCAATATTTTTGTATCTGATGAGGCCTGTTTTGTGACCAATTATATGATAAATTGTGGAGAAGGTGCCATGGGGTGCTGAGAAGAAGGTATATCCCTTTGTTTTAGGATAAAATGTTCTATAAACATCTTTTAGATCCATTTGGTTCATAACTTCTGCTAGTTTCACTGTGTCTCTGTTTAGTTTCTGTTGGCATGATCTGTCATTGCTGAGAGTTGGGTGTTGAAGTCTCCCACTATTATTGTGTGGGGTGCAATGTGTGCTTTGAGCTTTAGTATAGTTTCTTTTATGAATGTGGGTATCCTTGCATTAGGCGCATAGATGTTTAGAATAGAGAATTCTTCCTGGTAGATTTTTCCTTTGATTGGTATGAAGTATCATTCCTTATCTTTTTTGATAACTTTTAATTGAAAGTCATATTTTTTATTTTACAATGGCTACGCCAGCTTGTTCCTTGGAACCATTTGCTTGGAGAATTGTTTTCCAGCCTTTTACTCTGAGGTAGTGGCTGTCTTCTGTCTTCATCACTGAGGTGTGTTTCCTGTATGCAGCAAAATGTTGGGTCCTGTTTATATATCCAATCTGTTAGTCTATCACTTTTTATTGATGGAGTTGACTCCATTGATATTAAGAGGTATTAAGGAGAAAAGATTGTTACTTCCTGTTATTTTTGTTGTTAGAGGTGAAATTATGCTTTTTGTGGCTATCTTCTTTTTGGTTTGTTAAAAGAAGTTTTTTTTTTTTGTTTTGTTTTTTTTTTTTTTTGCTTATTCTAAGGTGTAGTTTCACTCCTTGAGTTGGAGTTTTCCATTAATTATCCTTAGAAAGATTGGATTTGTGGAGAAATATTGCGTAAATTTTGTTTTGTCATGGAATATCTTGGTTTTTCCATCTATGGTTATTGAGAGTTTTGCAGGGCATAGTAGCCTGGGTTGTCATTTGTTTTCTCTTAGGGTCTGTATGACATCTGCCCAGGATCCTCTGGCTTTCATCATCTTTGTTGAGAAGTATGGTCTAATTCTAATAGTTCTGCCTTTATATGTTCCTTGACCTTTTTCCCTTCCTACTTTTAATATTCTTTGCTTTGTGCATTTGGTGTTTTGATTATTATGTGATGGGAGGAATTTCTTTTCTGATCTTTTAGTGTTCTATAGGCTTCTTGTATGTTCATGGGCATCTCTTTCTTTAGGTTAGGGAAGTTTTCTTCTATAATTTTTTTGAATATATTTACTGGCCCTTTAAGTTGAGAATCTTCACTCTCTTCTGTACCTATTATCCTTAGATTTGGTCTTCTCGTTGTGCCCTGGATTTCTTGGATGTTTTGGGTTAGGAGCTTTTTGCATTTTTACATTTTCTTTGATTGTTGTGTCAATGTTTTCTATGGTATCTTCTGCACATGAGATTCTCTCTTCTATTTCTTGCATCCTGTTGATGATGCATCTATGACTCCTGATCTCTTTCCTGGGTTTTGTATCTCCAGAGTTGTCTCCCTTTGTGATTTCCTTATTATTTCTACTTCTGTTTTATATCCTGGATGGTTTTGTTCAATTCCTTCACCTGTTTGATTGGTATTTCCTGTAATTCTTTAAGGGATTTTTGTGTTTCTTCTTTAAGGGTTTCTACCTGTTTAACCTGTCTTCTCCTGTATTTCTATAAAGGAGTTATTTATGTCCTTCTTAAAATATTCTATCAGCAACACAAGACATGATTTTTTTTATTATTTTCTTTATTTACATTTCAAATGCTATCCCGAAAGTTTCCTATACCCCTCCCCCCACCTCTGCTCCCCTACCCACCCACTCCCACTACTTGGCCCAGGCCTTGCCTTATGCTGGGTCATATAGAGTTTGCAAGACCAAGGGACCTCTCTTCCAAATGATGGCCGATTAGGCCATCTTCTGCTACATATGCAGCTAGAAACACAAACTCAGGGGGTACTGGTTAGTTCATATTGTTGTTCCACCTATAGGGTTGCAGCCCCCTTCAGGTCCTTGGGTACTTTCTCTAGCTCCTCCATTGGGGACCCTGTGTTCCATCCCAATAGCTGGCTGTGAGCATCCACTTCGGTGTTTGCCAGGCACTGGCATAGCCTCACAAGAGTCCGCAATATCAGGGTCCCTTCAGCAGAATCTTGCTGACATGAGCATTAGTATCTAGGTTTGGTGGCTGATGATGGGATGGATTCCCGAATGGGATAGTCTCTGGATAGTCCATCATTTCATCTTAGCTCTAAATTTTGTCTCTGTACCTATATCCTTTCATGAGTATTTTGTTCCTTATTCTAAGGAGGAATGAAGTATCCACCCAGTGGTCATCCTTCTTGGTTTTCTTCTGTTTTGCATAATGTATCTTGGGTATTCTAAGTTTCTGGGCTAATACCCGCTTATCAGTGAGTGCATATCTAGTGACTTCTTTTGTGATTGGGTTACACGAGACATGATTTTTAAATCCACATCTTGTTTTTCTGGTGTGTTGGGGTATCCAGGACTTGCTGTTGTGGGAGAACTAGGTTCTGATGATGCCAAGTAGTCTTGGTTTCTGTTGATAAGATTTTTGTTTGCCTTTCACTATCTGGTTATCTCTGGTGTTAGATGTTCTTCTATCTCTGGCTAGACCTTGTTCCTCCTATGTGTCTGCCAGCCTGTGTCAGCATTCCTGGGAGACCAGCTTTCTCCTGGCAGAACTTGTGTACAGAGGGCTTTAGGACAGCCCAAGCTCTGGGTGCAGACGGCAACCGGAAGGATTCTGTCCCTGCTGTTTCACTGTTCCTGTGTTCTGTGTGTTCCTAGCTGGCCCTGTTTCACAGTTATTGGAGAGAATGTGGCAATCTCACCTCCAAGCCTGGGAATGAAAGCACTTTTAAGAGAACAAGTCTCTCCTGGTGGGTCCTGTGCACAGCAGCCTGTGTAACAGCCTCAGCTCTTGGCTTGGGTACAGATGGCAGACCGAAAGGATCCTGTCCCAGCTGCCTTGTATGTGTTAAATAATACCTTCACAGTTTTAAAATATTTTTCCACCTTGATCATTGTGTCCTGATCATTCTGTATGTTGTCTCACAATGTACAGAAGCATTTTAATTTCATAGAATCCATTTGCTTATTTTTGGTTTTGTTTCCTATGCTTTTGTGATCATACAAATTTCTAGTCTCAAATTTAAGTCTTTGGTCTGTTTTGAGTTAATTTTTATATATGTGTATGATGGCCCTTAATTTCATTCTTCCTCATGTAGGCATCTAGTTTTTGCAATACTGCTTCATGTGTATTATTGACATAGTCATTAAAAATGATGAACTATAAATGCATGGATTTATTTGAGTTTTCTTTTCTGTTCCATTGATCTACATAGGTGGTTTTAAGCTGATGCTATGTTGTTTTGGTCACTATATCGTTGGAGCATATTTTGAAATAAAGAAGTGTGAGGTTTCTTTGTTCTTCTTGCTTTTGGTATGTTCTTCCTTAAAACTTATTTTTAGAACATTGACAATATGACTTTTTAAAGGAAAAAAGTTTCCTTTTGTACCTGCTGTATTCTTGGAGTGAATCCCTTATTTGACCTGAGCATCATCCCCTAAACACCAGTAAAGAGGTCTGCGAGAGATTGCTTCTGGATCTTTTGCTAATTCCATGTTTCAGTAAAGAAGAGACTATTTCCAAGTGTCTCCTATCTACATTAAAATATATGAAATGATTGAGTGGATATTATCATTCCAAAGCATATGGCACTTGTCACATGAGCATATAAAATGGCCATCGAAAGTATCCTTAAACTGAAAGCTAAGGTTCCTCTATGAAAACCTAAGTCATAAACTTGTTCCACTACACAAATAGGAATATGTACCCAGAGTGCCTTTCAGTTCTCTGGAGAACACCATACACTTAAAAGCTCTTGCAGTATCATCAGGAACCAAAACTTTAGGACCTATATTTGTGAGCTGCCTAATGCCAGAGGCATTCAGCATGAGATTTCACATAAGGAACCATTCCTCAAAACTGGCACCCTGTTAAGTGGAGGGACACACTGCCATGCATTCATTGGCAACTGAAGAGTTCAAGACCCAGAGGGAGAAAGATGAAATCAACACTGTGTGTTTGGCTGTGGGAACAGCCCAGGCTTCTGGGGTGGGAGGAAGATAAATAACACTAATTGCTACTTTGGGCTTCCTCCTCAAAAGTGCTGGAGAACTGGTTTTCCAGGTGTAAATAAGGCATCACACAAGTTAAACCTGCCTCTGGCACTTGGCATGTTAATTCTTGCCTCTTGAGTCTTTTTGTTTCTCCTTCCCTGATCACTTCAGACTGACTCCTGGTGCCTAGGCTCCATTCAAAGATACAGGATTACAGATAGGGATGAAATGGTGAAGCAACTGAAGACAGAAGTGTAGCAGGACTGTCGTGGGGATGCTCCTCAGTCCTCTATTTTAGTTGTTCAACTTCCAGAAAGACTTCAGTTGAACACAGCTGAGGGCTCTCTCAGGTCCTGTCTGGTCAGTCCCCACCCTGCCTTAGCATCCACATCAGCACTGCCCAACAAAACTTAGAGCACTACCAGTGTTCATGACCTGTGTTCCTCATCATTGTGATGCCTTCCTCCAGGAGCCTTGACACCAGAGACTTCATGGAGAATTGTAAATTGTGAAATTAAATTAGACCTCAAAAGAGGATGAGAATTTTTACTGGAATATTCCAGAAAATGTTTGTGGATGTCAGCTATTTATACATCACTTGGACAATGTAGCTATTCTACGTATGTAATGCTTTCTTTAAACTAACCCTTTTATTAAAACCTTTAAAGGCCAGGTATTCCGGTGAATGTCTGTAAACCTCAAACTCAAGGGCTGGTGAAGGAGTAAAACCGGGTTAAAGTCAGTTTGGGTTACATGTTGAGACTGATCCTGTCTCAAAAGCAAAATCCTTTAATAGTTAAATTTAGTCTAAGCAACAACAACAAAAACAGAAAAAATAACAAATTTGACATTAGGTGCATTTTGTACTTTATCTCATAAATGCATATTTTTCATTTCTTTTGTTTGGGGAAATTTCATACAAATATACATGACATATGTACCCATTATACATGACATATCTACCCATTTAACTCTATAAATAACCAATGCTCCCCAACATGTTGCCTTCCAATTTCATGTCTTTTTTTTTTTTTTTTTTTGGATGAACTACTAAGTCTAGTTAGTGCTGTCCATATTTGCATGGGGACAAAGCCATCCATGGAGAAAAAAATCTATCCAGTGACCATATCCTCAATAAACAATAACTCTCCCTTCTCCAGCAACTATGCACTGCCCATAGCCCCTTGGTATGGGGCGAAGTCTTGAGATCAGCTAATCTATATTGGCATTTTGGTTGGCTTGGTCTTGAATATGTCTTGTGCAGGGAACCATGGCTCCTGTGAGTTCCTATGTGCCATAGTAATGTCATCCAGAGGACAGCAATTCACAGCACTCCTCCCCCATTCCGAGCGCTGACGTTCTTTTCTTTTCCTCATCTATGACATTTCCTGAGCTTGTTGGAGGGGTGTGTCACTTATGGCTGAGCACTTAGTCTTTTAATCCCAGTACTCGCACCAGTTATGCATCTTTCTATTGACTACAGCCCCAAATGAGGTTTCTTTCACCATTTTGAAATTTGTTCTTAGGCCACCAAAGGAACTTCTCAAACATCATCCAGAGACACTAAAATAATCAAATTATTCTTTTCAGACACTCCCAAAATTGATATTAAGTTTTAAGTTAAGCAGTTGGCATGTTAGACGTGGGTAGACTATTGTATATACTGCATTAAAAGGAAGGATAATGAGGCATTGAACAAGAGATATCATTCTGCTAGGTAACACGTGTTGCTATAGCAGCTGGAGGTCTGTCTCCCAGAGGAGGCTAGACCCAGCCATGTATAACAGCCATGCCAGACAATGAAAGCCTGAACTAAACTGATGGATTCCAAATCGGGGAGAGGTAAAGAGTTCTGTCGCAGTGTCTAGAAAAGATAAGCTCGAGGTGCAGAGGTGGAGGAAGGTGAGGTTGCCATCAAAGATGGCGATAAGCTTTGAGGGCCCCAACTGCTGAGGTCACACACTGGAGATTTGAAGGAAAGTGAAATAAGTGGAAAGAGATATTGTTGAATAGCTTTTATGAGAGAGTATAACTGACTACATTGATCTGCAACCATCAGAAATTTGAGAGATAAATGTTCCAAATGGATACACAGCCCAGGATGAAAAGTAAGACCACTGCTTTAAGGAATGCCAAATACTGTGGGAAGGGACATTTAAAAGGTTTTCGGTCCACTGTAAAGCAGATTCTTCAGCACTGGGGAAAAGATTGTGGAAGGTCAACAATTACCAGATTGGTTAAATCAAGTTCTTGAGAACCATGGAACTAATATTACCAAATTAAGTTTCTGAAAAGTTAGGGCTGAAAAAAATGGTTCCACGGTTAAGAGTACTTGGTGCTGTTGCAGATAAGTTTGATTCAGTTCCTATTACCCACAAGACAGCTTGCAACTGTCAACTACAGTTTCAGAGGATCTGATGACCTCTTCTTGTTTCCACAGACATGAGACATACATGTGATGCACAGACATACAAGTAGACAAAACACCCATGCACATAAAAATAAATAAATCCCAAAGAAGATAAAGTAAGTGGAGGGTATATATAATCCTTTCTCTGTATCTATTTGGATATTTCTTGGTGCTTTAGTTTCAATGTAGACAATCATAAAATTCTTTGTGAAGTTTTAAAAATCATATATAAGAATTAGAGAGAAGGCTCTATTAGTAGAATACTCTCCATAAAAGCACAAAGATCTGAGATTGGATCCCAGTACTTCTGTATAATCCAGGAACAGTAATGTGTTCTGTAGCCCCTCATGCTGGGGAGACAGAGGATTCTTGAAGAGTGCTGTCTAAAAAGCATGGCTGAATCACCAAGTTCTAGAGTTAATGAAAATCCCCATTCCCAGAAGTAAGTCAGCAAGTCCATGAAGATGGCTCAGTGAGTAAAGACACTTGTGTTTTGAAAGCCTCATACCTTGAGTTTAATTCCTAGAACCCATATAAAGATGGATGGAGTAAACCAACTCCACAAAGTCTTTCTCTCACCTCCATATACATGCTGTTATGTGTGCATTAATATACACATGCATATACATAAACTTTTTCATAATCAAACACTTTGTATAATTTTCCCCTTTATATCCTTTGTAAACGCACCCATTCGAATCTCTAACACGAGGATGTGTATCTTCCACACAAGAGTCCAGGCAGGGTTTGAAATCACTGGTGAGGCCCTGGTAAATTCGCTCTTTGGCAGACTAACACCTTACTTTACCTGTTGCTCACACAGACTTTATCCTGCATCCTTCTCTGAGATTCTCAGCTTTCTAACTCCCAAACCCAAGATCTACAAAAGTAAACATGATACGTCAAGTGTACTTCAACCAAAAGTAAGGGAGAAATCCATATTGCCTGCTTCATTTTTACTACATATATGTTACTAATATCCAAATAGTTTCATACCTAAGTTTCATTCTGGATTCATAACTTATATTCACAATTAGTAACCTCATATCTTTCCACCGCTGCTATAGATAAAGCAATAGCACAATTCTATGCAGATAATTGAGTATTTCTTTTGACAGAAAGTAATATGTATACAAAGTATAGATATTACATATATAATTAGTACATGATGATCATAAAACTTTTAAAAATTGTAAAGGAATGTGACTTTAGTGTTAACATTGAAGTTCTAGTGTTTGTACAAAGCTTTCAGAAACTTCAGAGATCAAAGGAATTTTTTTCAAAATGATTCCTTTGTCTTCACACAGATTTAAAAGTCATTGCAGGGCAGGCTTGCCAAATTTGCAAAGCAAAGCCATATTCTCTAGAAATATGTCCTTTAATTTTAAAGGCTGGTCTCGTTTGGTTGGGGAAGAGTAACTGGTATTCTCAACATGCCAAGAATTCAAGGTCCATCAGAGCCATTTCCACATTTCATCAGGAGGCAAAATTCACACTGCATCTTACATGCAGACAGGGATTTGGCAGGGCTAATAGAAGACTGGAAGTCTCTCCAAGCAAGAGCCAAGCCTTCAAGATCTCAAACAGCAGCTCCCGCTGTGAAGGAGTGGGCAGACCCAGGCTGTGAAACCGTGAGGGAGCAGGGTTGCTTAGCTGAGTGAACGAAGATGATCCAACTGGAAACAGAAGCCAAGAAGGAAGAGACAGTAAGCAAATGAGAAAGTAGCAATTTTGAGAGGAGAAAAAAAAAATAATTGTCAAAATGATAGAGGTACAAAGTCCAAGAGCATTAGGGAGAAAGCTCCTTATGAAGGTCCATGCTTGCTAAATCCCATCATTCAGGAGAATGGACTGAGATAATCAAGGCCAACCTGGGCTATAGACAGTGAAATCCTGGTGAGAGAGAGAGAGGAAGGGTGAGAAAGTGGGGAGAGGGAATTAGAAGGAAGTGACTGGTAGCTGACAAATTGAAGATGGCTTATAAAAAGCAGAGCTCTGCTTGAGCAAAACAAAGGAACCGATGCTAAGAATTCCTGTTTCTTGAAAGAATATGTTTTAATGCATAGGTATGTTTCAGTTTCAATGACCTTTATTGAAATTAAGAAGTGTTTTAGATTAAGTAGAAGTAGTCCTGGTGTATAGCAAGGTAGCCATGTTTTACATTCTGAAGTGCACCTATTAAACAGAAATGTTTTTATTGTGCATTTCTAAAAGCTAAAAGGATTTTGAAATTTTCACCAAAAGATAAGATAAATGAAAAGGAATACAGTTAACTCAACTTAATTATTCTACAATGTATTGAAACATCATGTTACCCAATTTTACGTTTCCATGTGTAAGTCAAATGTAAATTTTAAAATACTTGAGAAATAAAATAAGATAAAACAATACAAAACAATACCACGTTTAGAAATTCAGGCTAAATGATCGAAGGAAATGGCCAGTTATTAGAGGAATATAGAGTATGACTACATTGATAAGGCATTAGAGTCTTCCTAAGAACTTTAAAACCCCTTGCATTTTCCCATATTGTTTCCTTAGTAGCTGTTCCTTGGAACATTGTCAGTGAACTTTAAAAAGAAACAGCAGCCCCCTTCTTTGTTAAAAGCTTGAGAGAGTTAAAGGACATTTACAGGAGCTGTTGCAAGAAGTCATTTCTACTTTGACTGACAGTCCTGCAGGGCTGGTCCTTGCTGTGTCTTTTCTTGCTCTGCATCTCCTTTGTCGTTCTCACTTTTGATTTTTTATGTCATCCTGTCGGGAAAGGTTGCTTCAGTGTTTCGATACTAAATCAACACTTTAATTCTCGGTTCAAAGGATGGCCTCACTATGAGCATGCTCACCTCTACGTCTACAGGGTGAAACAGAATTTCAAGTTCAAGTGTCCCTGCATCAACAGCTGATAGAAAAAGGAGGATATTGATTTCATATACTAAAGAGAAATTACTAGTTTCTGGGGAAAGCATAATGTTCAGAGAAAAATATAAAGATGCTTTTCATGCAAATTTTCCTGTGAAAAACATACTTTTTCAGGAAAATTATACCCTTGCTGTCATATCTCATTATCAAGAATTCATATGAAGTATTTTTTAAAGAAAGCTGCTTAAATTTATAACACAGCTTTTCTGTTTGCAGTTCTAAGCTACAGATAAAAATTCTTCCTATAAGATTTCAAAGGGGCCGAAGCGACTAGCTTCTTTTCTTCTATGAAAATTCTTAAATTTTCTTTGTACACTTGTGAAGCCGTCTCTCTACATTTAAATTAAAGCCAAAATAATTGTTTTCTTTTTGTGAACTGATGGCTTTATAGAACTTACCTACAGTAGCATGAGCTATTCCTTGACCGAGTTGCAGTCTCCCTTTCTCCAGCAACTGTTTGCCACATATAGAATCTTGGGGAGGGCACTGTGAGTTTTGAACCTTTTGCAGATCCTTGAATTATGTGATTGTATTTTTATTGGAAATAGATTTTCATATAAAATACCCTGATTATGGTTTTCCTACCATATTCCTCCCAGAACCTCCCTATCTCCCCTGCCATCTGGATCCACGCCCTTTCTGTCTCTCATTAGAAAATAAACAGGCTTCTAAGGAATAAAAATAAAATAAAACAAATCAAAACAAAAGACCATATCAGGCTGGAGAAAACAAAGAGAAGGAAAAGAGCCCAAGAAAAGGCACAAAAAGCAAATATAGACACAGATACCTATTTGTCTGCACATTTAGGAATCCCATGAAAACTCAAAATTCTAAAAAAGTATATATATATATGACTTGTAAGGGGAGAGAGACAGAGAGACAGAAAGAGAATAAAATTTAAAATATAAAGATTTTTTTTAAAAAACCTGACATGTTTAAAAACCTGAGACAAGGAACGAATACAGATGATGTTGAGTTTATTTTCTGTTGATCTTCAAATGCTAGGCATGCAGCTTACTCCTAAATGCAGTTTGTTTCTCTCTTTGATAATAATAAATTTCCATTTGCAAGTGATTATCAACTGGGAAAGTTTTGAGTTAAGGAGAAGGGTGTCTCTCCACCTCTCCTTTCAGCTGTTGGACCCGATTTGGTGTAGATCTGTGTAGGTTCTGTGCATGCTGCCAGAGTCCCTGTGAGTTCCTTTTGTGCATCTATCCTTCTATGAATAGAAGGCCTTCTTTTCTTGGTATCCTTTACCCTCTCTGGCTCTTACAATCTTTCTGCCCCTCTTCCTTGGGGTTCCCTGAGCCCTGGGAGGTAGAAGGGAGATGAAGATTTGGTGAAAGCATCCTGCTTAGGGCTGTTTCACGCTCTCTCACTTTCTGCATAATATCTGGCTGTGAGTCTCTGAATCTGTTCCCATATGCTTCAAGAAGGAACCTCTTTGATGATGGCTGAGTAAGGTACTAATGTATGAGTATAGCAGAATGTCATTAGGAGTCATTTTATTGCTGTGTTCCTTTAGCCTAGGTCCCTGGGCTATCTAGTCTCTAGTCTCAGGTTCTTGTGTGTTGTATACAAACCTTCAGTCAAATCAGATAGTAGTTGGTTCCTCCCACAATGATGGCTCTGTGTCACCGTTGCACTAGCATGTCTTACAGGCAGGACCATGGTAGAGGAAAGGGTGTGTACCTTGGTCACTGTTTCCACTTCTCCTTTGGTAGCAGAGTATCCTCCCTACCTGATTCTCCCATCCCAGCTGTCCTCCATTCATAACTATAAATTCTATTTCTCTTTCCTAGGGAGATTTATCTTCCCCTCCCCTACGAGTCCCTTACTCTACACATAACTTCTGTGGTTCTATAGATTGTAACTTGGTTATCATTGACTTAACAGCTAATATGCACATACAAGTGATTACATATCATATTTTTCTTTCAGCAGGTTATCTCATTCCAGAATTGTCTTTCTCTAGTTCCATCATTTACCTGTAAATTGCATGGTTTCATTTCTTTTTAATGACTCATTAATATTTCATTGTATAAATGTGCCACATTTTCTTTATCCATTCATCTGTTGAGGCATACCTAGGTCATTGCTAGTTTCTGGCTATTGTTAATAGACCAGCAATGAACATAGTTGAGCAAGTATCTCTGTGATAGGATGAAGCATCCTTTGGATGTATGCCCAAGAGTGATATGGCTGGCTCTTGAGGTAGATCCATTCCCATGTTCCTGATGAACCACTACACTGATTTCCATCATGGCTATACAAATTTGCAGTGCCACCAGCAATGGATGAGTGTTTCTTCTACTTCACATCCTCGCCAACATGAGCTGTCATTTGTTTTATTGGTCTTAGCCATTTGGACAGGTGTATCATGAAATTCCCCAAGTCATTTTCTTTTCATTTCCCTGATAATTAAGAATGTTGAACATTTCTTTAAGTGTTTTTCCTTCCAATTTGAAATTCCTCTTTTGAGAGACCCTTTCAGATCTAATGAGTTGATACTTAACACTAATAGGTTAAAAATAAGTACATTTCAACAGTATAGATCAACTAAAAAGAGAACTAGTATACAATTGGAATATAAAATAGCCAAAATTAATTTTCTATATAAGTGTGAAATCAGTCATACTGAGGGATTCTCAGCTTGCCATCATTTATGATAAGCTGCCCTCATTCACTTGAACTACATATACTCAAAGCTCATGTGTCCACATGACTCTTAAAAAAAGAGCAGTTCTGACTTAGTTCAGTTGAGAACCTTTGTTTGCCAAGCAAGAATGAACTCCCTCTTTGCTCTCTGTGACACATCTCTGAGCTTTTCTTAGTGCTTCTCTACTTGAGCTATTATTCCCTTTCTTCTATAAGGCTAACTATCCTTCAAGTATCTCATCATCCATGAGGACTTTTCAAAGGTCTTTTTCTCTTGAGCAACATTAGTAGAACCACAAACATAACAATGAGGGGGGGGAGGGCTTGGAGAAAGGCTTGCCAGATGCATTGATGTCTTCTTTGCTTTTGGTTGTCCAACATTCACATTTAGCAACAAACCCCTGCCTGATATCTAGCAACTAGTCCCATCTAAAGAGATAAAAAAGAAACTCAGGGCTGAAATCAACCAAGTAGAAACAAAAAGAACTATACAAAAAAAATCAACTAAACCAGGAGTGAAAATCAATAAAATAGATAAATCCTTAGCCAGACTAACTTATGCGAGCAGAGATAATATCCTAATTAACAAAATCAGAAATGAAAAGGGAAACATAACAATAGAATCTGAGGAAATCCAAAAAATCATCAGATCCTACTAAAAAAGCCTATACTTAACAAAACTGGAAAATCTGGATAAAATGGACAATTTTCTAGACAGATACCAAATACCAAAGTTAATTCAGGATCAGTTAAACCATCTAAACAGTCCCATAACCCTAAAGAAATAGAAGCAGTCATTAAAAGTCTTGCAACCAATGAAAGCCCAGGACCAGGTAGCTTTAGTGCAGAATTCTATCAGACCTTCAAAGAAACCTAATACCAATACTCTTCAAACTATTCCACAAAATAGAAACAGAAAGAACATTACCCAATTCATTCTATGAAGCCACAGTTACACTGCATATTCTCCCTTAGACATGGAACGGTTTCTGTCTAATCAGTAACTTGTCACAATTTCCTTCCATAGAGGACTTCATAAGAGATTTTTTTTTCTACTTCTATCATATTTAATGTTCCAAATAGATTTTAAATACTGGTTAAGTATATGTTACTTTTAGCTTCAGAAGACATCATGTATATTTAAGAGGCATTTAACTATTATAAATTATGTTGATGACTTAAAAAAATGTCAATACTGTCTGCCCAAAGAAACTCAAATTATCATAAGCAGGGCTTCCTGCATGGACCACCACAGAACCCTTCATAAGAGTCAAGCTAAGGAACCAGCCAGATACCTATTAATATATGAGAAAATAAAGAAAATGTGGAAATAAAAAAAAAAGTCACTACTGAGCTGTATATTTTTAAATATTTTTTTTAGTTTAATAAAAAAGAGATAAAAAATGAGGGGGCTGAAGAAGAGAATTAGCAATTAAGACCACCTACTGCTCTTGCAGAGTATTTAAGTTTGGCTCCCAGCCCCCCCATCAGGTAGCTCATAACAATCTTAAATCCAGCCTCAGGGTAAGCTCATACTCCTGGCCTTCATAGACATCTGCATTCCCAAGCATATATTACACACAGGCATACACATATCCACAAAATTTAAAATATTTTTAATGAGTGTTGGGGTGTTGGCATGTCATCCAGGAATGGGATCATTTGAGGAGAATCCTGAGTACTTGTGAGGACATTCGAGAAAACAAGTGTCTTGAGACCTCGGTTACTTCAAACCGTGGGATTATTCTTGGAATTTGTTTTGTGTTCCTCCCAGGTATAGTGGCTAGGACTGAATTTACTTCTGCTTACTCATTATTGCTTATTGGTATTATTCAACTATATATCTTTATGGAAAAACAGGTTTTAACACATGTGGCTTGTCTTTGTGGTTGTATACAGCTTGATCTGATAAGAACTTTACTCAGGTGACCATTCTTAACCCTCAGAGTTTACATTTTCTGGGGCTCTGAACTAAGTTGGCTGCTGCATGAGATGTTAGTCTGCCTTGTTCTTCATCGCCATTCTCCCAGGTCCTACCACCTCTAGGGCACTAACACTGGAGAGGTGGCTCTGCAGTTAAGAGAACTTAGGCTCTCACAGTGAACCTAGGTTCCGTTCCCAGGACCCACAGAGCAGCTTACAACCATCTGTAACTCCAACCCTGGGAATCTCTTGTGGCCTCTGAGGGCTCCTACAGAAAAGTGGTGTACTTAGTTACACAAAGGCCTATACACACATAAATAAAATAAAATCATTAAAAATAAAGTGCAATAATTCTGCTGCTAGTTTTGTATCAACTTGACACAAGATAGCATTATCTGAAAAAAAAAAAAAAAACCACATCAACAAAATACATCCCTAAGATTGGATTGTAAGCAAGAAAGACTGTAAGACATTTTCTTAATGAGAGATTGACTAAGGAGCTCCCAGTCTATTGTGAATGGGGACATCCCTAGGCTGGTCACTCAATTTCATCGAAATACAGACTGAGCAAGTCATAAGGAGCAAGCCAGAAAGCAGCACCCCTCCATGCCTCTGCATCGGTTTCTAACTCCAGGATCCTGCCCTATTTGAGTTCCTGTCATGACATTGTTTAATAATGAACTGTAATATGGAAGCATAAGCCAAATAAACCCTTTCTTCCCCTACTTGCTTTTGATCATGGTGTTTCAACAGAGCAAGAGCAACCCTAACCCAGTATTAGTAACCCCAACAAAGACAATAAATCTTTAAAAAAAATAAAGAGATCAAAAATAAGGAATATTTATAGTGTAAGGAATATTTATAGTGTATGATTGATATAGGTACCTCCTATGGGGCTTAGTCAATTTACAAAGAAACATTGCTGCTATGTTTCACCCACTGGGAGATCATACCTTACCAAATACTCTTACAAGCCAAGGATGACCAAAATGTCTTGATCTCCTACTGAAAAGGAGTCACTAGCCAGGAAGTAGTGACCCAGTACGTAATCCCAGTACTTGAGAAGCAGAGGGAGACTGAGGTCATCCTGGTCTATAGTGTGAGTTCCAGGACATCCTGAGCTACACAGAGAAACTCAAAATAAAAAAAAAAAAGAAAGAAAGAAAGAAAGAAAGAAAGAAGGAAATAAAGGAAAAAAGAAAAGGAAAAAAAGAGAAGAGAAAAGAAGAAAAGAATAGAAAAGAAAAGGAGTCACTATACCTTGTCATTGCCCATGGCAAAATTTTTAAAGGATTAAGTTGGTCACAAGAAAAGCAAATCACATAATAAGTTATATAAAAATACTTTATTATGACTAAGAGTATCCAGCCCCCATAACTCTACTGAGATAAAACAAAATGTGATGAGTTTAACATTTTCCCAGATCAAACTGACCCCTTCTATGAGGCCTTCATCAAGTGCGAGAGATAAAGGCCAGTGAAATAGCTCAGCAGGTAAAGAAAGGTGATGACCACCAAGGCTGACAGCTTGGGTTCAATTCTAAGCACTCACATGGTAAAAAGAGAGAACCCACTCCCACAATTTGTTCTTTGACCTTTACATACACATCATAGCATTCATATAAGCCTGTGTGTGTTCCTATGTGTACTTGTTCTCTCTGTCTCTCTCTCTGTCTCTCTCTGTCTCTCTCTGTCTCTGTGTGTGTCTCTCTGTCTCTGTCTCTCTCGATCTCTGTCTCTATCTCTGTGTCTCTCTGTGTCTCTCTCTGTGTCTCTGTGTGTGTTTGTCTCTCTCTGTCTCTGTCTCTCTTCATCTGTCTCTCTCTGTCTCTCTCTCTGTCTCTCTGTCTCTGTCTCTGTCTCTCTATCTCTCCAACACACACACACACACACACACACAATCAGAAACAGCAGATACAGGACAGCTGATGCTACTATACTTGCCATTCTTGCTATGGGAATCTATATATCCTTCACTATAGGAAACATCATACTCAGCCCTTAGAGTTTCTAATGTTAAAGAGAGTACACAGGCTGGACATAGGCCTCCTGCACATATGTAGTAGATGTGCAGCCTGTTCTTCATGTGGGTCCTGAACAACTGGAGTGGAGACTATTTCAAAAGCTGTTGCTTGTCTGTGGGATATGTTCTTCTATGTAGGCTGCATTGTCTGGCCTCGGTGACAGAAGATGCACCCAGCCCTGCAGAGACTTGATATGCCAAGGTGTGGACATGCCCGTGGGGAAGGCCTCCACTCTCGTAGATGAGGAGAGGGAGACGGGGAGGGATTGTGAGAGGGGATGAGAGAAAGGTCGGGCAACAACTGGGATGTAAAGTGAATAAATAAAAAATAATAAAAAGAAAAAGAAGTCAAAAAATTACATTTTACTATTCAAACCTCAACTTTTCAAAGGCATTTGTAGGAAAATGTTTGGGGCTTTTTGCTGTTGTTGCTTTTAGAAATATTTTTATTAATTCTTTGAGAATTTCACATAATGTATTTTGATCATATTTACTAATGCCTCAACTGTCTCCAGATCCACACCTACCCTCATACCTACCCAGTGCCATGTTGTTTCTCATCTTCTGTTGAAAGAAAATTCTAGTCTAGTTCGTATTGCCAAATTGCTCTCAGGTGTGAAGGCCACCCTGGAGTATGATCGATATACCAGATGTCACGCCATTAAAGAAAACAATTCTCTCTCTCCCTCTCCCCCCCCCCCATCTCTCTCAAGCTTCCAAATGCCAATAGTTCCTCAGCTAGAGGGTGGACCATCACACCCAGCACCACACACCACGTGCTGGCATTGTGTCAAGCATAAGAGTGCACGGGTCTTGAGATCTGTCACGATCACCAAGGGTTCGTATGCGCAACTCTTCTGTTGTGTCTGGAAGATGCTGTTTCTTGTAGCCATCCACCAGCTCTGACTCAAGTCTCTCTCTCCCCACCTTCCTCAAAGATCTCTTAGCCTTGATGGAGGGGGTTGTGATGTAGACCTCCCATCCATGGATGAGCGCCCTGCGGTCTCTCATTCTTTGCACAATGACCAGTTGTGAGTCTCTGTACTGTCACCTACTGCATAAAGAAGCTTCTCACGGGACCATGTGAAACTAAGCCATGCCTGTACAGCAAAGGATGCTGTCATTTGGACAAAGAGTCAATCTACAGAACAGGGGAAACTCTTTATGTGCATCTGACAGAGGGTTAATATTTAGAATATTCAAAGACGTCATTTTGAAGTCCACTGTCATCATCTCTGTCTCGGTCTCTGCTGAGGCTGACAGCCGCTCTGCCCAGGGTCTCCATAGCAAACCTGAGATAAATATACAGTGCATCAAAGAAACAATAACATTAATTTTTACAGATTTCCCTTTGGTCCTGACTTACTGTTTATATTTAGCTAAGTTGTTTACATTTACCTCCAATTATAATTTCCTTACTTTAGAAGAATGATGATATACATTAACAAATGCTAAAATACTTCCTATGTTTATATGACTGAAAGGCAAATACTCTGTGCCACTTCTAAAATGCTAACATCTTATACACAAACCTGAGTCTGTCGCTCCCTGACTAACATTTCTTCCATGGCTTCCATCAACTATATAAAATCCAATGCCCTGAATGGGAATAGCCACTGTATTCTCAAACATACATGTCTCCCGACTTTCTCTCTTTCCTGCTCTCAAAAGAAAGCTCTGCTGCAAGTAGAACTTCCCATCCTCTCTGTAGCCCCTATTGGACCCCATAGATTTGAACTCAGGAAACACAGAAAGAGCATCTATCTGCTTATCAGCCTGTTTACCTCAGTCTCACACTGGCCACTGAGGGCAAAGTGAAGAACAGTAGTAAGGTGGATACTGTCCAAAACAAAGCCGAGAGAAGAAAAAATGATTCACACATAATGGCAAGAACACCAGAGAAATGTACAATTAAATCTTCATTCAAACTCTATACTGATGGAGAACGTTCTTAGAAGCTATTGTCTGCTCCATAAGCAATGGCTAGGATACACACCAGCAGCCCAGCTCTGAAGAGGATAAAGGATCAAGGAGACATCGGGCTATCTGCCATCTCATTTCCCAAGCAAACTCCCAGAGACAGCAATGAGAGGAAACAAGAAAGCAATGACTGCAAGTACCTAAAATTTTATTACTAAAAAAAAATACAGCATAAACAGATTTCAAGAAAATGTGGCAGGATGGTAGCAGATTTTCAAAATTACATCATACACACAAAAGCCAGACTTCTACATTAGCATCCCCCCAAGTCAATGTGCAATGGATAATAAACCTATTCCAGGAAAGTGGGATTTTTAAAAACATGGTTAGATGGTTATTAGCGTCATTAGACAACCAGGTAATCCAACTGCAGGTGCTGTTTTCAGAATGAACGTGATCAACTACAGACTGCGAATGAAAGCACTGAACTGTGACCAGGAACCTTCCTGAAAAAGAAAGAAGTGGAGGCTGACACCTCACAATGGTAGCCACCACAAAGGTAGGTAGTCAGTGTGAGGTTTGCCAACAGAACTGGGGGCATGGCTGGGCCTCGTATTTCTTTCAGATCTCATGGGCATGTGTCTGAGCGGTGAATCTGGAACCTAGCCACAGAGACTGTCTTATCTGCTGGTATCTTCCATAGAGAAGACACCCCCAGGAGTAAGCGTAAAGGACTGAGAGTATCCATCCAACGAGTCACTGGTAGGCATTAGGAAAGGGTCAAGTGGGATGCTTTGAAGATCTTATTGGCTTCTCCTCCCACTCCTCAAGAGCATTATGAACACTGGATGGAACTGGGGGAAATCATCTAGATTAGATGTGGGAGGTCTAAGCGGGAAGCTGATATTAGCATTCCATCATAGGACATCAGCTTGTCACTCCAGCCACGCATGCTAATGCCTATAGCTGATGCACTACCCACGTGGCTGGCCATCTGTGCTGACCTCAGGGTACGCATATTGGTCCACTGCACAGAGGAGAATTTTCCATTTCCATTCCATATGCTGTTGTCTTTCCATAACTGGTGTTACTCACCTGGCCCCAAAATCTCTTCTGAAATCACACTAAAACTGCCCCATCCCTGCCATGAGCTTATAAAGTATGACCGTATCCCTGTTGGAACACCTTATCCCCATTCCCCCACATTTAGTAACTCTGGATGTGCTGTGAGGTTTATTTTTTTAAGACTGTGTAGGTTTGATAAGCCTTCACTCCACCCCAGATGGTTCTTATAAGCTATATCACGTACATCTAGTCATTCCCACACAGTTAAAACACTGTCCCCTCCAAGAGCCCACCACAACATGGACCTGAAACCCAGTAGTCTCACTAAAGCCCTTGAGGCCTCATCCAGCTGAAGGACATCCTGCCATTCTTGAAGGTCCAAACCTCTGAAGCATGGCTGCAGCTCTTATCCTATACTGAAACTGCAGGGCTGAAAATAGACCCAGTCGGGGCAGGGGAATGGTCCATGCCTATAATCCCAGAACCTAGGAGGCAGAGGCAGAAGGGATTGTGAGGTAAGGGCATCCATTGCTACACAGCAAAGAAACAAAAACAAAACATGGACCCAGTCCTCCAGAACAACTCTCTCTTAACTCAAATACAGAAAGTCTAGAAGGAAGGGAGTGTTACCCTTTAAGGCATCAATCATCCTTACATCCAGACCCATCAGGGTGCCCCCTTTCACCCTAGTGCATCTCCTCACCTAAAACTAGGAAGCAGAGCTCTCTGTTTCCAGAGCCAAAATGGCACAGCCCATTTGAGATCAATTAGATCTAGCTGGGTACCAGAAAGGGTGAAGCACAAAAATGACACATTCCCAAGAGGAGAGAGAAAATGATGGAGAGGGAGAAGAAAGCCCAGTGGACAATGAGGAAAGGGTCTAATGATGGGGTCTGTTATCAGGAAGGGGAAGGTAAGGACGCCATTCTCACAGAGCAGAACATCCAAAGGACCAGGCCAAAGTCTGAGCGGGGAGAAGTTCATGGAGAGCCACAGTTATTCTCTGGGACCAGAAACCTTGAAATCCTGCAGCATCTACTGAGCCCAGGGCGGTGCTGAGGGAATGAGATTCTGCCAGTCTCTTCCCCAGTAGCCACCAGTCAATGAGGGGCCTGGAGCCCAACCAGACCTGCTTAGTCCACCTTTGGTTACAATTTCCTTTCTTCTCCAGATATGTCAGCCAGAGGACACCAAGGAAAAAATAGTTCATCATCATCATCATCATCATTATTTATTACATTATACTATTAAAGTCAGTCATGTGGTCAGGTAGGAGGCAAAGCCAGAAAAAAATCCAATCTTTAATTCCAATTTAGTATTTCCCACTGAACTGTATTCCCTCACTCTCTAATTTATCTCCCACCAGCTAGCCTGCCCTTCCATCAGGAAACCACATTGAGGAATGGTTTATCAGAGAGCTAAACTAGCCTGAGTGATTTGCCTTTTCCACACCCAGGCTTTCTTCAAAGCCAACTTGCTTTCCAATTGGAAAGTCTTGGACTCTTTAAGAAAGGAAAGAAGAAAAGTGAACACACAGAAGAGAAGACATAAGAGAACTGAACAAGGACAGCTGGCCCAATCCTGGGAAGCATAGGCCTAGCTGATCTGATCGCAGCCAGCTAAATGTCCCATGCCCTGGACAATCAAATCAGAATCTCCTGTCAGGAAATCCAGGCAATGGGATTTTCAAAGCTTCCCAGATGATTCAAATATGCAGAATCACTAACAAAACACATTGGCTCACCAGTGCTCATGTGTACCAGCTGGGCATAGCAGCTTTCTGGGAGAGGTTCTTTGACATCAATATAAAATCAGCCATCAGGTAGGAAATAAAACTATATTTTAATCATGCCTCAGATTTTATTGTATCCCCCCCCATTTTTTTTCTCTCCAGCTTTTTGGTTCTCTTTTGTGTTCCATAAAATTCTAAAGACAGAACAGTAATGCTAATAGGATGAATGTTAATAGTAATTAGAAGTGGATAGCATTATTTGCCCATCCTCGGTAGACTCCCTGGAGCAGAAATAAGCTATGCTCCCTTCTACTGGCTAAACTGTCTGTCGGTTCTTCCTCTCTAATCATCCAGACGAGCACTTCCTCCAATCAAGGCTTAATCTATGGAAGTCACTCTCATGGAAGGACTCTCAGAAGATGTCGGGAAGACGACAGCACCGACCTGCTCAGCGCATTGTGTTGCCAACACACACAAAAAGTGTAACTTGGTTGTTGCCGATGATGAAAAAGACCTGGATGACAGAACCAGGTAGACAGCACAGTTCACAGAGGAGGACAGAGGGGCAGGAATCCATGCATACATCTGACAGTCCACAGTATTACGATGGTGTCCCTTCCTTACACAACTGAAGACTTCTTTCTTTGACTCCAGTGCAGTAAACTAGACCTTAGTTCAGGGCTGTGTTTCACTGTGTGAGTTGGGAGGGGCAGTGCGGTGTGATGACAGTGAGACCTGAGTTCGGAGATCTCCGACAATGTAAACAAGGTTTTAAACCTCGGTTTTTTCATCTGAAAAATGGGAGTGATGATGTCCAGCTCATATGGTTATTACAGATTAGCTTACTTTCTTGTAGCTATTCTTTCAGGACTTCGTGAATATATTTACATACTACATATTACATATTTCATGTTCTGATTATGTTACCTCTGTTCTCCTCCTCTCTCTAAGCCCCATCTTTCCCACAAGTTCCCTCCTACTTTTATGTCTATTTTTGGAGATTTGTGGCCTGCCACGTTTAATTAGGGTGGCTTGCTGTTGGGACCCAAAGGCCATAGACAGCATGGCATTGAGACGGATATCTGATAGAAGTCAACCAAGTAAAACATGACTGGCTCGGGGCATTCCAAGAGCTATGAGCTGACACTAAACAACTGATGCCAGGAGTCCTGGGAACCTCAACATCAACAGTGATGCATCCTGTTGCAGAACTGTTTTGGCAGAGTTCCCATGTTGTAGGATTCAATATAAAATACAGCCTTCAGGTCAGAGGTCTAAGCCTGCCCCTTTGCCTTCACCAGCCCCCTGTGTGTTTACCCGTAGGTCTATGTAGCTACTACTATGTGTCCTGTGTTCAGCCTGTCTGTGCGTAGCCTGTGTATACTAGAATGTTCCTGGGTACCTACCACTGCCTAGAAGCCTTTGCCTAGAGTAATCGTGTAGGTATTATCCGCCATCAACTTTTCAGTTTCACCTCAACCCTTAGGTTCTTGTGACCCCCCTGTTCAGGCAATAGAACATGAACCTTATATTTGCATGAATATGAATAAGAAGTTATACATTTGAGCAAGTGCAACTTACCAGTGACTGTTGCACTGGTAATATTACTCCCCCTGCCGACAACATCCATTAGCTGTCTATTATCTAGGAGTATTGAAGACCCATGAGTCCCTCCCCATCCATGAGGGCATGTTAACATGTCCACTCTGTGCAGGTTAAGATTTTTTTTTCCCCAATGGAGGAGCTAGAGAAAGTACCCAAGGTGTTGTAGGGGGCTGCAACCCTGTAGGTGCAACAACAATATGAACTAACCAGTACCCCCTGAGCTCAAGTCTCTAGCTGCATATGTAGCAGAAGATGGCCTAATTGGTCATCATTGGGAAGAGAGGCCCCTTGGTCTTGNAAACTTTATATGACCCAGCACAGGGGAAGGCCAGGGCCAAGTAGTGGGAGTGGGTGGGTGGGGGAGCAGGGGTGGGGGGAGGAGTATAGGGAACTTTTGGGATAGCATTTGAAATGTAAATAAAGAAAATAATAATAAATAAATAAATAAAAAGAGCTAATAAAAAAAAAGAAAGAAAGAAAGAAAAAACACAGGACCAAATATAGAGTCCCTCACTTCAAGTTGTTGTTCAGGGGAATCCCAGAGACACCCACCCCACCCCCTGTTACAAAACAATATAAGCTATTGCCACTCATCTTGATTGACCACTGTAACTTCATGGCAAGAATCTTTTGCTGAAGGCACAGTACAGCTGTAGTTGCAGAATGTGGGAAAATCAAGCTAATACTAGCCAGGAAGGTTCCCTCCCTGCTGGCTACCTTTCATAGAACTGGAAGGTTCTATGTCAGCTACTGCGGATTGTCGGGGGGGGGGGGGGAGGCAGTAGCAGCACTATTCAGCTGTGAACTCTGTGAGGTAATATAAAAATCATCAAGTGCTTGTTTTCACTCCCCATGTCCTGCCTTTACCCTGCTATGCCCTCTCCTCTGCCAATCAGCCCTCCCAGTCTAGTTTCCCTTTTGTATCTTTACAAATACCAGATTCTATTTGTCCTTCCTTGAAAGGGTCTCTCCTCCCTCCTGATCCCTTACTACATACCTAGCCTCTGTGGATATTCTAAATGAAATACACATTTCTAAAGCTTAAAAGTTAAAATCCACATATCATATCAGAGAAAACTTATGCAGCATTTGCATATTTTTTTTCAGTCTGGGTTATCCTCTCAGGATGATTGTTTTTGTTTTTGTTTTTCCTAGTTTTATCCATTTACCTTCAAATTTCATTTTTTTTCTTGACAGCCAAATAATATTCCACTGTGCTGCTTTGTCACATTTTCATTATCTGATGAGGAACATATAGGCTGTTTCCAATATCTGGTACTATAAATAGGGTACCAATGAACATTTATAAGCAAATGTGCCTGTGGTAAGATTAAGATAGAGTCTTTTAGGTCTATTCCCAAGAGTGGCATAGCTGGATCTTGTGGTAGATCAATGTTATCTTTGTGATTTTCATATTGGCTATATCAGTTTCCATGCCCATTGACAATAAATCTATTTTCCCTCTTTTCCTGCATCCTTGATAGCATGTGTTTTCTGTCTGTCTGTCTGTCTATCTGTTGATCTTGACAATTATGACTCAAGTAAGATGAAATCTCAAAGTAGTTTTAATTTGCATTTTCCTGATGGCTAAGGATGTTAAACCCTTTTTTAAGTGTCTTGGGCACTTGTGTTTCATATTTTGAGAACTCTTTGTTTAATTTTATATCCTCAGTTTTTTTTAAATGGGTTGTTTACTTATAGTATCATGAATGTCACAGAGGTAATCAACTGTTCCTTGGTTATATTTAAGGCCATGAGATGAAATGTATGTTTGATAATGTAAATCTAGTCAAGAATCCATGGCTGGGAAATTCACAGGTGCCAGGGGTGAATCTACCACCATTATTCTGCTAAAATGGAAATAATATAAAACTGGTCTTTAATTTTTCTGTGTAGCCCTAGATTAGTGCAGTTCTCAGACATCCTCAGAGAACCGTCCTAGTGTACTGGACGACAATCAATGCAGAAACTTACAGTGGGTACAGTGCAGAGAACATGAGTCATCAGCAGAGTGCTCAGACACAACTAGGGCATCTATATCGCAGTAATTCCCCAAGGTTTGGGGAAAATCACAGAAAAGAAAGCAGATGATGGTAAAAGCTAGAGGTTCAGGAGGACCAAAGGAAAACAGTATGTTCTAGACGTTACAGAATCACTACACTTATGAATTCCCAACAGATGTGGTTGCCTGCTCAGGAGCTATACAAGATCAAGTCAACATCCTAGCAAGGAGGAGGGAGCGACTCTCCAGCCCACACCCCAAACTGAGGAGCTATTAATAGCTTGTGGCTTCTGGGAGAGGAGGGGTCAGTTTTCTTTAAAGGTGTGACCCTTAGTCTGTGAACTATGCTCCAGTGTATGATGCCACACCCATGAAAATGTGGGCAGCATGAATTGGACTTAGTGCATTAGAAAAATAAATGAAAATAAGATGGTATAAAGTTTTGAGGAAGTGGAGAGAGGCTAGATCTAAGAGGAGATGAGGAAAAAGTGAGATTGAATGTGGTCAAAATACATTATATGCATATCTGAAATTTTCAAATAATGAAAATATATCAAAAGTATTGCTTCCTGGTGATGTATAGAAATAACAGATATTTAATAAATAGTTATGATGCCCAGGTAATGATACAAAACTGCTTTCACATCAGCAAGTATAGTTGTATAAGAGAATATAGAGAAGTATTTCACTGGGCTGTAGAAATGAGTTAATGGTTAAGAGCACTGGCTTCTCTTCCAGAGGATAAGGGTTCAGTTCCTAACACTGTTGTGGTGTGCTACAATTGCCTGTGACTCTAGTTCCTGGGATCTGATTCTTTCTTTTGGCCTCTTCCAGCACAAGGCACACACATGGTGCACAGACATACATGCAGTCAAAATACGCAGACACATGGAAAAATAAATGAAAAAGAGGAAAGAGATATTTTGCTAATATGCCAAGCTGGTCTTATGTTTATGTTTTGGAAGTTTGCCCCTAGAAGCATCTGTAGTTTTTCAACTGAAGCTTATGGTCATTGCAAACAAAATTCCTCTGAGAAAATCCTTTTGTTGTACTAATTACTGAGAAAGACCAGGATACCACCATTCACCCAGGAAATCAAACTTAATTAAATGGTTTCTGGTTTTAAAAGCAAGAGAGAGAGAGAGAGAGAGAGAGAGAGAGAGAGAGAGAGAGAGAGAGAGAGAGAGGAGAGAAACATGCAACATGCTCCTATTAATCCCTTAATGATGGTCCTTTGAATTTTATCAGAAAGTTGTTACAGTTTTTAATTTTGACAGTGTTGTCGTGGTTGCCTGCTATGATTTTGAGCAACAGTTTGTTGCCATGCAAACAGTTCTTAAGCACGCACCCACAGAGAAGATGTGCCTAGTCCTGCTTTGATCTGACGTACCACAGTGGGTTGTTACCTCCATGAGGAGAAGGGGAAGGAGAACAAAAAGAGAGGGTAGGAGGGTAGGACTGGGAGGAGAGAGGGAGGGGTGCTGCAATCAGAATGTAAAGTGAATAAACAAATAAATTAAGGGGGGAGACACCCACAGCCTGTAACAACGGCGTCTGCTCATGGGGCACTCAAGTGATACCGCAAATCTCTCTTTCTTTACGCTTTTATATATGTATATTTATTTCTTGTGCATGAAGACAGTTTCACAAGTATACATGTGCTTAAGCATATCCCTCCACTCCTCTTTTTCCCTTCCCTTCCAGTAGCCCAGTCCCCTCCCTAGACAGTTTTGCTTCAATACCACACTCTATATCCATACCTGATTTTATGTATTTACAGAAAACCTGGTATTTACAAATGAGAGAGCACATGATTTTTGTGGTTTTGGACCTGATAATTCACTTAAAAATCTTAATTTCCAGTTCCACCCACCTTCCTAGAGAGAACATAATTTTAGTACTTATAGTTGAAACATCCCATTGGGGAATATATACCACATTTTCTTTATGCATCATCTGTGGATACCCAGATGGTTCCATAACTTAGTTATTGTAATAGTATCACGAAGTCACTTGATTTTACTAATTTACTCTCAAATATTGGTTTTTCACTTAGCTTTGGCCAACTACTCTAACAGGCAATCCCCATACCTTTTTGCTTGTCTACTTGAAGATTGATTTCCCACAGAGTACCATCAGATATTCTTGATTAGCACTTTCTGCCCAAGTGACCATGTGATGCTCCTGTGAGTGACTCTGTGACCTCTGAGGATCTCTTTCGAGTCAATCTCTTGATGCCCTACACTCGGCCTCAGGATGGGCTGAAAGCCCAATGCCTGATAGTTAGCCAGCTCATCTCAGGATGAAGACACATCACTTCCTGCACAATACACTGTCAGGAACTAGTCATATGGTCAAGCTGGATGATGCTGGGGAAGCAGAGAAAGTAGCCAGATAGAGGCATCTCAGAAACAATGCTGGGTACTGTGTGGGGAGGGGGCTGTCCTGCTGAGCTAGTCATCTCCTCCATGAGTATCAGGCACTGGAGGTAGATTTTTAAAATAAAAATAACTCCTTTGTGTCAGGTGTGGCGATGTGTGCTATATCCCCAGCACACTGGAAGTGGAATTAGAAGAATCAGGGGTTCCTGGGCTGTGAGCTATAGGAACCTGGCTCAGAAAAGTTTAACTAATGAGGGCTAAAGAAAGAGTTCTTTTAAAGAAAGAGCACTTACTGCGTTGGCAGAGGCCTTGGGTTCAGTTCCCTTAACCCATAAGGCAGCTCACGAAGTCTGTAACTATGGTTTAAATTTTTCTAAGTTAAAATGGTAATAATAACGATGATGCCATAGAAGAAAAGCAAAAGAGAGGTGGGAGGGAGGGAAGGACAGAGGGGAGACTGGTTTCTCTTCATGGAAGCTGCAGACCAATTAATTCTTACTTCAGTAAAGAGCTTCCTTCTATGTTGCGCCCTCTCGACCAGCAAGGAAGACACAACCACCAGTTCTTCTAACAGCAGTTTATTCAGCAAGCTTCAATCTTCATCTCCTCCGAGCCCTGGGATACAAGCCCTTTTATACTCTCATATTCACTCCAATCACTGCAGGCCACGTCACTTCACCAGACACACGGCCTCAGCCAACTAGAAGAGTAGGAACATATCACCACCAAATATGGACCTGTTTACCACAATCTCCATAGCCGACAGGCGCCATCTTTAAGGTGCGGCTTCGAGTAGCCCAGGGGAGAGGCTGTAGCCTCCTACACTTCTAACCTGGTATGTTGGCATATGCCTTTAGTTCTAGCACTCAGGAGCCAGAGATAGCTGTGTTCTAGTCTTGTCCATATAGGAAGTTCCAGGCTAGCCAAGACTACATAGTAAGACCCTGAGCAAATATATATACGTGTGTGTGTGTGTGTGTGTGTGTGTGTGTGTGTGTTTTTAAAACTCTCCCACTCCCCATCCAAAAAAAATCAAAACAAACAAACACCTCTCAGCTAATGATCTTAGGATGAATTGCAGCTTATCTATCAACTGTTATTACACTCACAGTTATCTACACTAAAGAACTCCATTTCCCAGAATCCTGTCTCAGTATCATTCAAAAATAGATTGTTCCAATGAGATATTCATAACATTTGGAAGAGAAGTCACTTTTCTCAGAGCAGCTGTTGGCAGGCGAATGAGATCATTGTTGGCCGCACTGCCTGGCTGCCGACACATCTCCCAGGAATCACCTGCTATAAGAGGGCTCTGAGATCATCAGCAAAAGTTTCCAGTGGCCTCAGCCACCTGCCTGAGAACAACTCTCTGCAGTGCTCCTGCAGCTAGGTTCATAAGCAGTGGCTACCCCGCCATCCTCCCTTTTCAGATCTGCTGAAAAGGAAGCTCCCAGCCCTCATCCACAGCCCTCCCATGGCAAGGGGCCAACATCTTTCTATCCAGAATACTGGAGAGATTTTTGCTCTAGACAAAATCTGAACATAACCACAATAAAAATGTTCAGTCCGTGCATTAATCCGGGGACTTAAATCGTTCTGGTTTGATATTTGCTGGGCCCTGTGTTACACATGAGAGAATTCAGTGGCAAGCCAACGAGCAGCTGTCTCCACTGTGTGCCTTCATTAGCTCAGAGAAGAACAGATTATAGACTATAGTGGGGCCAGTGAGTATACAGTCTGGTGGCTCCTTTGAGGTATGACAGAACTTCTTTTCAAATGGTGTAAAATAAAAGTTGGAATGGGTACTTTCTTACTATCACCACCACCAGTTCACACAAGAAAGAAATTCATGACAAATTAAATAAATACTACATTACAACCAAGAGAACTTTGGCAGAATCCCTGGAAGTATGACGAAGTATCTTTATTGTGTCTGAATTGTATGATACTACAATGGCATGAAGCGTGTAATAAGACAAATACTTCATCTTCACTCCATGGATCATCTGCAAAATTAAAAAGTCTTCATACATGTATTTAAATCTGATATATACTTAAATTGTATTTAATTTTATAATTCAATCCTATAAATATATTTATAAGCATTTAAATCCGTAGAATTCAGTACAGAGGAGACAATATGAATGTCTGCGCTGGGTAATTCTAACCGGGAAAAGACAATGTGGAATTCACAGCCCATCAATTCAATGTGGCAGCCCATCACTAACACACTTATCCATCTTGTGTTATAAACTATTTAGTGTTAGAAACTATCCTACATTTGGGAAAATTAGTTATTTTGGTAGGAACTTGAAATAAGAAAAAATTATGGATGAGCAACTATCTGGCTTTAGTCAAGTGACAGTAAAACAAATAAAGTTTATATAAATCTTCTTGGTTCTTTATATCTCTTCAAACCTGTGTCCCCAAATTCTCAATATAATGAAAGCACCCCTTGTCATCCCTGTCAGGTACTTGGCTGACTGACCTCTGGTGACATTGCTGAGTACCAGAGGTGGTAAGCTATGTTCTTCACAACCAAGACTCCAGCAGACATTCGTTTATTAACAAATTTTACTGCATAGTTTGTGTGCATTGGGTCCTGAAGAACATAAGAGAGGAGGATGTATGTGGTCCTTGTCCTGGGGCGGGGGGGGGCGGGAATTAACATGGGGTAGGAGCTCAGAGAAACTGGAGCCTCGGGAGACAGAAGCACACACAATGAAGCCCAGGAATAACTACACCAAACACAGTCGGTGTGTGTTTCCCACAAGACACATCAGCAAGCAAGATCTAAAGAATGCCTTTGAAATGCTTTGTTCTAGCACCAAAGCTAATGAGTGAAATAATCAAGAAAAAGAAACAAGTTTGGGAAAGCCAGAAGTTAGAGAGACCTCCGCAGCTCTTCAGTCACATGGACTGTAGAAGATTCAGGGTGGCTGGGGTCGAGCGTACAATAATGAGTGATAACACGGATGATAAAGTGATAAAATGAAACAGAATATTATATAGATTTTATAGGCCCAATATGCCAGGGTAGGAAGTTTGAACTTTGTGCAGAATTTGAAGTCCTTGAGTATTTTAAGCAATGAACCAAGATTTACATTTGGAACATATTTACTTGATGCCAAGTGGAGAGCGGAGGAAGGGAGGGCATAGATAAAGACGGAAGAGGGGAGAACAGGGCCCATAGCAACTATTGTCACTGAAGCAAGGAATTCTGGTCCTTAAATCTGGGACAATAAGCTTTCCTCTGATTTTTTTTTTAATTACTGTACTTCATTTAGAAATGTGTTTATTTAAAAATATTCAATAGAATTGAATTTTTGGTTTATAATCACAAAATGTCCTATATGTTAAAAGTCTTATTCCCAATTAGTTGACCTTGTAAGCCAGTCAACATTTCAGTGTGCATGAGGCACAGGCACACGAGCACCCACTCTTAGCTGGAGACCTACTGACATGTCAAGGGAGGGAGAACCAGTTTTCCTTAGGACTGTGGTCCCTGGTAGGTCAACCATGCTCCACGAGATGGTCTATGTCCATGCGGCCCATGTGAATTCACATACTGGGAGCAGCACTATTTAAACTCAGTTGGTAATGAGAAAACAGCAAAAGAAAGGGATGTGAAGTTGGGAGGGGGATATGGAAAGGATCCAGGAAGAGTTGGAGATTATAACAAATACACTCAACGTGTATATGAAATTCTCAAACAATACGTCAAAAATTTATTTTAAAAAGTTGTTTAAGTTAACTTCTAAAATATAGTAGCAAATATATTTGAAAGTAGTTGGTGGCCTGAAGCTGATTTCCTGAGCTGTGAATCTTCCCCAACCCTTCTATGCTCCTACTGAGGCATACATTTCTGCTAATGCTAACAATTCCCAAAGAATTCTGTTTTAAGGATTTCCAGTCTTCTGGTATTATGTCCTCCCTGTTTGTGAGCATCTTCCTGTGAAACTGTCTATCCCCCAAGCCCTTGCCCTGCTGCTCTCTTCTCTCTCTCTGACTAAGCAGCAACCAGGACAACAGGAAACAGAAAGAGCTCTAAGATGCAAAGACATAGATCTTAGAAGTTTGGTCAGCCCAACCTTACAGTTATTTCAGGTATATCTTCATGGAAAAGTCCTCAGCCTGTAGCTGATGACTATTTTAACCAAGGAAAACTCATCTTTTAAATATGGAAGCAATTAAAAGTTTATGAGCACATTGACTCAGTCATTCATATGGTAATTATTATGGGGGTCAATCCTCTGGTAGAATTTAAAAGGATTAAAAAAAAAATGTCATGCACTTTTACATCACCCGTGGTCTAGTAAATATCCCACACCTACCACATGACAGCAACACTAATTAAACAGAGTGGATTTTTCTTTTTTAAAGATATGAAGGTAGGGGGAAGGTACATTGGGAAGAAGAAGAAGATTTCTGTGGGTGTGGAAGGGGGATAAAACAGGAGAATAGACTCACTATCATCAAAATATATTATATACGGATATTAAATTGTCATATAAGTAAAACTATTTTTAAAACTAGCATGAAATCAATCTTCTTTTCCAAAAAGATAAGCCACTCTAGATGTGGTGGCACATATTTTTAGTCTCAGTTATTCTAGCTTCTGCAATAGGATGATCCCTTGACACCGGGATATTGAGTGTGGTAGTTTGAATAAAAATGGCCTCATAGGGTCATAGGGAATGGCACTATTAGGATGCGTGGTCTTGTTGGAGTTCTTCTGGCCTTGTTGAAGGAAGCCCACTGGGGATGGGCTTTGAATTTCAAATGTTCAAGCCAGGCCCACTCTTCATGCTGTCTACAGATCCAGATGTAGAATTCTCAACTTATTCTCCAGCATCACATCTGCCTGCATACCATCGTGCTTCCTGCCATGATGATAATGGACTAAACCTCTAAACTGTAACCCAAGACCAACTAAATATTTTTCCTCATAAGAGTTGCTATAGTCACGGTGTCTTGTCACAGCAATAAAGCCCTAACTAAGACAATACTCGGTAGTGTTGCAAGACCCTATTTGAAATACAAGGAAAGAAGATCAATCAAAACAGTTGGGAAGCCAAAAAATACAAACACAAAAATTAAGTTAATAATACAAGATAATTACCTCCAGATAATGTTGACTTCATTTGACTACTTAGCCTGCACCAAAGTCTGGGGAAAATGCTTGGAATATCCAGTATTTTTAAGAGTTTTTGATTCTGAAATGAATATGTTATTATTTAGCTATCGAGATGAAAATGTAAGTGTTAAGAAAGTTGGGTGACATACCCAAGGTCAGTAAGTAGAAAATAGATTCAAACACATTTTTTCTACCATGGCAGATTTATTGTTTCATAACTATGCTTCTTCATACTTGGTATGATGGTTTATATATGCTTGGCCCAAGGAGTGGCACTATTAAAAGATGTGGCCTTGTTGGAGTAGGTGTGTGGGTGTGGAATATGAGACCCTCATTCTGACTGCCTGGAAGCCAGTATTCTCCTAGCAGCCTTGAGATGAAGATGTAGAACTCTCAGTTCCTCCTACACCATGCCTGCCTGGATGCTGCCATGATGATAATGGACTGAACCTCTGAACCTGTAAGCCAGCCCCAATTAAATGTTGTCCTTATAAGAGTTGCCTTGGTCATGGTGTCTGATCACAGCAGTAAAACCCTAACTAAGACACTTGGGAATCCCTTTATATCATGTTTTAAAGTCCATCATGTTCACTTAAGAACAAAATGCTGGGAAATGAACAAAGTAAAGGATAGTATATTACTTTCAACTTCCATGGCAAATCCAATTAATGAATGGCAGCTAAGAGAATGCTGTCCTGGGAAGAGTCATATTAGATGGGTGAACATGTGAAAGTGATCTAAGGGTACACTGTGCTTCTGTGGAAAAGCACTCCACCTTTGTGGTATCTGCCCTGAAGTCTAAAAGCTATGGTACCTGCTTCATGTGACCAATCCCTGTGCAGAGGAGTTCATGACACTTGATGACCTGGCTGCTCAGAGAGGCTAGATGTCTGGAGCACCTGTCTGCCTTGAACTGCCATCTTGTAATTTTATCCTCAGTGAGTTTGTGCTGAAAAAGACAAAACTGAAAGAAATGGTGTTGCGGAGATGATAGAAAGATGGTTTTCTTTTCTATCCTATGGATGTATTATTAATGTCTACTGCATGTGCTTCTTTTTTTCTCTCTCTTATTTAGTTGTACATGATCACACATAGTTATGGAGTTTAACTATTGCTGTCCAAGGGACAAGGTACCAAGCCAGCTGAAAAATAACCGGGTCATCTTGACAAGAGCACTGTTGTAGGCAAGATGAGCTTTCTAAACATGCAACAATTAAACAGCATGATTTAACTCATGCTATCATGACTCAAGAAAATTTCTGATTTAAATTTACCTCCATAAATAACCCTGTGTACTATGATTTAAAGGTCTATGCTGAGGATTCACACGTGATTAACTTCATCTCCAACATCTTATGCTATTTAGAAAATAGGGTGTTGGAGAACTCAAGAGGTCATGAGGCAGAGGTCTGGCTTCATGCATGGATTAAACCATCCCTGGATTTGTTATCAAGAGATGGGATAATTAACATCAGAGCAGGACTGGTACAGAGGTCAGTTTTGGTACCCCTCATGAACCTCCTCACTGCACAGTGTTCTGTGATATTCTGCAACTCGTTAGTCTCGGCCAGCAAGAAGCCCCCCCATCAGACGCTTGTGAATCCTGTGTTTGTACTTCTGAGACCCCTGAACCATGAACTAAACGCATCACTATTCTTTACTAACTAACTCAGCTTCACTGCTCTCTCTTATTACCTAACCCCAACGCTGTAAAGCTGTCTGGAAGTTCTTGCTCTTGAGACCTCTTTTAATCTGTCTTTACCCAGCCAGGCATCGAGGAAGCCAGTGGTGGCACACACCTTTAATCCCAGCACTCAAGAGGCAGAGGCAGATGGATCCCTGTGAGTTTGAGGCCAGCCTGGTCTACACAGTGAGTTCCAAGACAGCAGGAGTTAGAGTGAGACCCTATCTTGAAAACAAAACAAAACAAAAACAAAACAAAAACTGTCATGACAGCCTGCTGATTCCTTCATGTAGCATGTATTTCCAGCACGATTGCGTCTGTCTTCATCTCTCATCCAGTCTCCTCAACATCTACAAAGGTAAGGTGTCTGTCATTCACACCCTTAAAACAACCACTGCACTAAATGTGCCTTTCCGATATGACTACTATGGCTAAAACAGCTAATCCAAGAGAGATTGCTTGCTCGGTGAAGACAGCTCTGGCCCCAGGTACAACTGGACATGAGCCTCAGGCTTGCTATTGGGTATCCTCTTCCGTTCCCAGGCTCTGACTATTTCAGTGAGTAGGGCGCAGTCTCACTTGCTGCAGGCAGCTTTTTCCATGGTTGTTGGGGTAGATATGGTGGACACCCTAGTGAACCCGTGCCTTCAGAAAGTACCATCGGCCCCACTGTGGGAACTCAGTCAGTCAACAGCTGCTATCTGCAAGCCCCTTTAGACTCTGCCTCAGTTTCAAAGAACCCCTCATTCCTGGAGAGGATGCCCCATACTTACCCAGAATTGTATACTTGAGGTGACCAAGTGAGCCACACCACTGAGCTTGGGCCCATGGCGGGTTCTCATAGGTCTCATTTACTCCCAACTTGCCTGAGGCTAGTCAGACCCACAGCACTGGTCAGACACTTCCCACATTCCTTTTATGGAGGTTGATCCAAATAAACTTCTGTACCCCTAATTTTATCACAGTGTGGACCTCCAAAGGTCCTCACATGAGATATGACATGAGCAACTGGACTTTATGACACCACAGATCATGGTTCCAGAATCAGGACTCAACTTATTTTTTTTCTACATCTGATTAGAATATTTTGAAAGTGGATCCAGATTAGCCATATTTGATAGTCACTGAACTTGTAGGCTAATGTCTTGGGACCAGAGGGCATCCCTACCCGACCCATTGTGGACTGAGTCTTAAAAAAAAAAATCATCCAAAGGAGGAAATGCTTGTCTATGACCCTCCAGTCAGCAGAAAGCTATTAGAAAATTCAGATCTAAAGTTTCCTTTCTTTAAACATCACCAACTTGCCCAAATGCCTACAGCGGGATATTTTGGGTATTTCTCTTTTGTTTTGTTATCACTTTAAATCACACAAATTCTGCACATCGATTACTTTTGAGTGACACATTACTTATGGTGTTTTTTGGTCTCAGGGGAGTCTTGTTCAGTTGATTTGTTTGGTTGCTTTGATTTTGTTTCTGCATAGTGCAATGGTTGCCTCTAGCCCAGTAGCTGACGTGTGTGGAGAACACCAACATCCTAGGGATATTCACAACTTTTCATCCACGGTTGTAACATAGATGCCAGAGCTCTCTCCTGACCCAGTTCAAAGGAGGACAACATTCTCAAGAAACCTTACACTCAAAACCCGCCTAACATCTGTGACAATTTACTACGAAGAAATGAATCACAGGAAAACCCCAGTTTCAACGGAGTTGACTGAGAAGGCAGGGCTGCTGTGCAGTATCTTATGGAAATGGGATTGGAATCTAAGCTAGAGAAGAGGCAAATTTGTGGCCTGAGGATGGTAGAGACAGAAAAAAGGGGGTACAGGTCATTGGTTCCATGAGACAGATCTGTTTGAGGTGAGGCTATGCACAGGAGAGAGGTAGAATGACCAAGGCTGTGCAGAGACTGGAGATCTCACAGTCACGCTGACTGGGGTTCACTGACTATATCTGGAATGCAAAGAGGTGAGAACGAAGGAGTCAGCTCCCACAGGGGAGTAAATAGAGGCTGGATCCACAAACAGTACAACCTGGAACAGCCATGGTGACACCTCTGTCTTAACACCTGCCTGCCATAGATGCTGGACAAAGGAATGATACCTGCCCGGCTTCCTTTGCAATATAGTCTTTCTGACCCCTTTGTCAAATAGCTGCCTCCTCCCATGTGCTGCACGTGCCTAAGTTTAAAATGCTCAAAAGTCAAAGCCCAGCTGCTGGGTTTTGAGCATCTCCTCCATCTCTTGGGGCCTCCAGTAAGGTAAGTGCACCTGGCTATCTATCTCAGCTAAAATCCAGGAGCGGACAAAGGGGTTTACATCCTGTCATTACAAGATCCAAGGTTGAGTTAGAATCCTCCTCTTCTGCTGTTTCTTCTTTATGGGATGCAGAGATGCATAGTTTCTTACTATGATAGCCATAGTTGGCTTTCAAGTCATTTCCTCATATAAACTTTGTACTTTTCTTAAAATCTTAAATTTTTTTTTCAAGTTTCAAAAGAGGCAGGTATGATGCAAAACTTTAATCTCAGCACTCAGGAGGCAGACGCGGGAGGATCTCTGTGAGCTGCAGGTCACACAGTGATATCTAAATAGTGAATGGCCAGGGCTATGTGGAGAGAACTCTAACTCAAAAAAACTCTAAAAATAATGGAGAACTGTGCCCCATAAAACAGGCTTAGAGAGAGTGGGGGATGGGCTTTTCCTTCTGTCTTGGCCATGTCAGGGCATCTTAGAGGCAGCATCTACTGATAACCTGATGTTGGACCTTTCATCATCTAGAACCATGAGGAATGAATTGGTCCCATCGATAAATTATTCAATTGTAAATTATTTTCTCAGCACAAACAGAGAAAGGCAGCCATGAGACCAGGTAAGGGACTTAGGCTGAGGTTATAGAAAACCAATGTTCACTTTCATCTCAAGAAATGTTCTGCACTCCAAGAGTTTGATCTATAGGCTTTTAACTTACGGATAATAATTTATATATTTTACTTAAATTTTAAGAAAATATTTCTTATATTTTTAAAAAAAAACTCTAAAAAAATATTAATTGTGTTAGGCTCACTTTATGGATATAAAGAAGGAATGAATGAATAAAGTACCAAAACACCATGAATAAAATATAATTTTCACTCCCTTTCTTATATGTGAAATAACGTGTGTGTGTGTGTGTGTGTGTGCGCGCGCACATGTATGATTTATAGAGCTAGTTTTATTGGTTACTATTTTTGCAAAAGAAAAAAGACCCACATCTCCTTTATACTACAACTGGTCAAAGTGCAGAAATTAACTGTCTGTGAAGTACTCAACCATAGACATTGAGTGTACCATGCCCTCAAGGCTCAGGGACTGTCATGGAAGAGGGGCAGAAAGCCATGTTTCTACACAGGACACGACTACCATCATAAACTCAGGCAGCTGTTGGTACCTTCACAGAACCTGCACATAATCAGGACAGCCAACGTTCCAGCCTGGAGGACAGAGAGGCTCATGAATGACCATGCCTAGCTGAGGAACTACAGAGAGCTGATGAGTTCTGGAGGAAGAGTCAGTTTCCTTTAAGAGTCCGGACCCGCCGGGTGTGGTGGCGCACACCTTTAATCCGAGCACTCGGGAGGCAGAGGCAGGAGGATTTCTGAGTTCGAGGCCAGCCTGGTCTACAAAGTGAGTTCCAGGACAGCCAAGGCTATACAGAGAAACCCTGTCTTGAAAAAGAGGATATCATCCTTTGTGAGGTAACCCAATCACAAAAGAAGTCACTAGATATGTACTCACTGATAAGCGGATATTAGCCCAGAAACTTGGAATATCCAAGACACATTATGGAAAACAGAAGAAAATCAAGAAGGATGAACATTTGTGGATACTTCATTCCTCCTTAGAATGAGGAACATAACCCCCATGAAAAATTATAGGTACAGCGACAAAGTTTGGAGCTGGGATGAAGGGATGGACTATCCAGAGAGGACCCCATTCGGGAGTCCATCCCATCATCGGCCACCAAACCTAGATACTAATGCTCATGCCAGCAAGATACTGCTGAAGGGACCCTGATATTGTGGCCTCTTGTGAGGCTATGCCAGTGCCTGGTAAACACCGAAATGGATGATCACAGCCAGCTACTCTGCTTGTGGACGTTGTACATCGTGGTGCGCACTAGGCTCCGCACCACGATGTACAACTCCACAAGCCCAAACTCCATATGACCTAGCACAAGGCAAGGCCTGGGCCAAGTAGTGGGAGTGGGTGGGTAGGGGAACAGAGGTGGGGGGAGGGGTATGGGAAACTTTCGGGATAGCATTTGAAATGTAAATAGAGAAAATAATAATAATAAAAAATAAATAAATAAATAAATAAATAAATAAATAAATAAATAAATAAAAAGGAAGAGTCCGGACCCCAGTAGGTTGACCTACTCAAGCTCACAGCTCCACATCCAAGAGTATATAAGCAGCCCAAATTGGACTCAGTACACTATAAAAATAAATAAATAAAACTTTTTTCAAAGGATACAAAGTTGAGAAAGAATTGAGAAATGAGGGTTAGATTTGGGAGGAGTTAGGTACAAAATTGAGGGTGAATGTGATCATGGTGTCCATGTATGAAATTCTCAAAGAGTTAACAAAAATATATTGTAATAAAAAAATTAAATTGGTTGGACACCGAAGTTCATGTCTATTCCAGTGATACAGTCTAGTGACTTACAAGTTACGTTTCAATTGACTTGTGACTTTTGCTCTTATGGTAGTTATCAGTTACTAATTATTACACATGCTTAATGCCTGTGATAGCCTTAAACACTGGTTGGGCAGCTTCTGGTTGTCCTGTCCACAGTGGTAATCTACCTAAATGTTGGAGGTTGGCCTTGGAATTATATATTCAGATGTTTTCTATGCCTAGAGATCTGGTTACAGTAAGGACACTAGCATTGTCATTATTACTGAACCATCTCCTGTATCCGTGTTGTGTAAAGAATGCCCCCTAATTATCTCTGATTGGCTAATAAAGAGCTCATCAGCCTATGACTGGGCAGAGAAGATAGGAAGGCTGAACTTCCGATCTCAGCCAGGGGTCCCACAGAGAGAGAAGAAGAGGAAGGCCATGAGGAAAGGAGAGACCAGAGGAGGCTGAGGCAGAAGAGGAATTGTGATGAGCAGGCTGCTGGGGGATTCAGCATAAGGACACCCTTGGAACAGAGCAAGCCAGGGGGAGACTCAGATTGAAAGTAAAGGACCATGTGGCTAAAAAATAGACAGCTTAAGTGGTTATAAAATATGAATTTCTGCCCAGTCACAGGACTTAAAGCTTCTTAGGAAACTTAATAGGTCTTTGCACCAATTATTTGGGAGCTAATAGGAACAGATAAGGTTTTTAATGCACAAATTACAGATGACACCTAAAGAGAGATTCAATGTCAAATATAATGTATTTTTCTTTCTTCCCTCCCTCCTTCCCTTGCTCCCTCCCTCCCTCCCTCCCTTTTCCTCACTTCCTTTCTTCCTTCCTTCCTACAGGGTCTCACTCACTAAATAGGCCAGACTGACCTTGAACTCATGGGTGATCCTCTTGCCTCGACAATGGAAGTGTCAGGATCATAGAAATAAACCACCACACAGAAAATACCAGTTTCCTGAACAATAACAACTGAAGTGGTGCGTTGTTAAAGTAAGAGTTGAAGTGTATTGAGATTGTGTTCTGAGCCAGTGCAAGATTGAGAACTGTGTGCTTAACTGCACCAACTCTTACCACTCAAAAGTGAAGATCGGGCTGGTCCTACCCTATTTGACAAGTGAGGGACTACAGTCACCTGTAGCACCTAATCCTCTCGCTGTCCCAGGAAGCGTGACTACCAAGCAGAGGGCCCTGGCAGTTCGTCTGTTTGATTTCATACTCATCATGACTTTGGGACTAAGTGATAACCTTATGAAAACCTGGACTAATCCTCAAAAGGCTGCAGTGTGCATTCTGATACCTTGAATGGTCTCCATGTTTCCATAGGAAATCTCAATGAAGCAAAGGGGACTCACAGAGCACTTCTCACCAGCAGCCTCCTATTCTCTAGAGTGGTCAGTGGGAAGGAATGTTCACTAATAAACTCTTTGTACTTAAGAGGAGCATAAATTATTTCTTTTGGAAATAGTGTTTTAAATTACTGGACAATAGGCAAGAAACTAGTGTTAATGTTTTAACCACAGCGAACACAATTTTGAAAACCAAGTTTGCTCTGTAAGCTTGTTTTGAATTTATTTATTTTATTTTTTTATATTTTGCTCTCCCGTTGAGGCAGCTGTGATGAGATAGATGGTTGTGAATGTTACATAAATAGAAGCCCCATGTTCGTCCTGAGATGAATCACATGGAGACTAGTTTGTTTTCTTGAGAGTGGGGATAGAAGTCTGGGCTGGCTTGGCATCCTTTCTTATAAACAAGCAATGGTCCTAGGATTGCTTTATTTAAAAGCAGATAGGGTTATGTGAAGCCAGACAGCAACATTTTGCATGTGAGGAAATGAGGCCTTGAGAATATTTAAAAGAGGGACTGTGTTCTGCATCTATGTGATGTGTAGTAAAAGCCTGCACACACACACACACACACACACACACAACATTGAGACAGCAAATCCAATGCCTGACCTTTTAAAGACCTGCTCCTGTGGCTGGCCCCTGGATGTCTAGGAACTTCCATTTGAAGAGCGTTCCATCATTGCCAGAGCTAGTAAGTGTCTCCCCCTGTATCTCGACCATGTACAGTGTGGTTTTATCCTCCACATCTGCTTTCCTCCTGGGAGTCTGGAATCCAGATGTGAGGCAGAGAGGAATTACATAATCAAACACTAGATTGAAACCAAAAGCCTGGGAGCTGTCTTTCTAATGAGCTGCCCTGGTTGATCACAGAACCAGAAGACGCCTGGCAGACCCATTGCTAAGGGACATACTCATATTGTGAGCAATTCCTCCAGGAGAGGACATTTGAAAGCTTCGCCCACGTCTCCCAAACATGGCCCTATGAACCTTCTCCCTTCACTGTTGTGTTTGCTGCTCTTCTGTGTAATAACCCAGGACCGTGGGTCCAGCTACACAGAGTCCTTTAAGTCACCAAATGTAGCAAGACACGGTGGTACACACCTGTAATATAAGCCCTTGGAGGACAGAAAAAGGTTATCACAGTATGTGATCAAGGCCAGCCTGAGCAACATAGTAAGTTCCAGGTCAGCCAATGTTACACAGAGAGGGTCTATTTCAAATAAAAATGGCAGTCTTGGGGAGGCTAGAAAGATCGCTCAGTTATTAAAGCTCCTGTGGGGCAAGCATAAAGACTTGACTTTCCCTCCCTGGTGCCCATATAAAAAGCTAGGCGTGGCGCTACCCATCCGGTAATACTGGCATTGAGGACACAGAGACAGGCAGATCCCTGGAGCCTGCTGGCCAATTTATTTCATATCTATTGTGTTTTTAATTGTTGTCTTTTTTAGGCAGGCTTCCCTAAAAGAGCAGAACTAATTGGATGAGTATTTATTATAAAGGGAGATCCATTAGATTACAGGATAAGGGATGGATAGCCTAGCAATGGTCATATGCATCCTAGAGAGAATGACAACCCAGTAGTTGTTCAGCCCACAATGCTGAATCCCTCAGTAGTTTGAATCTGATGCTGAAGGTCGACAAAATTTTTATTTAGAGAGTCGCCATTCTTCAGTCCACTCTGGAAGACTGGGCAATCTGTGTCCTGTTGTTGGCCACAATAGCAACAGTATAGCTACACTCACCAGCAAGAAATAAAGGCAGGCAGGCAGGCAAGCAAGCAGCACCGTGTTTCCCTTGAACATCTTTCTATGTGTGTTGCCACTGGCAGGTGTCCAACCACTCTGAGGAATATTGAGGATGCTCCAGCCACACAGGAGAAGGTTATGTAGACAGCAGGGGGTGTGGATTCTCTCCTGGTGTGGCTACTCATACAACTGGAGCTCCTCATGGATAACAGTGGTTCCTTGGGCTCAGGCTCCTCCTAGCTAAATGTCCTAGTTGTGTGAAATCAAAGGCCGCTGGCACTACCAGTTACCAACAATGATGAAATATCTGAAATTGTTGTTTCCTGGCAAGGTGAAGGTACAGACCCAAACTCAGTGTGGGGAAACAAGGTTATAAAAAGCACAGTAACCACTTCGTGGTATTTACGCTTGCATGATCAGAGAACAAGATGGGGTGGCCAGCAACAGGAACCATGTAGACTGAATGGAAGAACTGCGGCATTCCTCTCTACTGATACTAGGGGAAATCCTGCCTGAGCGTGAGCCTCCCAGAGCTATGTCACTGAGCAGACCCAGGGCATATGTCCAGTTCCCACGCAGGAGCAGAACACAGCTGGCCCTAATTCATTTTGGCTAGGCTGCTTTGGCTGTTAGTACCCTGGACAAGGGCATAGCCAGAGCCCCAACATTGCTCAAGGTTCTCCCAATCCATCCCTTGTCCAAATCACAGGAGTAGAACCTTGGCACTCCCTCCTCACCTTAGCAATAGGTGCTTGGGGTATGAGTGGCAGAGGGAAAATGGGAGCCATGAGGGTATCTTCTTTCAGCTCTGGCACTGGCAGAAAACAACCGATAGCTAAGCCATTTTCCTGCTCTCCTGATTCCTTCATATGATGCCCTCTGCTTTCTTCCATGTCTCAATACTCCTGCCCTATAATGCAAGACACCCAGTGGATTCGAGTCAGAGTCATTCTGCTGAGCCACAGTGGCATCACCAGCAGCTACAGGCTGATCCAGTGCATTGGACTATCTGTGGAATCTAAAACCTGGGAACGTGTAAGGGTTTCTGACACATGGGACAGCCCAAAGTCAGACAGGCACTTATGTCTTAAAGTGACTCCTAGCTACAACATTTTGGTTGTTAACTGGGAAGTAACATTTGCTCCTTCCCCATAGCCAGTCTACCATGCAGATGCCAGGCTACTCATCCAAGAGGGCTACCAGGCAGTGAGGGCTGTGAGACTTTCCAGAAGTCAGGATTGACCAAACGCTTACTGTTAAATACTTGCAAGAACTCTTTGACCTTTCTTCCTATGAAAGAGAGAGCCCCTCCCCAGTGTGGAACTCCAAGGAGGACCATACTGAGGTGGCTCATTGTTTTTCTTACTAAGTCTTGAACTGCCTCATATTTCTAAGTTTTACAGGGCTCCAATCTCTGGCCTGCTCTTCAGTGTTTGCCATGACAACGCATCACCAAATGCAGCTCTATACCTAGTTCTTCTGTACGAGAGAGGAGATGAATATCCACTGCTTCTTTTCAGTCATCATGAGACATTTAAACTCATAAACTACCATGTTCTCCCTTAGCTCAAGTAACATTAAAATAAAAGATGGGGAAAAGGGCTGGGGAGATGGCTCAGTGGTTAAGAGCACTGAGTGCAAATCCCAGCAATCACATGGTGACTCAAAAACATCTGTAATGGGATCCAGTGCCCTCTTTTGGTGTGTCTGAAGACAGCTACAGTGTACTCACATACATTAATAAGTAAATAAATCTTTTAAAAGAGAGAGAGATGGGGAGGAAAAACCCTGACGTGCAGTATGGTACCTGGAATCAGTGGTTACATATGAAGAGTGAAACTCACCAGTGGAACTATGTTATTGAGAAACATCCCCATTTTCCATTCAAATCGATCTGTAGAGTCAGCCATGGTGTGCTCTCTTCCATGAGCTTGCATGGATCAGAGGAACACACGTTCTCAGTGAGGAACTTTTCAAAGGGTGAGGGTGAACGTTTGATATAATTGAGCCAAGAGAGTGAATTACACACGTTTGACTTTGAAGCTGCTCCTGGCAAGCTGTAAATATGAAAGCCATTTATAAGAGAGTTTGTAATTGCTAGAGGAATTTCTGTGTTAATCATTAGGAGACAGGTTCAATTTAAAAGAAAAAAAAAAGTCCCAGCTTAAGAAAGACCTCCTTCTCTGCCCAAATCAATTATTCATCATTCTCTGTTGATGATTGTTGATGATAGGTATTTTTCCATGTGGGAAAAATCACATTGAGTCAAGTATGGTGTGGCTCATACCATTAATCCCATTGCTTAGGCAAGGTCTCTGTGACTTTGAGGCCAGTCTGATATATATATATATATATATATATATATATATATATATATATATATATATATATATATATATA
>NC_034593.1:121505313-121507089 GCF_900095145.1 Mus pahari | reverse complement strand
GTGTGTGTGTGTGTGTGTGTGTGTGTGAGAGAGAGAGAGAGAGAGAGAGAGAGAGAGAGAGAGAGAGATTGACACACAGCCTTGAACAAGTACAGCCATGCAGACTACCCAGGAATTTTGTGGATTTCTAGTGTAGATTTAAAGAACCAAAGGTAACCTCTGTGTATAATGACAATATAATTTATAATTTGCTCTTATTCAAAATGGTTAGTATCTGCTTCATATATATATACATATATATATGAATATACATATATATATATGTTAAACTAAAATGTTGCATGAAAAAATCAGAAAATATGAGTTGTATTTGGAAGAAATATAGCACCCCTGCTTGCTTCATACCAATATGAAGAATAACCCATATTATTAGCTAGAAAAATTAACTTTGAATTTTTAAATGCAATTCCATTGTTGGACATGTTATTTTGTTTCATTATTTTCTTCTCTTTTTTGGTTTTTCTTTTTTTAATCGGTTATTTTATTTATTTACATTTCAAATGATTTTTCCAGGTTTCTCCTCTGCAAACCCCCTATCCCGTGCCCCTCCCCCACTGTTTCTATGAGGGTGCTCCCCAATCCACCCACCCTCTCACTCCCACCTCAGCGCCCTAGCATTCCCCTACACTGAGGCATCAAACCTTCACAGGACCCAGGACCTCCCCTCCCATTGTGGCTTTTCAAGACAGGGTCTCTGTGTGGCTAAACTAGAACTCAAAGATCTGCCTGGCTCTGGCACCCTAGTTCTGGGATTAAAGGCCTGCACCACCACCTGGCAAACATGCTATCTTCTATTTTTAGTTACATTTACAAAATTAGATTTCTGAGAAGACTACATAAATATAATATTGGCACTATCAATACTGGCACATATTGGCAGATGGTAATGGGTTGGGGTAGTTAAACCCAGATGAATGTCATGTCCCCAGGACAGACTGCAGCTGTCCTCAGAAGCCATGAGTACTGGATAGCCTAGAACTGGAGTTACAGGCTAGTGGGAACCACCTGCCATGGGTGCTGGGAACCGAACTCAAGTCCTCCAAACAAGCAGCCGATGCTCTTAACCATTGAGCCCTCTCTCCAACCCTGACGCTTCAGCTCTGTAAGTCACTACCTCAGCATTAACAGTTCTTGGTAGCATCTAGGTAGCTGAATCTAGCTCATGAGTCTGGACTCTTAATTGCTGATAATGATAATGGAAAATGATAAAAAAGGAAGAAAGATTTCCAATAAGATTTACCAAAATAGAAGCATGCTGTTATCATAAATGACAATAATATACTACAGGATGGCACACTTAATACTTTTGAGAATAATTTGAAGGATATCGTGATGAGTTTTCTTTACTATTACAGACATATAAATAAAATGAAATCTCCTTAGACACATTTATTTAACCAGACTTCTATGTTTATAATATATTTACTTGTAAATCGTTATGTATATGGGTGTTTTGCCTGCATGTCTGTGCACCATTCATGCCAGGCACCTGTAGAGAAAAGAAGAGCAGTGTCAGATCCCCTGGAACTGGAGTTGCAGGTGGTGGTGAGCCACCATGTTCATGCTGAGAATCAAACCTGGGTCTTCTGCTAGAGCCGTAAGCACTCTTAACTTCTGAGCCAACCCTGTCTAAGAAGCTTTCAAAAACCCTTTGCCATCAAAAAATTTAACGTAATAGATAAGGACTATTACCACAAGTCAGGTACTGATTAGATCACAGGGATATTGCTCTCTCTCTCACATACACACACACACACACACACACACACACACACA
>NC_034593.1:121501331-121504502 GCF_900095145.1 Mus pahari | reverse complement strand
ACACACACACACACACACACACACACACCTACTGTCTACAAAAATATTGCTCCTATCCTTCAGAAAGACAAACATTACCTAATTAATGTGGTATGATATTTATAGATGTCTCACATACCTGAAAAGTTCTGGGACATTTGGGCAAAGCAGAAGTGTGACCTAGAACCAAGAAATACATTCTAAAACAACCACTAAACCACCAAAAAAAATGCTACACCTTAGACCTTACCACTAGCTCTAGACAAAAATTAAATAATATTATTGCCTCTCTTGTAATCAACACTCAATAATATCCAATTACAACTTTTCTTGAGCTAGCCTTACGTAATTGTATCATTTTTCTGAAAGAAAGTAGTTTCTAGAATTTATTTCCCTCTTCTACTTATATCATTACAACTGTTTAAATCCTTGGCCCATCCACAGTTGACAGATCTGTTCTTTGTTCTTTATTTTTCATTAATATTTTATCAATTATTTGAAGTTCTATACAATGTCTTTTGATCCGAATGAGCCTTCAATCCTCCACCTCTTACCTGACCTCTCCACCTCCTCCCCTCCAATCTCTCCCTCTCCCCCCCTCTTTCTCCCCACCCCCCACCATGAAGTCCAATTTATGTTGCCCATACTCATGGGTGTGGGGACCACCACTAGAGCATGGTTGATGACCAGAGCCCACATTCTTAAAGAAAATTGGCTCTTCCCTAGAAGCCATCAACTCCCCCCCCCCAGTACCTCTTTAGGTTGGGGCTCATGAGCACCCCCTTCTGAGTGGTGGTAGAATGCTGGATGCCTTTATTTTGTTCAGGTCCTCTACAGGCAACCACAGCTTCAGCGAGCTCGTGAGAGAAGCAGTCCTACTACATCCAGAAGATACCGGTTTGCTCTTATCTTTCTGACATCTGACTCTTACAGTCAGTCCTACCATTCCCTCATCTGTGATGATCCTGAGCCTTGAGCAGGGGATCTGATGTCTGTCTAAGTTAGGGTTTCATTGCTGCGAAGAGACACAGTGACCAAGACAACTCTTATAAAGGAAAACGTTTAATTAGGGCTGGCTTACAGTTTCAGAAGTTCAGTCCATTATCATCATGGTGGAAAGCATGGCAGCATGCAGGCAGACATGGCGCTGGAGAAGGAGCTGAGAGTTCCCCATCTTGATCTGAAGGCAACCAGGAGGAGACTGTCTTCCTCGGTGTCCTGGCTGGTTTTGTGTTAACTTGACACAAGCTGGAGTTATCACAGAGAAAGGAGCTTCAGTTGAGGAAATGCCTCCCTGAGATCCAGCTGCAAGGCATTTTCTCAATTAGTGATCAATGGGGAAGGGCCCCTTGTGGGTGGTGCCATCCCTGGGCTGGGAGTCTTGGTTCTATAAGAAAGCAAGCTAAGCAAGCNAGGGGAAGCAAGCAAGCCAGTAAGTAACATCCCTCCATGGCCTCTGCATCAGCTCCTGCTTCCTGACCGGCTTGAGTTCCAATCCTGCCTTCCTTTGGTGATGAACAGCAATGTGGAAGTGTAAGCTGAATAAACCTTTCCTCCCCAACTGATTCTTGGTCATGATGTTTGTGCAAGAATAGAAACCCTGCCTAATGCAACAACAATATGAACTAACCAGTACCCCCTGAGCTCGAGTCACTAGCTGCATATGTAGCAGAAGATGGCCTAATAGGCCATCATTGGGAAGAAAGGACCCTTGGTCTTGTAAACTTTATATGACCCAACACAGGGGAAAGCCAGGGCCAAGTAGTGGGAGTAGGTGGGTAGGGGAGCAGGGGTGGGGGGGGGGTATAGAGAACTTTGGGGATAGCATTTGAAATGTAAATAAATAAAATAATTTAAAAAAAAAAGAAAGAAAGAAACCCTGCCTAAGACACTCAGGCAGTCAGGAAGAGGGTCTGGAATTCTACACTAGGTGGAAGTTGAACACAGAGTTCTCAAAGCTCACCCCACAATGATTGCCTTCTTCTGTACCCACTCCAACAAGGCCACCCCTCCTAATAGTGACACTCCACATGGGCCAAGCATTCAAACCCATGAGTCTATGGGGGCCAAACCTATTCAAACCACCACAATGGGTGACTCCACTGAAACTGATTCTCTACATTTTGTTCAACTATGAGTTTCTGCATTAATGAGTTTGTGTATCCGCTGCAGAAACAAACTTTTCTGATGAGCTCTGAGAACTTCATTAATAACTGATTAGATTATCTTATACCCATGTCTGAGTCAAATGCCTGTTTAATATACACACATAGTCTACTGAGCCTTTGTGCTCCTACAGAGCTGTTAATATACCTTTTCCTTTTGGGTTCTTTTCTTCTTAATAGTTATAACAAAAATAACATGTAACCTTTTGGAGCAGTTTCACACACAGTAGGAGGACTTCCCTTAAGGAACTGAAACACCCTCAATCATTAGTGCTCTGAAAGTCTTGTACCTTTAGTTTCTACAAGTTAGACCTGCATTAATGCTGTAAGGCTGAAAATAAGGGAAAATGTGCCCCTTGGGGCTGAAAAAAAGTCAATCTCCCCCCACAGGCTTTCTGTTTTCAGCCATGGCAGATGGAAGATGGAGAGGACCCTGTCTGGGGAAGGGGCAAGTGAAATAGAAAGTCCAACACATTTGCCAGTTATCACTGGCACAGCCATCCAGGGAGGAAAATGACCTACACTTCATCCTAAAGTGCCATGGGATATATACCTAACTAGCTACCTACCATTAACTAGTAAGTGTCTCAAGAAATGGCATCATTCATATGAACTCACAGAGACTGTGGCAGCATGCCCAAGACCTGTGCAAGTTAAAACCAGAGAAAAATCACAGCAGGGCAGAAGGGGAAGAGATTACTAAGTCCTGCCCCTAATCAAGAAGCTATTTGCAACTCCTAGGAAGAAAAAAGGAGTTTTTTCAATGACACTGGGTATATCAACTATATTCTAAAACAGCAACAATGTCCAAGAATAATTGACCAACACAAAAGAGACTGAATTTTTTGTTTTTTTAAAAAACATTTTAGTAAAAACTAAATACTAGTGCAGTGACTATTCCTGGTTGTCAACTTGACTATATTTGAAATGAACTACAATCCAGAATTGGAAGGTTCACCAGTGAACCTAATCTGGAGGCTGGGAGATAGAAGTTTCTGATCTGGATCTTGGTATGGAGATCTTGAGA
>NC_034593.1:121493337-121501111 GCF_900095145.1 Mus pahari | reverse complement strand
ATATATATATATATATATATATATATATATATATATACATATATATCTTAATTATAATATTTATACTTATCAATTACCTATTGTGTATATTTACATAATAATATACTATATAGTGTTACATATCATTTATATAATATGTATTATATACATTTATATAACTATGAGTTGCAGTAATGTAAGTTAGTAATATTTATTTTTATAAAAAATGAAAATGTTTTAATAAAATATTAGTTCACAGTATAGAAAGAAATAGTACCATGTTGAAGGCTCACTGATGGGACCAATTGCTGAGAGATCAGAAATCCTTCATTGTTGGTGGTAATAGCAAGGTTGGTTTTAATAAGTGGAAGTCAGTACTGAAGGCCCCATGCAGAGCTTGCTTCAGCCTCCCAATGCCATTTTGCTCAGGAGCCTATTGTTCTGGTTGGGGGGGGGGGTGTGACAGGTGACAAATAACAGCTTTTTTCTCTTTCACTCTCTCCTGTGGTGATTGCTCTCTGGTGGGTCTTACTTAACAAATAACATGAAAGCTTTTGAACTCCGTGTTTGTTACCATCCATTTACTCCTGACCTTTATCCAAAACCTCTCTGATTCTGCTCAGAAACCTCTGTCCCCACAAGCCACTATCCAGATGAACCGGCCACCTCTACACATGGGTGTAAAGACTCTTCTAACCAAAGCAGAAAATCGGACCTGTTACTCAAAGCTCTGTCTAATAGGGACTGTTGTCTCTCTCCATTGTCTCTCAAGGCCTCGAAATAGAGACATACTGAATCTGCTGTCCTTTGGGACAGCCTAACAATGCCATCTACTAGTGAGGCCCGGCCTTTACTTTCCTCAGTCATCTTACTGGAAAGATCATCACACAACTAAAAGTGTAAGCCTAGGGCGGTTTGCTGTGATAATGATGGTTCAGTGGGCTACTTGCTTATGTAGCTAGCTGGCTTTGGCCCTGTCCTCATGCTTAACTCCAGATGTGTGATTTTCAGTTTAGACGGACGGAAGAGTTAATTTAACTATAGAGGTCTAATCAGAGGGACCGCCTGTGATGGGCAGGAAATTCCAAACAAAGTTTTGCATCTCCATGTCAACTGGACGAAAACACGTTGTTCAACAAGATCATGATTCCCTGGCTACTTCTAATGGTTTTTGTGTTTTACTGTGATGCATTGGCTGTACAACTTTAAAACTGCCCTTTTTGCAACCGATTGAAATTGTCGGTTTGTACTTGTATCTTCAGTAACTTCTAGAAAGTTCTCTGCCATAGTATCTTTAAACATTCCCTTTATCTCATGATTCTCCAAAGTTCAACCACATATGAAGGGGAGCACACACAGTTGATCTGTCCTGTTTATTCTCTCAGAAGTCCCACTAGTCTTTGCTGTTTTCCACTTCTGCTTTTCCTCACTGGATTGGTTTCTAGCTGAGCTCTGCAGTGGTTTTATTTTGTTTTGTTTTGTGTTCTTTGGATTTTTGTTTGTTTGTTTTGGGAGTTTTGTTGTTTTTTTTCTTCTTCTTCCCCCACACCCCTTGGATTTTTTAATGTCTTAATTGTACACATTTGCCCATTAGATTAGTTCAGTGAATTTTATTCTTTAAATAATTAAAGAATTTTTTTCTACAAATGTTTGTATTTTTATAAATTTCTCAGATTCTATCTCATGTATCAAAATATACTAATACACATTGTACTCTGTCCTAGAATTGAAGATGTGAAGTTTGGGATTATCTTCCTTTCTTATACAGGACAGCTTAGGTCCTTGTGATTAGTGATTGTTTCAACTATACATGTCTCTTAAAACCTGGAAGGCTACAAAAAACACAAACAAACAAAATACACTTATGCTTGATTTAAAACTGTGTTGTCCTAAAAATAATTCCTTTTTCTATCCAAACACCTAAACACACTTGAAGTTAAATTCTCAAATTCCACTTTTGGCCATGATGTTAGCATGTTTTTTCTTTCCCTGGATATTAAGGTATGGGACAGGTCATTTTTACATATTTTCTCAGAAGGAAGAGGAGGCAGCCTTCTTCCTAGTGAGCACGGAGAGGGAAGGAGCCTCTGTGGGCCCAGCTATATAAGTGGTGCAGCTCATTTCAGTGCCCTTGCGGTGGGCTTCCAGGATGCTCTTCGCTCTTCCTAGAGTTTCATAATCACACACACACACACACACACACACACACACACACTCACACACACACATACATAAGCACACACACGGACACACACACTCATTCTCATACACATAGACACACTAGACACATGTGCACACACATAGACTCACACACTCTCACACACACTCACATGTGCACACACTCCCACACAAACATACATACACACACAAGACACATGCACACACACAGACTCACACACTCACATGTGCACACACTCACACAGAGACATACACACACAAGACACATGCACACACACACATACATAAACACACACAGATGTATACACACACACACACATACACACACACACACACACACTTACAATCAGCCCTCATGTTCTCTCATTATGTGTTTAATTCTTTTAAGAAAAACTAGCAGTTTGGAGTGTTCTCTGCTAAGTTCTAAGGTCTACATATTTATCACATCTTGTTAAAGAATGAATGCAATTGAAGGGTATTTCTAGTCACACTGGAGACAGCTGGCCTAGACATCTATCCCTTCCTTTCTCTAGGAACTTCTATTTATCTTCTCTTCAACTTGTCTGTGGCTCATAATGACCATGGCTCAGAATTATTGTCCATTGGGAATTATCCTGTAAAGGATAAGAGCAACAAAGAGAAAAGCGTTTAGTACAAATAGTTATATTTTTCTTCCAAAACAAGACGTGGAGTTACACAACCTAGGCCACGGAAGCTGCTAGAGAATAAGAAGGCTTTTCCCCTGATCTTCAACTCAGTGCTTAGTTTCAGTTGGCCAAATGATTACAAGTTAGCAACTGCTCCGGAAGAATTAACACAATCTACAAGCAAAGAAAAGGAAACTTTTACAAGCAAACACAAAAGGAAAACAGGGCTGGGTGAACCAACTTCACTCCTTTTATTAAAGAAGTTTAAAATGATGTTTATTTTATGTGTAGAGGATTTTTTCCTGCATGTATGTATGTGTACCACATGTGTGCTGGTGCCTGCAGAGGTCAGAAGAAGGCTTCTGAGCCCCTGGAACTAGAATTACATATAGTTTGTGAGTTGCCATAGTGTTGCTAGGTACCAAACCCAGGTCCTCTGCAAGAGCAGCACGTTGCTTATAAAATCATTTTATTGTAATGAACTCTCACATAAAAGCATCACCCAAAGAGATTAAGGAAAACACTGACACTCTTGCCCAGTCCCAGACTATGCATCTCAGTGAACTCCTGTATAGTTAGATTGGTTTTCTGAAACCATGGAACTTCACGTAGGGTTTAATATCTTTGTTATCAATTACAAATGAACTTAACTTAACTACCGTAAAAGGAGAAAAGGAAAAGATAACAGAGTCGAAACTACAAGAAAACAAACAAACAAAAACAAAACGTCTTTCTATCTTTTTCACGGCTCCTGTGTCCTTTTGCCTGCATCTCCTTCTCCCTTCTCCCCTAATGCTGTCTCTGTCTTTACAGGAACCCTTTGAACTCTTGGTTTTTAGACTCTGCTGACAGCACTCACCTGAAAGCTCCACTCTCCATCCCTTGTTGCTAGGATGGATGGCGGCTACAGCTGCCTACTCCCTGGCTTAAGCATTCTGCAGTTCTCAAGGATGGGTGTGTCCAATACATCCAGCTATTCTTCTTCTACCTCTCTTAATGGATTGTTTCTCCCTCCTTCTTTAAGGTATTCATTGCTCCTGACACTGTTTATCACTGAGTGACTCCTCTCTCTCTCTCTCTCTCTCTCTCTCTCTCTCTCTCTCTATATATATATATATATATATATATATATATATATATACAACAGATATGTATATATCTATTGCTTGGAAAATTAGAGGATAAAAGAAATTTTCTAGAAATCACAACACGGGCTGGAGATTAGCTCATCTTTACACAAGTCTAGTTTTATTTTTAAGAAACTAGTAATTCCATTTGAATATTGGCCTTTGGGGGTTTTTTATGCAAGCAGTAGGCCATTAAATATGGAGATATCTCTTTTTAATTATTCCCAGGCCAAGTACCTCCCATGAAGTAGATGATCTGTCCTGATTCCTTTTTGTTATGTTAAATAAATATACACATTCATTTTTTTCTTTTGAAGATTATTTATTACAAGAACCGGTTTGATTCTTAAAATCCAGATCCATTTCCTCTTAATTTATTTTCTGTCCTTGGAGAGCAGACACGGCTTGAACAGAGTTTGACTTCAGTGGTTTACAGTCATATTCATCCCTTGTAAAAGTGCAAAGAATCTGAAACAAATGCTCCTTTGAGTGCACAATTGATTAACCAATTTTCAAATAATTAACATTTTAGATTTTGCATGTGCATTTGTTGCTCATTTGACCATATAATAATTAATTAGCCTTAATTATAATGGATTACATCTTCAAGTCTTGCACACAGATTCTAACAGAATGACGGGATTTTTCCATCACTTTTTATATTTTAGCTAAATAGACAAGCCCTCACAAACAAAGCAAGTAATTTTTTAAGGTGGGGAACTTTTCACTCCTGTGGAAGTTGACATTTTGATTAATGAAGTGTTACAATTGTTTTTAATGTATTTATTTGGTGGTGCATACAGCCAAATTAATCCTGATAGATGAAATGCGTTTAAAGCCTGCTTATAAAATGAATGGTGTCTCCAAGCTAATAGAGTTATAAATGAACAGAAGAAAAAAAACTGAAGAAGACTTTAAAAATGAGTCAAGTGAGTGTAAATGCCAGATTAAAAAACAATTTACTATGTGTGTCTAGAGAGCCAAAGAGAACTCAGCTGCAAAGAATGTGACTTATGGACTTAGCAAGTGGCTGAATTACAAGAGTGAGACAGTCACAATGGTGGACTTGGGCTTCCCGCCTGTGCTTCTGTGTGCAGAGCTGAAAGGCAAATGCTGGAACCGAGTCCTGAGAGATACTCTGGAGGCAACTCATCCATGCCTTTCATCAGTAATTACTGGAAACTATGGTGCAGCCTGAACATCGGGAAAATAGGATCCAAGAACAAGAAGGAGGCTCAGGCACCAAAAAAGCAGTGGAAAACCTTCCAGGAGGGAAAAAAAAAAGATGCTGCTCCTCACGGGAGCTTCCTCTCACCTCACTTCCAGGTTCTGAAAACAATGTGGACCCACTCAAAGGTTCAAGCACACACCAGACACTTGTCTACAATGTTAGGTATAAAAGGCAACCCCCACTTTACAAACAGCACCCTGAGTTCATATAGACATTCTTTCCAATATTTCCAAGATGTACAAACAGCCATGTTCTCTGTTTTGGGGAAAGGGTGACCAACCATTCAGGGCTTTTCCTATGGCATCCTGCAGGCTGCAGAGGGGGGCTGTAGAGTCACAAGTTCGGGTAACATCTCTAACCACTTGTTGGACCCTAGGCAACTTAAGAAATCTGTCGCTCTAAAGAAGCTAAAAAAAAAAATCTCTGTGTATTCAGTCATTTTATCTATAAATATAGATTAATAAACTGTTATTGCTCTGGCAGTGTTGAAGCCTGGGCTCTCCCTCAAACTTGCTGTGTAGCCAGTATACTAGTCTGCTGCCCCTTTGCTGTGATAAGACATGACCAAGAGTAACGTGGAGAAGAAAGGATTTTTTTTTTCCATCCCTTGCTTTCAAATGACAGCCCAATATGCAAGGAAGCTAATGCAGGCACCTGGGAGCCAGAACAGAAGCTGAGCCCATGGTTGAATACTGTTCCCTGGTTTACTCTCAAGCTCATGTTCAGATCCCTTTCTTCTACAGTCCGGGTCTACCTGCCCAAGGATGGAACTGCTCATGATGGGCTGGTCTCTCCTGTATCAACTAGAGGTCAAGAAAATGCACAAGTCCACAGAACTGTCCAATGGAAGCAGTTTTTCAGTTGAGGTTCCTTCTTCTAGAAGTGTCATGTTACAGACAAAACTAACCAGAACAGCCAATGGTGATTGTACTTCCTCTATTCCCATGGCTCTAAGGTGGCAGTTATGTGTCACCGCATCCAGCCCGATTTGTTTTTCATCTTCCTAGACTCTTAAAATACATGGGCGGTATAGAGAGATGGCTCAGTGGTTAAGAGCAGGGGCTGCTCTTTCAGAGGGACTAGGTTCAATTCCCAACACCCACATGGCAGCTCACAACTGTCTGTAACTCCAGTTCCAGAGGCTCTGACACCCTCATACATGCAGGCAAAAAAATAATAATAAAAACCACCAATGCATAGGAAATAAAAGTAAATAAAAAAAAAAAAACTTTAAAGATACATGGAAACAAAGAGAAGTACCCAGGAGCTGAAGGGGTCTGCAACCCTGTAGGTTGAACAACAATATGAACTAACTAGTACCCCCAGAGCTCATGTCTCTAGCTGCATATGTAGCAGAATATGGCCTAATCAGCCATCATTGGGAGGAGAGGCCCTTGGTCTTGCAAAGATTATATGCCCCAATACAGGGGAATACCAGGGCCAAGAAGCAGGAGTGGGTGGGTTGGAGAGCAGGGTGGGGGGAGGGTATAAGGGACTTTGGGGATAGCATTTGAATTGTAAATGAAGACAATATCTAAAAAAAAAAATATTTCAGGAAAAAAAAGATACATGGGAACAGATATATGTGTTGTTTAATTTCTATGCTCCATAAGTTCAAAAGAGGGCTGGAAAGGTGGCTCAGTGGTTAAGAGCACTGACTGCTCTGCCAGAGGTCCTGAGTCCAATTCCCAGAACACACATGGTGGCTCACAACCATCTGTAATGGGGTCAGATGCCCTCTTCTGGTTGGCTGAGGACAGCTACACTGTATGCACATAAAATAAATAAATAAATCTTTTTTTAAAAAAAAAGTTCCTGAGAGTAACCAAAAAGCATTTCTATATTAAAGTGCATTTCATACTTTTATGTGTATAATATTCAATAAATCAATGATAAGAGTAAAAGAACATATATGCATTAGTATAATAGGGAAGCTACATTAGATCCACCCCTAAGAAACTAAGAACCCCAGATAATATCAAATGACTTAATGGAGATGTGGAAGCAACCAGGACATGAGGACTCTGGTATTAAAAAAAAAAAAAAAAAAAGAGCCACAGAACCACAGTTTGTCCTGCACATCCTTGACCCCTGTCAGAGCTTAGACCAGTGCAGGCAACTGTGAGGAAATAGCAGAGCACCCAGCAGCATCAAGGAAATCTAAGAAACAAACAAGCAAACAACCGACGTAAAGTTTGAGGTGTCGAACGTAACGAGAGTCTGAGAGGTCAAACTTTCAGTGAAAGGCGCACCCCAAAGATGTGGGCTCAGCCTTCAGTGGACTTCCCTATAAGGAAGCCACTGGAGCATTCTATGGACTGGGGAAAACTCAAAGCAAAAACACTGAAGCTCAGGACTAACCAGGCAGGAAGACTCTGAGCAAGCAGCCAGGATATTAAGATGAGCACACTATAGGGCCCATGGTGGGGGCAGCAAGCCAGGGGCAAAGAAAATCCTACACCAAAGGATCCAGCTTCAAGGTCTTGCACATCCTATCTTATTTCCATTTATTTACTTTGTGCGTGCGTGTGTGTGTGTGTGTGTGTGTGTGTGTGTGTGTGTGTGAGAGAGAGAGAGAGAGAGAGAGAGAGAGAGAGAGAGAGAGAGAGAGA
>NC_034593.1:121465443-121492687 GCF_900095145.1 Mus pahari | reverse complement strand
AAAAAAAAAAAAGAAAGAAAGAAAAGAAAAGAAAAGAAAAAAATATATACATCAAGAAAAGGGGAATATCCATGCAAATGGAGATTTTTTTTTTAACCAAAACTGGTAGCAACATAAAATGCATTGAAATTTTTCTAACCATGTGTCCTAGAGTCCCATAAGCATAAAGGAAATATAGTAATTATGTGAAAAGCAACATTTTATTTTGTCTTAGTCAGGGTTTCTCTTCCTGCACAACATCATGACCAAGAAGCAGTTGGGGAGGAAAGGGTTTATTCAGCTTACACTTCTATACTGCTGTTCATCACCAAGGAATTCAGGACTGTAACTCAAGCAGGTCAAGAGGCAGGAGCTGATGCAGAGGCTATGGAGGGATGTTCTTTACTGGCTTGCCTCCCCTGGCTTGCTCAGCCTGCTCTCTTATAGAACCCAAGACTACCAGCCCAGAGATGGTCCCACCCACAAGAGGCCTCTCCCCCTTGATCACTAATTGAGAAAATGCCCCACAGCTGGATCTCGTGGGAGCACTTCCCCAACTAAAGCTCCTTTCTCTGTGATAACTCCAGTTGTGTCAAGTTGACACAAAACTAACCAGTACATATTTATATATTTTTTTAATTTTTTTAAAGATTGATTTATTTATTATATGTAAGTACACTGTAGCTATCGTCAGACACCCCAGAAAAGGGCATCAGATATCATTATGGATGGTTGTGAGACACCATGTGGTTGCTGGGATTTGAACTCAGGACCTTCAGAAGAGCAGTCAGTGCTCTTACCCACGGAGCCATCTCACCAGCCTGAAAAGCAACATTTTAATTGTAAAGAATTTTCCAAAATTAGCAAAAGACATCAATCCACAGATTCAGAGAATTTTCTGGATTAAGCAGCATTGATAGAATTATCCCTCACCACTTCTGGGTTTTTTTTATTAATTTTTTAATTAAAATATAATTACATTCATTCCCCCTTACCATTCATTCCTGTGCCCCATTTGTAAACTGATAGCTTCTTTTTCTTTGATTATTATTGTTACATGCACAGATGTGAACAAATACATCAATACAACCTTCTGAGTCCATTATTGTTGTATGCGTGGATAGGCTCTCAAAGTCACTAGTCACCTGGTCGTTCTTTGTCTAGGGGTGGGACGCTGTGAGATTTTCCCCTTCTGAGTTAAGGTGTCTGTTGATACTGTCCTCGTTCAGATCTCAGTTATGCAGCCTTTTCTAAGAGAGGCAGTGATACAGTAGAATTATGGGCATTTCAGCTTTATTTTGTTTTTTTAATGCTGGGCCTAGGAGCCAACTTGGGAGTATGGCATTTGCCTCGTGTGCCCAAGTTTCTAGGCTTAATACCCTGTGCTTCAAAATATGAGGGGAAGAAAAAGTAAAGTGAATGCTAAAAGCTGAAACAGGAAATCTTTAAACAGAGAGGGGAGCAGGGATGCCTGGCTTTCTTTAAAGAAGAAATAATAAGCATGACAGTTACATCCTCAGCGGTGGCCGTGGGGAGCCAGGAAGCAATGTCATGATGTCTTCATAGTATTGGAAGGAAATAGCTGCCAAACTAAAAGTAGCAGAAGTTATAAAATAAATACATTTATTAAAAATAAAATAAATGTAAGGAAGAAGAGAGATGGAAATGTAGGTGGCAGTTATATTGGCATAAGATGCCACTAACACATTATGCAGTCTTGAAAAGGCAGGAGAAAAATAAATATAAGTAAGGTCTTCAATTGTCTTAAGATTGCTTAGAAAGTGTCAAACTTGTATTTATATATATTCTATAGTATCTATGGTAACCATCATAATATGGTGTTTAAATGATATAGGAAATAAACTTCATATTTCATAAGAATCCTACATTCGTAAGATATGCATAATATGTAGGAATTTTAACAATCAAGGGGGCAGCAGTTGTCTGGTGTGTCAAGGTATGCCTTTGATCGCAGCACTCAAAAGACAGAGTTCTGTGAGTTCAAGGCCAGCATGGTCTACATAGCAAATTCAAGGCTAGCCAAGGACTCTGTGGTGAGACTGTCTCAGAAATCAAACAAATAAAAACATAAAAAGGCAGCAATGAAGAAAGGAGGAAAAAACTGAAGCATACATGAAAAGAAACAGAAGACAGCAGGTATGAACAAGTATGTGGCTAGATAAAGCAATAAGAGAGTAGTTAGCTCCAATTTAACGTCAAAGACTGACAACATTTGGTGAAAATTACAACCAGATGTAGTCTTCTTAGAACAGAAACATTGTAACTATAAGAATATGGGGAAAACATTGTAACTATAAGGATATGGAGGTTTGAATATTAGAAGGTAGAAATGTAAACAATGCTAACATCAACAAGAGAAAGTTGATAGAACTGCACTGGTAGCACAGGAAAAATGGAGAATTTATTACCAGTTCTTTGAAAGAACATTTTAAAATGGTGTCAGCATAAAGCTGATACAAATCCTAAACTCTGGCATGAGGGGTGTGACTCAGTGGTAGAGCACTAGCCCGGAAGACCCTGAGTGTGATCCCCAGCCTCACAAACTTTGGGGGTGGGAACCTAAATGTGTATAAATCTATAACATTAAAATCCATAAAGCAAATCCAATTGTGATGATGCTTCCCTGTAACTCTAGAACTTAAGAGGCTGAGGCAGAAAGAGCACAAGCCTGAGGCTAGCCTGGGCTACACTGTACGAGCCTGTCTAAATAGATAAATCATGTGGCATTACTTAGCAACAAAGCCATGGTCAACTGCATGTGCTTATAATCCCAGGACTTGGGGAACTGAAACAAGGGGTTAGCAGGAGCCAGAGCACAGCCTAAGCCACATAGCGAGAGCCCGTCTCAAAAACTAGAAATGGAAACTTACAAATGTATAGTTCTGAGTGTGCCACGGGTTACACTAAAAGTCGGTCATCTTTGGGGTCTGCAGTAATGCTGCAAACTGGTGTTTTGTTTTGCCTTGCTTTGATTGTTGGCTGTGTGAGCATCCTTCGTTTGTAAAAAAAACCACCGTATCCCCCACATGGCTACACACCTCTCAGTATACATGCATTTACTTAAGGGAAAAATATATGTGCTTTTAGTACATGCCCCAAAGTTCCGTGTTCTAAGTTACACTTGTCCCATTCTGTGGCATTAATCTCTCTCTCAGAAGACTAGGTAAAGCCACCTTAGTTAGTCCCTCCCCTCTCGCCACTCCCCTCTTGCTCCTGGCCTGCCCTCCACCCTGATCTCAGCCCAAAGCCAGCTCTCCTGGATCTGTCTTTTAGGGACTCCAATGAAGACACACACACACACACACACACACACACACACACACCCGCCGCCCAGAGCATGCAGTGTGCCTTCCTGCTGGAGAACCATGACTTGCTCTATGTCCTCTAGTTTGACTGTCCACTGGAATATGCTCAGTACATTAGGCAGATACCACCAGAGAAGATGAACAACCAAATAGTTAGCAGAAAACAAAATACTTTCCTTCCATAGACACCCATAATCTATTATACATTAAAATATTCCTTGAGCACTGCAGCAGATAAAACTGTTAATAGCTGATTAATTCAACATCCTCCAAATGAATTTGTCCACAGAAGTCTTTTTTCACATCATGAAATCTCATGTATTAAGGTATTTGCAGAGCACATGGTATAAGCCATACACTGTTTTCCTGTACTCCTGAGAAGGCCATGAACTCCAAGAGATTACACTATCCGAGGTAGATGCTGATAGCAATGACTAAAATAGCGTATGATTTCAGATGGTCATAAACACTATTAAGAAAAAGTAGGCTAGGGGCTGGTGAAATGGCTCAGTGGGTAAGAGCACCCGTCTGCTCTTCCAAAGGTGCGGAGTTCAAATCCCAGCAACCACATGGTGGCTCAAACCATCCTTAACGAGATCTGACTACCTCTTCTGGAGTGTCTGAAGACAGCTACAGTGTACTTACATATAATAAATAAGAAAGAAAGAAAGAAAGAAAGAAAGAAAGAAAGAAAGAAAGAAAGAAAGAAAGAAAGAAAGAAAGAAAGAAAGAAAGAAAGAAAAAGTAGGCTAAGTGTTGGCATAAATAATGACCTCTGAGGTTTGCATATAGGTAAGATAAGAATCCACAGACTGACTATAACTTGGGAAATTACACCTGCATGGTACTAACCAAGGTGTCAAAGTCCATCCACTGACACACAGGCAGCAACCAAGTAGACCCAGTAAGTTCACAAAGAAAGAACACATGTGTCCACTTTCACTGTCATATGTAGAAGACACCATCTTACAACAGATGTGCTGGTCCTCTGCTCTCAAAATCTTTCTGCCTTCTCTTCATCAGTGTTTACTGAGTTTTAGATATAGGGGTTTGTGCTGTAGATATATCAGCCATGACTGGGTACCACATGGTCAGTTGCTCTCTGCATGTTTGACCAGTTGTGGCTGTTTGTAATGGTTCATGGGGGAAATCTCACAAGAGCTCACTGTTAAATGAAAAGAATTGGCAATTAATGGATGCTGAGAGAAGATCCATTCTTATCCAGGGATAAGACCCCTGATAGTTTATCCAATCCCAGTGGTCATCTCTAAACACATACACATATGAGCAACACTAAATGCACACATTGGGTTGTATTCATAATATATATGAACAATAATAATTAAGATACAAGAGTCCATGAAGTTGAGAAGGCATGAGAATCACACAGGAAGATTGAGAATGAAAGAAAGAAGGGGAGAAAATTATGCCACTACAGTACTAATATATGAGATTCTCAAAACACTAAAAATATGTTTTGAAAGTTAGGAAGGCTGGGCAGTGGTGGTGCACACCTTTGATCCCAGCACTTGGAAGGCAGAGGCAGGCAGATTTCTGAGTTTGACGCCAGCCTGGTCTACAAAGTGAGTTCCAGGACAGCCAGGGATACACAGGGAAAAACCTATCGAAAGAAAGAAAGAAGGAAGGAAGGAAGGAAGGAAGGAAGGAAGGAAGGAAGGAAGGAAGGAAGGAAGGAAGGAAGGAAGGAAGGAAGGAAGGAAGGAAGGAAGGAAGGAAGGAAGGAGAAATTTACGAAGGAAATATGCATGGGAATATGAGAGAAGTTAGAGAGGAGAGAAGGGGAGTAGAGTGTATTCAAATGTATGCTATGCATGTATGATGTTCTGAAACCATAAAATGGATAATTAAAAAGGAGAACGTTGGAGTTCAAGAGATGGCTCAGTAGTTAAAGAGCACCAACTGTTCTTCCAGAGGTCCTGAGTTCAATTCTCACATGGTGGCTCACAACCATCTATAATTAGATGCCCTCTTCTGATGTGTCAGTGATCGCATGCTCATATACATAAAATAAATAACTAAATAAATCTTTAAAAAAACAAAAAAAGGAGAAAAATACTTACTATTTTCTCCTTATCTCACTTACTGCTTAAAAACAGTATTAAAATACTTGTTACCTGATTTTGAAGACCAAAGCCACTGATGGGCGTTATTCTCAATATAAGAGGAGTCGAATCATGGGAGAATGAGAAGGAGACACATTAAGAGTCCTCAGCTTATCCTGTGTGGAGAAGTGCTGTTTATTCAGTGCACTTTTCATGAATCTTCCCTTCTTCTAAACTCAAGAAGTGCAAGGTCTACCCATTGCCTTGAGCTTAAAGATCTCAGCTACTTAATTTGCCCTTCGATGTTTTTCTTTGTTAGGTAGTTCATGAACAGAATGTTCCCCCCCCCCCCCACACACACACAGACATAAAAAACGGATTGCCAGTGTGCTGGTGAATTTTTGTCAACCTGACACAAGCTGGAGTCATCTGGGAAGAGGGACAAGAAAATCCTCCATCAGGTCAGCCTGCAGAGAACTAAACTTGATCAATGTGGGAGGGCCTAGCCCTCTGTGGGAGGTGCCACCCATAGATAGGTGATCTTAGGATGTACAGAGGTAGCCTGAGCCTAGAGAGTAAGCCAGTCAGCAGTCTCTCTCCATGGTTTCTGTTTCTGCAAGTTCCTGCCTTGTATTCCTGCCCTGATGTCTCTTTGTGATAAACTGTAAGTTATAAAATGAAGGAAACCCTTTCCTCTCCCCAGTTGTTATTGATTGTGGCGTTTATTATAGCAGTAGAAAGCAAACGGGACAGTCAGCTTCTATTCCGTACCTCACACCATGAAACATTCCACCCCTGTGTCCTTTCTCTAGCCCACAACTTACTAGCTCATCTAGCATGGTATGCCAGGCCCCATGTTCCAAGATGTAGGAAGGACGGCTGTGACCTAAATGCCTTCTAACCTATGGTAGTTGGGAAGTTAACTATTTTCCTTCTGTGCTTCCTGCCTCTATCTTAAGAAGTTCTTTATGGATTTATGGGAGGTATAACTAATTTGTTCCTGTCTTTCTCAAACCACAGAGAATACAATAGATACTTGAGAACTGCTCAAAACCTTCACCCACTGAAGCATTTGGAGGCTTTTAAAGGTTTAAAGTAATCATCAATTGAGCAATCTTTTCACTACCATAAAAAAATAGGATATCATCTAACAACTTCCCCCTGGGAAGGAACTACCCCCCCCCCCAGTATAACTTCTTTTTCTTTGTACTCGCTTCCTATTTTGCCTGGCTGCATCCTGCCCATCATTTCTTTTAGGAGGAAAGACTCCTCAGACCTTGGAGAACATTCAGAACCATCTCAAAGAGAAAACAGAGCCTCTGATCCACTACCTAAAAATTATGACTCATCTGAGACAGAAGTACAAACTGTCGAGGCCAGGAATCTGCAACTCTTGTGAGCATCAAAGAGAAGTCATAATGACTGTACCAGTGACTCATCTGCCAACTGCTTTTCATCCAAAAAAAAAAAAAAAAAAAAAAAATTAAGACATATGAGAAAAAAAAAAAAAAAAAAAAAAAAAAGATAAGTGAAGGTACAGGAAGCTGGGAGTGAGGCAATACCAGGAAAGTACAAAACAGGCAGTTAGAGGAGGCATGAAGTATAATGAAACCTGGGAGACGCTCTCGGGAGGAACCCAGGCTGATTCAGAACATCACTGAGCAATGACGGTGAACATTGCACAAACACCACACAGGCTCATGAAACTCAAGCCTACAGCAACTTGTATGGAAAAGGGAAGGAGAATTAAAATGTAAGAGCCTCGACGGATGAGCCCCAGATTACCAACTTCTCCTTTCCACTCTATGTGATGGCTCGACGTGGAACCCTGGAGGCAGGAGACAGTCCTAAAGAGAAAACTAATCTGGTGGGAAAAGGAAGCTGCTCATGTAGTTGAGGTATCTTCATGCCTCTGTCCTCATCATCACTCCCCCGCAGTCCACTTTTCCCATGTTCGTAGAACACAAAACCATTCTGTTTGATGGAACTTCCCATCGTGCTTTTCTGGACTTCTATTCCTAGTTTAGTATCCATCAAACTATGTTAGAGGGCACTTTTATCCTTGTCTCCTAATAGACCAAACCCTTCACAGAAGTAACAGCATGCTCATCTCTGTCTCCTGGCATCTATCATAGTCCTGTATCTAAGTAGGCATTTTAAATATCATAATGAATTGAGTCTATTTGAACTGTGCCTTCATATTTCATTTTTGATCAGTTATGCTGGATGAGGACAAAACTCAGTTATATTTGGGAATAATTCTCTACTGGGCCCTATGAAAATGCATTTCGATTTGTGTTGCTCTACTCAGAGGTTTAGGTAAGGGAAGACGATAGATGGATATTGGTTAATTTATTTCTACGAATCTTGAGCTTCATGCATGCAACATTCTCTTCTTGGAGCTTAAGATGAACTAGTAAGCCAACTAAGATCTTTTTCCCTTACATTCAAGTACAAAGCATGAAAAGAAAGTAGGCCTGTGGGTTAGAAGCTGTATACCACAGGAGAGGAAGAAAATACAGGATGAGATCAGGAGTTCCAGAATGTACTGTGGGCAGTTGATAGCCCAAAGAGAGTGGTCAGGGTACTAGTGACAAGGTGAAATTTGACCATTTTTGCTTCAAGCAATGGGGCTGGCCCCGTGGATATTTGAAAAGGCATGTATAACGTTCTTCTTCCAGCTCCATAGATTTGTAAGTTTTGCTACCATGGGGCTCAGAAGATGTGGTAAATCTCCCAACTTGCCAAAATATTTGCTTCTGACTCACACAATAGCTTTGGTGAGTAAGACTATAGTCATTTAGTTACTGTGACGGGACATGAAAGAGTGGGAACAGGAACAGAGAAAGGAGAGGCTCTGCCACACTGAAGAGTGGGGAGCCGGTGAGGGGCAAGGACCTTCTCTCTAATCTGAGATTAAGGAAGGTTCTGGAAATCTGTGGGTAGAATTAAGTCGAGAGGTAATCACTGGGACATGGCAGCACACTCCTTTAATCTCATCATTGGAGAGGAAGAAGCAGAGGCAGGCAGACTTATAGGAGGTGGAGGCCAGCCTTGTGAAGAGTTCTAGACCAGCCAAGTCAGACCTTGTCAAAAACAAAAACAAAGCAAAGCAAAAACTCCTAACCCAATCTACTTCCTAAATGTTCTCCTCTTTAGTAAGTGTGAGTGATCTAAGCCTGATACAAACATAATGACTGACACATTTTAGGCACGGTGTACCAAGGACACAAAGGTGAAGGTGGTAATAATGCAGAAAGGGGAGAGGCCACTGTCCTTAACAAGCTACCGTGACATGGCTACGCAAAAACCCATACCAGAATACCCACAAGTTACAAGATCATAGTAAAATAGATTTGTCACACTCTAGAGTCTAGATAATTTAGTCAAAAATTAACACTATTTTTCAGAAGACTGAAACTTAGAAGCCATGTTTTCATGTGCGGTTTGTTGTAAAATGTTGTAAATGTCTTTCCTACCAAATTCCAAAGGCCTGAAAAGCCTTGATAATCTTCTCCTTGCTGTTAGTAACTCAGTGTCTCACTGGGGCCCTAATGGGCACCTTCCCCACAGTCTCCTCACCTATAGAAGCAGAAGAGAATCCAGACTCAGACAAATGAGACATTGGAAAAGGTGATGTGGCAAGATGCCTTGGGGCAGCAATTAATAGCAGACCATCCATGCAGAGAAAAGAGGCTGCACACACAGGAACTCACACATAAAGTGGCTTATCTTAGGAACATGGTTTCTGATAAGAAAGCGACAGTTGTGGTCGACCTAGTTGGTGGTAGTGTTTTATACAAGCTGGAAGTACTCAGATTCTAGAGAAAAACACATTATCCTCAGTTTTATAAGTCTCAAATAAAAGTCTCCCCCAAAACTCTAATGACAAGATCACATGTGAACCATATGTAGACACTGTTTAGTGTCATATTATATTCTACATCAATAAGCAGGTTGGTACTTCTACAAAGGAAATTGCAAATACATAAATATAAGAGGGAAAAAAATAAGTGACTCTTTCACAGAATACATTCTTTATTGTTTTCTGGACTCCATCATTCAAAGGAGGTGGATTTTTTGGGTTTTGGTTATTGGTTTTTGGTTTTTGGATTGTTTTATGCTTTTGTCTCAGTGCTGGCTCTTTCCTGTTTTCATTGCTAAATGAAGTACAACTGACTTAAAGGTATCACTTTACCATCCTGACCATACGTTTCCTGCTGTTTTCTTTGCTCTGCTCCACCTTAGATGCTAAAATGCTCTGTCCCAAAGGAGAAGGCTAAGTCCCCAGCCCTGCATATCTTCACAAAGAGGACAGCCCAGCAACACAGTAAAATGACAGAGCCATTGTCTGCGCCCAGCACAGGACTTCCCCTTTGAATGAGCTGAGTCACATTTTTCCTGTTGTCAACTTGAAGGCTGTCCGTTGATGTATGATAGGGCTATCTCGCTGATGTATAAAGGCAGGCAGAGAGGTTCCCTTCCATGTGTTTGCCTTACCTTGGACCCTTACCAATTAGAAGCTGCCCACTGGCTCAAAGAGATAAGGAATGGTTTATTAAGGCTCAGACACTGCACTGAATGAACTAATTTCTGACCATTCACTTCTCATAGAATGGTTCCTGAGGTTCCTGCCTTGTGCAATCTTACTGATTTTTAACAGAGGTCTTTTGGGATGTGTATATGCATTTTCTGCCTGATATCTGTTCCATTGGCACGTGCTTTAAAACCACAGATACATTTGGTTGGCTGGCATATTGTGAAAACAGGAAGTCAAAGGATGGAATCAACTGTGAAATGAGCCTAGCAAGTCAAGTTTCTACTTAGGAGCCAAGACAGGAATACTGTTCTGAGAAATAACTGAACAAAAGGCAAATATCTATGTCTCTCTCAAGGAGGAGTGCCCAGGCAGTGCTAATTATAATAGTTTCAGTGCCTTATAACCAGTGAAACGGTATCAGATATTAATCCTCAGTACCACTGTTAGACATGATAAAATCTCCCAAACTAAGAGAAAGGCATGATGACATTTGAGACGATACAGTTGTCTGATAGTCACCATCAGAAATAAAAATACATGAGCTTTAAAAATACATTTTCTAGCCGGGCCTGGTGGCGCAGGCCTTTAATCCCAGCACTCGGGAGGCAGAGGCAGGCGGATTTCTGAGTTCAAGGCCAGCCTGGTCTACCAAGTGAGTACCAGGACAGCCAGAGCTATACAGAGAAACCCTGTCTCGAAAAACCCAAATAAATAAATAAATAAATAAATAAATAAATAAAAATACATTTTCTGTTCTAATCTAGTCTCGCTGTTTATTCAGTAAGCATCTACTAAGTGCTTCCTCCAGGAGAGGCACTCTCAGAGGTATTATGAGCCACAAGGTATTCACCCCCAAGCCTCTGAAGGTCATACCAACACTGTTCTGCTTTCTCAAGCCTTCAGAGCGCCAGTCCTCAGAAAAACATTTATTTTTGTCCATGGTATACTTTCAAAAGAAGGTGATTTAACAACCATGGAGGAGATCTTTTTAAATAACCTCAAGTCAGTGGATATTCTGAATGTGGAAAAATATTAGGATGAAATGACCAAGGCCAGTTATGTGGACTAGCTTTATGTCAAGTTGACGCAAGCTAGAGACATCTGGGGAGAAGGAACCTCACCTTCATAAGATCAGGCTGTAGGCAAGTCTATAGGGTGTTTTCTTAATTAGTGATTGATGAAGGAGGACACAGCCCACTGTGAGCTGAGTCACTCCTGGGATGCTGGTCCTAAGTGCTATTAGGAAGCAGACTGATCAAGCCATGAGGAGCAAACCAGTAAGCAGCATCCCTCCATGGCCTCTGCATCAGCTCCTGCCTCCAAGTCCCTGCCCTGTCTGAGTCCTTGCCCTAACTGCTTTCGATGATGAACTGTTATGAGGAACTGTAAGAGAAATAAACCCTCTCCTCCCCAAGTTGCTTTTGACCATGGTGTTTCATCTCAGGATTAGAAACCCCAATTAAGACACAGGTTTTAGGCAAATACCAGGAAGTAGTACCTCGAAAACATTTAATGGGTTCATGAAATTTATTACTTGAAAATGACCAGAAATAGAAAGAGTTTAAAAACACTTGGGCAAGTGGTGAGACAAGACAACTGTTAGTAGAAGCTAGGTAAAATGTAGAAAATAGAAAGTGCCATATATTGAAATCCTGTTCAATTACCTCTCAAGAATTTCTATGTGAACTATACCACATACATAATGGTACATATCATCTATCTAGATAATTGAGTCATTACTATCTCTCAAAGTCTGCCAGAAAAATAAAACAAAAGCAACATTAAACTTTGAAATGGGACATTTTAATGTCATCTTACTGGAGGAAAAATAACACATGAACAATGAAGACAATTAACAAGACTCACAATGCATATATTGACCTACATACATAATTTAAGAAAATTCTTGAAAGTAAGTTCTTTTGACTGATACTCATTTCAGTGAGCCTTAACCGAGTTTAAAACTCTCTGAAAATTAAAAATCAGAACTGATAACCACAACTTTGTAGTTATTTTGAAGCCAAATAACATATTGCCTCCAAGAGACACAGGGTCAGAAAAACAGAAGAATCACTTCAATGAATGACATTGAAAAATTAAATATTCTCAAGCAAAATAATGTGTATGCGCACATATGAATGTATGTATAATGCAAGTATTTATGTATGTGTGCAAGAAATAAAATCTGACACTCAAAAAAAAATCAGAACTGAAAGAAAATATACAGAACCTACTGGATCCACTTGTATTGCAGATGGAGAAACTAAGGCACATGCGGTTAAATGCCTTGCAAAAGCTTCAGCGTTTACATGGGAAGAAGTGATGAAGCACAGCATAGTCACTGAGATTCCAGACTTTGGCCTCATGAGTTGATACGGAAAGAGATAATGAAACTACATTCAGCATGATCCAGTTACCTTGCACCTTGTTATGAGAGGGTCTTCTCTAGCCAGAGATGCAGTCACTGGTCTGAAGGATGCTATGATTACTTCCAGATCCTGGGTTCCCCTTTGCAGGTGTTCTTGTCATCACACTCTTAGACCAGACTGTCCTTTTAGTGTCTAGTATGGATGGAAAGTGAAGAAAAATTACAAGGAAGAAGTCCTTCCCAAAGAGAAATCCAAAGAAAATAGCAATAATAATACAAAATACTCAACTGTATAATTTCTAAGACTTTCACCTAAGTGTATAGTCAAATAACACTATTATTCATTGCACAGCAATAGGTCAATTTGCTCATGTGTGAAACCTATGAAATACAGCCATTTTCTCTTCAGATCAATGATCCTGGTTTGAGTTACCCATAGAATTTGACAAAAATACATTATTCCAGATGGACTCCAGTTGCTGGGCAGATGGAAATGCTTAAATAAAGCTCTAAGAACTTGATTATACTAAATTAGGTGGTCAGGGAGAGAAAGCATGTTAATATAACTATGACCCACTTAAATTATAAGTTTATTGGATTTTTAAAATTCTGCTTTCATTGCTAAAGATCTTCAGAAAGAAACATTTGAATTCTTTTAAATGTTGAATATATTAAGATATTATCAATGAGCTGTACCTGGCATGAAACTTAGTCTTACACTAAGTTTCCATTTTACAGAGGCAAGCCATACACCAACTAGGCTTAGGTTTCTTTCTCCTTCTGTGATCGGACAGGACACACCCTCAGGCATATACCAGTGCAGACTGTGGAAACATCATTAATGCAATGTGATGTGGGGCATGGGTATTTGAGACAGCTGATCATGCAACCTGCATGTGCACTCTGCTGCTACCGAGCCTGGATTTCATTTCTATTCAATGGTAGATTGCAGCCAGCCCTACTATCCATTATGTGCAACTTGACCAGTGAAACAGAAATTGACTCTTAAGGGTGCCTCAGCTGGCACCTCACAGTCAAGAGTTCTATCTCTAGTAGGATTCGATCCTGCTTCAGGATGTGCTTTTCAGAAAACACGCAACTCTCCACTGCAGATGACATGATCTTGCGCCAGAATTCCAAAGGTCTTCCTTGAGTGTCCCCCACTGGAAGCCCTTAATCTACAAATACACCTTCTCTCACCATAAACATCACTGACACCCTTAGTCAGTAGTTCAAGAACTTTGACCACACTGTATCCCGGACCTGTTTCAAAGCCCTTCCCAGCTTGCAAATGCTAGCACCTTCCTTTGGGACCAGGTCAGTTAGCTGAAACAGCAGTCTACGTTGTAAAGGATATTGCCCCTAAAACACAGGGAGAGTTTCCGGTGGCTGCACTTCCTGTCCTGTAGTAGAAATACAAAATGCCGTATTTTAACTATTACACCACAGGATATATTCTCTTGTGATCCTAACCCCTGGACATTTAAAAACATGTCACAAAGTACCAGGCTGCTGAAAGTCATAAGGATCATCTCCCACATGTTCAGGTTGGCAACTTGTACAGTGGAAGAACGGACCACAATGTAAAGCTTTAATAGTCATGGTGACTACAGAATCAAACTAAGTAAGAGGGGCGTACTGGCTAGCTTTGTGTCAACTTGACACAGCTGGAGTTATCACAGAGAAAGGAGCTTTAGTTGGGNAAATGCCCCCATGAGATCCAGCTGTGGGGCATTTCCTCAATTAGTGATCATGGGGGAGAGGCCCCTTGTGGGTGGGGCCATCTCTGGGCCGGTAGTCTTGGATTCTATAAGAGAGCAGGCTGAGCAAGCCAGTGGAAGCAAGCCAGTAAAGAACATCTCTCCATGGCCTCTGCATCAGCTCCTGCTTCTTGACCTGCTTGAGTTCCAGTCCTGACTTCCTTGGTGATGAACAGCAGTATGGAAGTGTAAGCTGAGTAAACCCTTTCCTCCCCAACTGCTTCTTGGTCATGATGCTTGTGCAGGAATGGAAACCCTGACTAAGACAAGGGGTGTTTCCAAACATCTCCATCAGTTTCCTGATGAGGGTGTTTGGAACTCTATTGCTCGGGTCCTGACTACTCCTCAGTGTTTACACTCTACTACAAGGGGAAAGACCCTCATTATAAACTACCAAACAGGTGCTCTGCCTCTCCAACTTAGTATTTACTTGTTAATGACCCTCACTCGCTTTCCCTTTATCACCAGGCTGCAGTACTTCTGCTCCCTGTCCAATATCATCCAAACACAGACTCTGCACACCTGCAAGTGTGCTCCCCCCGTCCGTGTATTCCCACAAATTTTCTCTGAAAGGGTACACAGCACCAGACTGAGGTCTCAAGGTAGGGACTATCTAGCCCTTGTTGAGTAGGAATAAGCCCTAGCCTGTTGGGATCTCCCATACTTCTGACCTGGCAAAATACATTTGGTGTGAATTTTATCAATTCTCTCTGAGAAACAGGCTCCAGAAAGGAAATCAGCATTTAAAACAGTTGTTGGTGGGAACTCCTAGAAAGACGGCAGAACCGTGAACAAGGGATCTTTGTTAACATAAGGACGAGCCAGCACCTGTGGAATGGTTAGGTGTTAAGTATCTGTGCCTATCTCATTCAGCTGCTTGGTAGGACCTCTAAGAAAACAGCCGTGCTGGCTCCTGTCTGTAAGCACATCACAGTATCAGTAATGCTGTCAGGGCTTGGTGCTCCCTACCCCCTATGAGATGGATCCCAAGTTGGACCAGTCATTGGACTGCCTTTCCTTCCGTCTCTTCTCCATTTTTTTTTTTGATTTATTTATTTATTATATGTAAGTACACTGTAGCTGTCTTCAGACACTCCAGAAGAGGGCGTCAGATCTTGTTACGGATGGTTATGAGCCACCATGTGGTTGCTGGGATTTGAACTCCGGACCTTTGGAAGAGCAGTCGGGTGCTCTTACCCACGGAACCATCTCACCAGCCCTCTCTTCTCCATTTTTGTCCCTGCAGTTCTTTTAGACAGGAACAATTCTGGGTCAGTTTGACTGTGGATTAGTAATTCCAGTTGAGGCCCTGTCTATCTGCTGGAGATAGACTCTTCCAGTCCCCTCTCCCTACTGTTGGGCATTTCATCTAAGGTCATCCCATTGGGTCCTGAGAGTCTTCCACCTCCTGGGTCTCTGGTACTTTCTAGAGGTTCTCCCTCCCCCCACCCCCACCCCTGCCCCAAGGCTGCATATTTCTATTCATTCTCCTAGCCGTCCGGGCTTCTCTCCTGTTCCTCCCCATACCTGATCCTGTTCCCCATTTCCCTTCTCCCTCCCCTCTCCCACCCATGTCCCTCCCTCCCTCTGCCTCCAGGGATTATTTCCTTCCCCCTTCTAAGTAGGATTGAAGTCTCCTCACTTGACCCTCCCTTCTTGTTAAATGTCTTATAGTCTGTGGGTTGTATCATAGGTATTCTGTACTTTTTGGCTAATATCCACTTATCAGTGAGTACATACCATGCATGACCTTTTGGATTACCTCACATAGAATGATATTTTCTATTTACATTCATTTGCCTGCAAAATTTGTGATATCCTCATTTTTAGTAGCTGAGTAGTACTCCATGTGTAAATGTACCACATTTTCTGTAGCCATTCCTGTTGAGGGACATCTGGGTTGTTTCCGGCTTCTTGCTATTATAAACAAGGCTGCTAGGAACATAGTGGAGCACATGTCTTGTGGCATGGTAGGGCATCTTTTAGGTATATGCCCAAGAATGGTGTAGTTGGGTCTTCAGATAGAACTATTTCCAATTTTCTGAGGAACCACCAGATTGATTTCCAGATGTCTGTTAAGAACCCAAAAATGTGAAGGTCTTCTTTGTTTTGTTTGGAACCAAAGCATAGATGCAGTTATTGAGATCAATAAGGAGTTTTCTTGCTGGGTAGGAAATGACCAATCAAAAAGCATCAATGTAGAACACGTGATTTAGGACACAGATTATTATAGATGACTACAGAAAATGTGATTGATGTTGATAACCTTCAAACTACACCACAGTGTAGAGCACAGGCTTTGGAGACAAGCAGGCATTGGTTTAAATATGTGACACTAAGCTGTGTGCTCTTACATAAGTCACCTAACCTCTCTAAGCACTTCTGGTCACATAAAACAGATAATCACAGTGCTGGGGGAATTAAACGTAAAAGCTAGTATAAAGTAGCTCACACATGGGCAGCGTGTGATAAATACTCATTAAACAGGAATTCATTCTCACTATGACTTTTTATTGTGCATGCAGCTAGCTGCTTCATGTGTCTGAAATGAATGATAACAGCATTTGCCATGCATATAATTTTAATGGCCTTTGAATCCCCACAGCACCTTTCATCTCAGAGGACCAAAGCCCTGCCAAATATTAACCCTTTTTTTTATTCCTATGGGTGTAGGTGGGAGCTCATATAATGCCTAGCCATCTAACAGAAGTGCGATAGAGAAGACCAACTCCACATGTTTAAACCAAACAGAATCCAGGTCTCCTTTCCAGGACTCCTCAAATTAAGTGGATCATATTATTCGCTCCCAATGGCTAAACACTGTTTATTGGTAGTGTAAATCAATGTGGCTGATGCATTACTCTTTCCAGCAGTGGGGTTGGGTTTGTTTTGTTTTGTTTTGTTTCCAAACTGCTTTCAGATTTTTCTAAATGTGAATTTAAAAGTCTGTCAGTCTGTGTGCCGATAAGGCAGAACAGATTTCGAAGGTAACAGGATGCAATCTCGTCAAAGAAATCCGAGGAGAGCGCCAGCAGGCTGCAGATTGAGGCCACTAGTGCTCGAAGGCTTTGCTAATGATGGAACAATTGTTGGTGCTGATTTGTGGCTGGCATTGATATGCAGGCGCTGCAACACTTTCATCTGCAATCCAGCTCCAAATTGTTTAATCCTGCCAGCGAATTTGCTGTGTCTGCAAAGATGGACTCCAGAGGATCTCTCCAGATAATAAGAAGAAGGGGATACGCAAGCAAGCACACACTCCAGAACCCCCCTGAAACTGTTGTTTGGTCGTGTACTGGGATGTCTGCATCTTAACAACTTACGTGAATTAATAACGGAGAGCACAGCTTTAAGATAGTTGAATCAGTCAGTAGAGGGAAAGGGTGGGTGTTGAGCTGTAGATTCCACAATTCCAAACTTATCTAACATTACCTTTGCAAAAGAATAGGAAAGAAAGGAGGGAGGGAGAATCAGCATGAAAATATGCTCAGAAGGTCATCCCCATCTGCATTTACTGTGGGGACCAGGATTTTTTTTTTTTTTCTTTTTCTTTTTACCAAATAGCACCTGCCTCTCTTTTCAGAGATGTCTGCGTGCAAGGATAAGTGAGAACAACAAAGGCTTCCGCTGTGGCTGTGGCTGCATCATTTTCTTAGAACTTGTCATTATCCTCTTGGGGTCAGAGAGTGAGGTTCAGGACGACGGGGAATGAAGCTTTTAACGTCAGGTGAATGGATTTTTATAAGAGGCTGGGAAGCTTCTGGCCCTAAAAAGAAAAAAAATGGAGCTTTAAATGTAGTCACATTTCTTTTGTGCTGTAATTATCAGTGCATGACGAATCGTCTTTTCATTCAGTCTGTTTAGGCAAAGGAAGTACCTGCCCCCATATCTGTGCCCAGCAGTCCTGAGAAGCCAGAGTGGTCTCATTTCACCATCTGTGAGGAAATACAGCTTATCTAGAAAAATGATCCTAAAGTTTACCTTAAAGGGAAGGTGGGAATAAAGATGCAATTTGATTAAAAAAAAACAAAAAAACTAGGAACTTGTCACATGTTCACTGTTTAAAGAAATGATGATATTGAGTCCGTTTTTTTCATAATTCTACTGCAAAAAAGTTCACACTGTATAAATGAGAAAATATCAGTCATGGGACTAATCAGTCTTGTTTGGAAAATGGTAAAAATATATAGGCAAATAGCAGCTTGAATTGGTGTCAAGAGTCTAGGCAAATGATTCAACTTCTGTGAAAAAAAAAAAAAAAAAAAAAAACCAAAAAAAACAAAAAGTCCCTCCTAGAGCTGTAATAAGCAAGAAATATTAAGTCTTGGTGAAGTGATTTGAGAATGGTAACCATCACTTAAAAATCAGCAGGAAGGGATAAAAATGCATGGTACTGCATCTCTAACTCCAGTACTTGACAGGGAGAGGCCAGAGGATCTGGAGTTCAAGGCTAACCTCTGGACATAGTGCGCATTAGGACATCCAGAGCTGCATGGAAATCTATTTCAAAATTAAAAGAAGGGGAAATGAATGAAAAAAAATGAATTAAAGAAGGGAAAAAAGAGTAGGGGAGAGCAAAAGTGATAGAAACTACAGGAATTGCAGTGAAATGAAATCACACATGGCTGGTGAGACAGCACAACAGATACGGGTTCTTGCCACCAACCCTGACCACCCACACTGAAGCTCTAGAAGCCAACTGGTGAAATGAGAAAACCAACTCACTACTTGGACTCCATCTTTCACATACTACCTAATTGTACGCACATGCCCCCAACACACAACACCACATTTTTATAAAAGATCCTTTGCCGGGCAGTGGTGGCACACGCCTTTAATGCCAGCACTTGGGAGGCAGAGGCAGGTGGATTTCTGAGTTTGAGGCCAGCCTGGTCTACAGAGTGAGTTCCAGGACAGCCTGAGCTACACAGAGAAACCTTGTCTCGAAAAAAAAAAAAAAAAAAAAACTAAAATAAAAAAACAAAAACAAAAGCAAGCAAAAAAGTCAGAGACCTGAGCTCCCACCATTAGGAGTCCCACAAGAAGACCAGACTACACAACCATAATATATATGCCAGGGCCTAAGTCAGATCCATGCAGCCTCTCTCATTGTTGGCTCAGTCTCTGTGAGCCCCTATGGACCTATGTTGGATGATTTTGTGGGTTTTCTTGTGGTGTCCTTACCCCCTCCGGCTTCTAGCAATGCAGGGATAGTTCAACATGTGAAAATGTATCAATGTAATGTACCATATAGACAAACTAAAAGAAAAAACACACGATCATCTCATTAGATACTGAGAAATCCTTTGACAAAATCCAACACCCTTCATGATAAAAGTCTTAGAGACTTTTATCTAACTGGACATAACTAAACATAATATAGGCAATCTACAGCAAGCCAATAGCCAACATCAAAGTAAATGGAAAGAAACTCAAAGCAATCCCACTAAAATCCAGAACAAGACATGGCTTTCTACTCTTTCCATATCTGCTTCATATAGTACTTAAAGTTCTAGCTAGAGCAGTAAGACAACTAAAAGAGATCAAGGGGATACAAACCAGAAAGGGAGAAGTCAAAGTGCCTTTACTTGAAGATGACATGACACTATACATGAGCAACACCAAAAATTCTACCAGGAAACTCCTACAGATGATAAATAACTTCAGCAAAGTGGCTGGATACTAGATTAACTCAAAAAAAATCAGTAGACCTCCTATGTACAAATGACAAACAGGCCAAGAAAAAAAGTCAGAGAAACAACACCCTTCACAATAGCCACAAATTATCTTGGTGTAACTCTAATCAAGCAAGTGAAAGACCTGTATGACAAAACTTTAAGCCTTTGAAGAAGAAATTGAAAAAGATATCAGAAGATGGAAAGATCTCCTGTAACTGGTCTTTTCTATCCTGTGGGTTCTTTATCCCCTCACTTTTTGCTCCCTATCACTAGGTAGGAGAAAAAGGATAGAGGGGAAAGAGATCTCTGAATCTAATTTCTTTCTTTTTGTGACGTCTTTGAGCACTACAACTAATGAACAACAACCAACCTGCTTGAACAACCAACAACCCCACCTGTTGGAGCTCTAGTATTTATATACCCTCTGAAAAATTCCCACAATTCCCAATGTCACACAATCACAGACAGGATCTGTAGCTGTCAAAACCATGCTTTTGCTAGAGCACTAGACAAATCACAGTCAGCTGCTTCAGACAGTCCAAAGCAGCCCCATAGCCATACATCTGGGATCAAAATGATTCAAAAATGTCACTGCAATCTCCCATGCTTATGACTAAAAAAAAAAAAAAAAAACCCTGAATAAGACTCAGAGTAGAAAGAATGATGTATGTATTCAATATAAAAGCTCTGTATAGCAAAGGAAGCTGCTGAGAAAGAGATAACCTACAAAATTGGCATAGATCTTTGCCAGCTGTACGTATGACATAGAATTAATATCTAGAATATACAAAGAACTCAAAATAATAAAGACTGGGTCAGTAATGTGGCTCAGGGACTAAAGGTACTTGCCAACAAGACTACCAACCTGAGTTAGATCCCTATGAGTGACAGGGTAAAAGAAGGGACCAGACTCATGACTTACATTCACACACTGTGGACCACAGCTACCTACACACATCTGCACATATGCATGCACATGCACACAAATAAACAATTACAATTTAAAACAGGGTCCCTGTGGGAGAAGTACCACGATTTCTTTGCTAACTGTATATGTTGTCAAATTGCCTTATACATATTTATGTTTCTATATAAAATAAGTGTCACATTCAGCCCTGGTCAGAGAAGCTTCTGTTTGGAGCTGGTAATTGGTTAATGCAAAGACTCACAACTGGACAAAGAGTCAAGAATAATTGACCATTGTGCTATCAGCCCTAAATGGGACACCTGTATAACCCCATCTAAAGTTCAGGGAATATCACAGAAGAATGGATGGAAAGGGTTTACAAATAAGGGGAGGGAAAGGATTACCATGAAAAACTGTCTTCTGGACACCCCCCAGCTGGGCAGCCATGATCTCACAGCAGCAATAGCTGCTACATAAAACCTTCCCAGGGCTGGGCCCATCAACGTCCCATTATGTGTAGGGAAAAGCGCATAAGGCCTCACACCTTTCTGGGGAGCTAGGCAGTCAATGGCTGCTGAGGGATGGAGAGTCATATTCCTTGAGATTGCAGCCACTGGTAAATTGTTCTCATTCAAGTGAATTATACCCTAGTCTTCCTCATGCAAGCAACCCTGACTAAATTCAGTGGAACACACACACACACACACACACACACACACACACACACACACATGCTCACATGCACACGCACACACATACACACACACACTGAAAGTAAAAGGGAAACTTCCTTGAAATTGTTGGGAAGATGAAAGGTTCTAGTGAGAGACAATAATTGTGGGGATACAGTGATAGCCTGGGGTAAAGGGCTGTGTAGTTGTGAAAGAATAGACACAATTTTTCAAAGAAAAGAAAGTAGTTTGTCTTGCTGAGAAGTGCTGAAGAGTAGCAGGTAGTCTAATACCCACTGTACCCTCCATTCAGTCTGAATGAGCAGTCACACAGCCTCAGCTAAAGGTGAGCTGTCAGAAGGCCTTCACAGATTTGGATGGCCTTTACCCATAGAACACAGCAGCCATTCTGACTTGGCAAAGGACTTGTTTCTGTCCCTACACCTCAGGCATCTGTGTGGCTTCGCAGGAATTCAGCAGTCAGTCACTATTGCCCCTTAGCATCTTTGTTCTAAAATCCACAACTTGCTACTGTTGCAGAAACTAAAGATTTCTAAATAGCATTCTTAAGATCTTGCAGCAATTACGGCTACAAAGCGATTATAAATTTCTGCTTTGAAAACAAAATCTTAGGAAAATGAATACATTTTAACAGTACTAATATATACACATACAGAGAGAGAAACAGAGAGAGAGAGAGAGAGAGACAGAGACAGAGAGAGACAGAGAGAGACAGAGAGAGAGAGAGATCCACACTTAGGGAAAGTAGTCTTGTGAGAATACAAGGCCACTGATGAAGAGCCAGTTTGACAGTTCTTCTTGGTAGAAAGATGCAACATAGGAGAGTTGTTGGTCTTCCCTCTCTTGGATAGCTGTCAGCTTTTATTTGGTAAGCTGGAACTACATTTCCCAGAATCCCTTCCTTGTCTTGTCTTTGGATAGTGCTGGTCTCAAGAGAAGTCTGCATGAACAAAGATGGGGAAGGAAACTAGTGGCTCATGTGGTCAGAAGATCATAGCTGCTCAAGGCGAGGGGTGGGGCAGAGATATGAGCAAGATCCAGTTTGTGCTACTCATTCTGAAATTCTTTCCAAGCCTTCTGTCTGATGTGATGATCTTTAGTGACATAACTCCACCATTAAACCACAAAGAACAAGCAGCATCCTGCAGTCTTCTGCTGCCATTCCATTTCTAACTCTGTGGTACCTGCTGAACAGGACAGACTTCGCGCAAATTCCAACTTGTTTACCTATTCTAGAACTGGTTCGGGCAGGTTCAGTCTATAGTGTGAGTCAGGTAAAACTACTTAGAAGGCCACTGACCTTGAATCTAGTATTCTGTCTCTTTGCTCCTCCAGTTTCATGAACACGCCTTCAGTTTTTGTGCTTTTAACATCTAAAGATATCCTCCTGGATGGAATTCGTCCATATTTACTAACTAGTGTAATGATTAAGAGCCTGAATGACAGGACTAGAAGTATACCTCATGGTACACTACGTGTTTAGCACACACAAAACCCTGGGTTTGATTCTGAGCAGCTCCCCAAAATAGCCAAAATGACAATCAAATTGTTGGCTAGAGACAGTCAATTGATGGCTCAGTGGTTAGGAGCACTGACTGCTCTTCCAAAGATCCTGAGTTTGAATCTTAGCAACCACATGGTAGCTCACAACCATTTGTAATGAGATCTGACGCCCTCTTCTGGTGTGTCTCAAGACAGCTACAGTATACTTATATATAGTAGTAGTAGTAGTAGTAGTAGTAGTAATAAATCAAATAGTTGATTTATAAATTCTAGGACTAAACTTTATGTGCAAGACTTTCTAAAATCTTTCAGGTGAGTTGTACAGTATTGTTTTTGTAAAATATTTTTGAGAATTGAATTAAGTTTTTCAGCAGGGGAAAAAGAAAAAGTTAGGAAAAAGGTATCCCTAAGTTATTGCTCAGAGAGGAAAAGGTCCAGTTACAGACTCTAAAATCACGCCCTTCCTTTTCAATATTTATAAATAAAATGTTGTAGGAAATTCAGATGCCCTGGAAACTAATTCTTAGAGCCTGTATGAGCTAGAGAAGCTTCTAGCCGCTTAAGGAAACATATTGTTTCAGATTCAGGAACCTTGCAAGCCAAATGTTAAACCATTAGTAATTTATGAAATCACCCAATATGCATATATTTTCATGGAATTGGCAAGTGCTAGGCCCCTTAGAGTTTTCAGGGGATGACTGGATACACGTGTCCATGGAAACACACAGAGGAGAGAAGGAACAGCAGACACACTAATGATCTCAGCAGTAATGACAAGAGAAAACAGTGCTTTGATGTACCTGGGCCAGGCTGTGTTCTAACAACCTAACGAATATTAAGTGACAAGCTAAGACGGGCTCATACCTGTATGTATCTCTTCCTAACACCACAGTCAGTGGCCAGTCACCATGGGGGTATTTGCGCCATGGAAATCAACAAGCCCCCTGAGTAAGGGCTGATTATGCAATTAGTCCACTAGTAAGCCACGGACCATCACTAGTCTCCCGTCAGACATCTAAAAGCCAACTCACACATTGTTGGTCCCTTGTACATTATTCTGTGTATGATCAACAGGAAAGCTGTGCTTAAGTAGAGGATGGAGGAAAGTGTACAAAAAGTAGGGGTCCAAGCATCTCAAGGGAGGCAGGGCAAGACAGCATAGGAGGTAAAGGCACTTGCCACCAAACCGGAAGACCTGGGTTCATCTCCAGAACCTATAGATCTATAGGGTGAAGGGCAGGAACCAATTTCCTCAAGTTGTCCTCTGATATCTACTCATGTGCAGAGGTATGTGCAACACACACATACACACACACACACACACACACACACGCACACATACACTCACATTACTTTAAGAAATGTAATAAAAATGTTTTAAAATAAAGAATGGTAGAGTAACTGTAGACCTGGCTGGGGTGCAGATAGTCTGTAGTAATAGGTGATATAGAATAACACAGCACACTCCCTCCCCTCCCAGGGCTTCTGGGAAAGCTGACAAACACATTCCTTTTCTTGCCATGCTATCTTGATGACGTTGGCTGCTGTGGCTTATTCTTTACTACTGTAAAAGAATACTTAAGACTGGGTGATTTATAATAAACAGAACTCCTTGGCTCACAGCTCTATAACCTGGGAAGCTTAAGATTGAGGGGACTGCATCTGGCATGGTAGAAGGTGGAAAATCCAATGAGAGAGGGAGAGGGAGTGTGAGGGAGAAGGAGGGAGGGGTAGGGAGGGGTAGGGAGAGAGAGAGAGAGAGAGAGAGAGAGAGAGAGAGAGAGAGAGAGAGAGAGAGAGATTGGAATACAAATGTTCCTTTCTGTAAAGAAGCCAGCACTTCAGCATTGTTCCTGAGGGTGGCATCCTCATGGCCTAACACTGTGTGAAGCTCCCTTCACACCATCACCATAACAATTAGACTTCAGTGTGAGTCTTGAAGGAGCAAACACATTAAGCACAGCACAGCCTCCTCCTGGACAACCAGGCCCGGGTCACTTCAGTTTCCTGCAAACCATCTATGGTTTTGATTGGCTACCAGTCTTTGCCATTAATGAGCCGACATATCTTAAACCCAACTAGGTATAAAAGAGGACTTTGAGTGATTTTAAGGAATACTTTAATGCTGAAGAAATGGAAGAAGAAATGGGAGGAGGATGGAGAGGCGTGCAGACAAACTGGCGAGAAAGGTTAACAATGGCATGGGGAGTTATGGAAACCTTAACTTTACACCATGAATAAGGCTGTCTTGAAGCCCAGGGCACTGCCTCTGCCTCTCCTCCTCCCATCCACAAGGGAGTAGTAGTAGTGCCAGTGGGTAGCCTGGGCCAGGGCATATCTAGGCTTCAAAGCAGGAATTGAATTTTTAATCCAAGTGGTTGCTCCTATTGGAGAAAGAACCGCCCATTGTATTGTATTCAACAATTCTCCAGCTCTGCTGGCAGAAGTAAACATCAAAAAAGTGTGAAGGAGCAAAACAGGAAGAATAAGAAACGAAGGGTCCTTTGCTGAGACAACTACCAGGTCCCGAGCCAGCTGTGCTGCCTCCTAAGCGAGGGTCCTCACTTCCTCCAGGTCACGGGCCTCCCAGATGCTTCACCGCACTCCCATGTTTGCCCTACCCACCGTCTCTCCCCGTTAATCAAAATTAGCATCTGCAGCCACTGTCACAGAAACAGCCTTGCACTCTGTGCTTAATTTTGAACATCCACTGGTCCTGATGGATGTTAACTAAACTAGGTTTAAATGGCGAATGGGATGTTATTTAAAGGTTGTTGATCTTCTTGCAACATCACAACAGCAATGAAACTAAGACCCCTTGAGCAAAATCTTACTTCATCATCAAGAGAATGGCGCTTAGGTTCCAGGTTAGTGAAACTGTCTGGCATTTGTGGTGTTCGCTGCCTTTGGGTGCTTTTTGTCAGTGTTGTCATACATAAAATGGAGCAGACTTACCAACAAATGCTGTGCTTGGGCTGGAGTGATAGCTCAATGGTTAAGAGCACTGACGGCTCTTCCGGAGGTCCTGGGTTCAATTCCCAGCAACCACATGGTGGCTCACAACCATCTGTAATGGGATCTGATGCCCTTTTCTGGTGTGTCTGAAGACAGTTACAGTGTACTTATCTACATAAAATAAATAAATCTTTAAAAAAGAATTTTTAAAAAATGCTGTGCTCATTTATAGTTGGGTCAGGATATGAGTGTCCCACAGGTTGTCGTGGTCCTGTGACAGTTGGAGATGGAGGGGCAGTAACTTCTCTTTTCATTTCTGGCTTTGATCTAATAGCGGCTCTCCTAAAGGACACTCTGACCCCCGCTGAGAAAACACAGTAGATAGCATGATCCTGGAACCAGAAGCGCACACTCAGGGCTAAGCCGACACGATGGTGACAGAGACAATTGGCTTTGGTCTTACGTTCATTTGTGATACTGGAGATTGAATTCAGAGTCTCAACCTGATGCTGCTTGTGTGAGAATCTTCCTGAAGAGGCAGGAGCAAACATCTATTTTACCCCAGCGAGTGCACCAATTACAGGTCAAAGTTACTCTCCCATCAAAGTCCAATTTGGCAAACTAGTGATTTTCTTAGAGTTACTTAGAGAAGTAGAGGTGTTTCCGAAGCACCCCTGGACAGCTCACCCAAGTGCAGGTGATGACTCAGAATAGCCCAGTGCCTGGAGCTCCACGCAGAACACGGGTGCCTTTGCATGTCCAGAGAGTCTCTTCCTAGCACCTTTAGCCAGATGGAGAATCCCCACCCCATCCCCCGCATTTGCTCCCTGCTTTTAAAATTGGGGGGGGGGGAGGGGGCTGGGAGAAAAGTGCAGCTTGTAAGCTTTGGCTTTCCTGAACTTGTGAAATCTGTTTCCAAGACTCAGGTGTGGGCTTCCTCCCTGCAGGAGGAGATATTTCAATTCTGAGGCTATTGCCGCTCAGCAATGCTCTACCACTACCACATACTAACCCCTGCAGGGACAGCTATGGAAATAAAAGATAACATTGGAAGGAGGCTGGCCGATTTGTGGCTGTTACCAATCCACAGTGTTCCCTGAACATAGCATAGACTTTCCTCTAGTTTTCAGTTGTCCCCCATTGGGAGCCAATGCTGGTTCTCGGATGCTTAGTCCCAGAAGGTTCCACATCCTACAGATTCTAGTGAAGGAGGGGACACCCAAATGTCATATTTGTAGTGTGTTATACAACATGGGATCAAAAATGAGAGGAATAAGAGAAAAGATTGTCCTACTCTGTTAACCTACGAACTCAGGAGAGAAAAGCCTACTCCACTATTTTTTTTTTAACTTAATTCAAATCCTCTTAGAGCCCAAGCAAAGGTAATGGACATGCAGCAAGAGGCAGGAATCTCAGTTCCGAATAGATTTTGTATAGATAGAAGTGGGGTATAGGGACCCGCAGCTGGACCCG
>NC_034593.1:121459427-121465432 GCF_900095145.1 Mus pahari | reverse complement strand
TGGGTGGGTAGGGGAACAGAGGTGGGGGGAGGGGTATGGGAATCTTTCGGGATAGCATTTGAAATGTAAATAAAGAAAATAATAATAATAATAAAAAAAAATAGAAGTGGGGTATACAGTGTTCACCTGGTGGAATGGCTAGTCTTATGCCAACTTGACACAGGCTAGAGTCTTTGGAGAGGAAGGGACCCCCAATTGGGAAAATGCCAGCATAACACTGGGTTATAGGTATGCCTGCAGAGCATTTTCTTAATTAGTAGTTTATGGGGGGCAGCCTAGCCTGTTATGGGTTGGGCCATCCCTGGGCTGGTGGTCCTAGGTTTCAGAAGAAATCAGGCTAAACAAGCCAGAGGAGCAAGCCAGCAATCAGCACCCCTCAGCATCAGCTCCTGCCTCCAGGTCCCTGCCCTGTTTGAGTTCCTGTCCTGAATTCCTTCAGTGATGGACTATGGATGTAGAAATGTAAGTCAAATAAACCTTTCCCTCCCCAGCCTGCTTTTGATGATGGTGTTTCATCATAGCACTAGTAACCCAAATTAAGGCACCTGGGAAACATGTGTCAACCTTCCCTGTCATCCTGAATGCAAACCTAACACAGATGACTCAAATGTCCACTCCAGTTATCTCAGTGTCACGGTATTAAGTTAATCCTCTCTATACTTCCCAGTGGGGGCACTCATGCTTCTTGCTACTGCCCCAGTGTTCCCGAAAGAAAGACACACACACAGAGCCTTATAGTTTAAATACCTTAAACAGCTCAATGACTGGGCCACTACCTAACTCCATATAGATAGCACACACTCCCCTCTGCTATTCCTGAGTTACCTTACGAAGTCTGTATTTTATCTTCGCTGCCCTGGACCCTGTTGGGCAGCCCTCCTGGGGCTGCTTTCCCCCTGCACCTACATGTCGGCTGTCTGTCCCTCCTGCATCTTTCCTGCATGATCTGTCTCCTTTGCCCTCATCATGGAGTAATGCCCTCATCTTTCTTCCTCTGTGCCTTCCCAGGAATCCTAAAATTCTTGCCTCTGTCTCCCTGCCTAGTCATTGGCCACTAGTAACTTTATTGACCAGTCAAAAACCAACTGGGGACAGGTTTCCTTTAGTCCTACCTGCAGGACACTGAAAACAGGTTTGGGGGAACATAATTAGCATGAGAACACAAGCTTCTACATCCCAATATGTATCCAATTGGGTATTAGCAAGATTGGTTTATTACATCAAACACTGTTGAACTAATGCACAATGCAGAATATTGACAAACACTGGAAAGGTTGAGGAGATGGGTAAGTTAGTAAAACACTTACTGTGCTGTCATGAGGACCTGAGTCTGCGTTTGTTCCTCAGAACCTACCATTTTAAAAAGTGAAGCATGGTTCTGGGCAGCTGTGGTAGCAGTGCTGAGAGTCAGACACACAGATCTCTGGGGCTCATGGGCCAAGCAGCCTAACGTACCTATCAAGTTCCAGGTTACTGTGAGACCTCATCTCCAAAAACACAGACAGAATAGTGGACGATGCCCAAGGAATGACAGCTGAGGTTGATCACCATTCTGTGCTGACACACACACATGTGCACACACACACACATACACACACACACACACACACACATACACACACACACACACACATAAAAAGGGCATACATGCATGTACACATGCACACACATAGACACACAAAGAGCATAGGAAAAATATCTCACAAAATGCTCAGTAACAAGGAAAGTTAAACATTAGTCTCGGTAGTCTTTAGCCACTGTGGTCACGGAAGCAGTGCAAATTTCCAAGTGGCTCTTGACTTCAGCAAAGAGATCCGACCAAGAAAAGGGATACTGAAGACTGTTAGGGAAAGAGACCAAGATGCCAAAATGGCTGTTAAAAAAATCATGCAGTTTGGGGGACCCAATATAATGAATGACGACTAATTCCCACAAATATCTGCTATTCCACATAGCTGTGTGTATACACAGAGAACCCTTGACACTGGTAAAAATATTATGAAAATATAGCTGCTGCTGCTGCTGCTGCTGCTGATGATGATTAAGCTGAACGGTACAGGTTCCCTGTTCCTGCTCCTGTTTCCTGCACAGAGACATCACAAAGAAACACTCAAGTCACTGCCCTGTTTCCTTCAATGATATCATCCTTGATCCTCATCCCAAATCAGCACAGAGGTGACTGTTATAATCACAAAACAATACCACAGGACTCTGGGAAATGTGCAATACTTCCTTGTGCATTATTAAATCTCACAAGAGCCCCGTGAGAAAAGCAAACTAGCAGAGCAGAAATCCTAACATTAAAACAGAAGGATGCCAGCCAAGCTATGGTGGTGCATACTTTTGATCCCAGCACTCAGGAGACAGAGGCAGGTAGACCCTCTAGTTCTGAGTTCTAGGCCAGCATGATCTACAGAGCAAGATCCAGGACAACCAGAGATATACAGGGATATTCCCCCTGACTCCCCTCAAAAGAATGACAAAGAAAGAGAAGAGAAAACGAATGCTGCCTTGGGGTACCTGCAATGGGCAGCAGGTCTGGGGCCACATCACCCCATACATGCCCAATCTAATCTGTAATAGGGTACCAGCAGAATTCCTAATAATTCCCAACGTCTTCTATGCAATATTTTAAGGGTTAAATCCACAGAGTCACTTAGACACCTCAATAAGGATAGCTTTGCAGAGTGATGAGATTAGCTCTAAATATTCAATTAAACTAAATCTGAAGCTGGGGAAGCTTTAGAAAAATAAAAATGGCCTAGGAAAGCACAAAGCAGTAGTGAGGGAAGGCAGAGAGCTACAGGCACAGACTCCTCCAGAAAGCCAGAGTAGCTAAGGACTAAGCTTTCATTAAAAGCAGGGTGTGTGAAGGAGTTCACTTTAGAACAACTCCCAACACCAGCTTGGAGAAGGGAAACCCCTCCCACCTCGTCCTCACTTCAACTCCCAAGATTCGCAGCCTCAGCCTTGAGTCACACAGCAATCGCCTTCAATCTTCAGCAATCCCTTCAGCTTCAGCAGGGAAACTGCGGGGCTCCTGCCTGCCTGTAATGAAGGAGAAAATCAGTGCAACAATGTGTCCGGATGCCCGGGAGCTGGCAGCCAGCAAAAACACTAGTGCTGCATTTGGCTGATTTCCCTTTCCAGGGCTATTTACAGTAAAGAAAATTGGCCTTTGCAGATGAAGAGAAATTCAAGGTTGTCATCCTTTCCTTAAAGGCGATCTCTTTGTTTCCATTTGAATGTGTCCCTAGAAGTTTCCTGTGAGTGCGTGTAAGCAAGCTTTGTGCTGATTTTAATCACCTTCTCCTTCTGTTTCCAGGCTCTAGACACTCTGGCCCTCACACACTTCAGAGTAGTACCCCAAGTTCCACCCTGTCTTGTTTTCTGGAAGGGAGCAGGGAGAAAAATAAAAACAGATTCCAGACTGAAAGCAGCTAAGACTCCTGTGATAGGACTAAAGAGCTAGTTCCCACGAAGAATTAGTCAACTGAACTAGCTGGAGATAGGGAAAAAAGTCTTAGAGGTGACTAATTTGAAAACTTAGCACTTGAATACACACCCAGATTTTAAAAACCTCTTTTATTAGCCCTCAGTCACATACAGATTTTGCTTCTCAGTGAGTGCCCTATTTCTGCTGCAGCTTCCTGTGTTGTTTGTTAACTCACTGTGGTGACTGGTGTAGTAGTACCCATAGCCCACACTGTAATCCTAGCACTTAGAAGGCTAACTCAAGTTTCAAGCCAATCTGGGACACACTGGAGTACCTTGCCATCTACTCACTCACTCACACAGAGGAGGAAAGGGAGAGAGAAAAAACAAAACCCCACCATGTCTGGCCTCTGATCACCCCACTGAAAGTTGCAAACAAGGGGGTATGTATGCACATGCAGTGTGTGCTTCTTGGTATTTGTTTATTTTTCTGAATTTCTAATTTAATGATACAGAAGACCCTCCCTTGAGAATTTCCCTCTTCACCATGCTTTCTGCACTTTCTCTCTGTCTCAGACCTTTGGTCTTTAGTTTTTTGACTTCCCTTCTCCCATCTTCTTAAAAAGTGGAAGTCAATCCGATTTCAGATCTGGGAGCCTCACTAAAACTTAAGCTCCATCACAGCCTAGAGTAATGAAGGTGGATGAGCTGGGATGCCTGGGCAGTGTGGGTAAGGACAGGAAAACTGATGGGAGTGAGAGAGAAAACTTACCTGTGTTTTCAGAGGGTGCTTAAAAACTGTGTTTTGGGGCTGGAGAGATGGCTCAACAGTTAAGAGCTCTGACTGCTCTTCCAGAGTTCCAGAGGTCCTGAGTTCAAATCCCAGCAACCACATGGTGGTTTACAACCATCTATAATGGGATCCAGTGCCCTCTTCTGAAGACAAGGACAGTGTATTTACTTAAAATAAATCTTAAAAAATAAAAAAGCAACAACAACTATATTTTCAGAACATAATGCTTCTACAAAAACAAAAAAGAATCAACTTTTAACCTTGCATAGTGGCACTTGTCTGCAGTTCTACCACTCAAAAGGCGAAGACAAGAGAACAGTCACGGGTTCAAGACCATCCTTGACTGCATAGCAGGACCCTGACTCAAAAAAAAAAAAAAAAAAAAAAAAAAGAAAGAAAGAAAAAGAAAAAGAAAAAAAAGAAAATAAATAAATAAGTAAACAAACAAAGAAAGAAATCTGGTGCCCGCCATCTCTCTTCTGAACCCCAGCAGAGGCAGCTGAGCACTCCAGAGAACTCTCCACACCACATGTCCTTGGGATCACAGTGAGTGGAACACAACTCCAGAGAATCCAGCAGGGGTTTGTACCAGTAGGAACAAGGACAAAGGAACACTGCCTGCCCAAAGGCGGGGTGCCGGTCCAGTCGGGGCCACTCCCGCCATCTCTCTTCTGAACCCCAGGGAAGGCAGCTGAGCGCCCAAGAGGACTCTCCATACCACAGATCCTCGGGATCACAGGTGAGTGGAACACAATCAATTCCAGAGAATCCAGAAGGGGCTTGTGCCACCAGGAACAGGAACAAAGGAAGACTGCCCGCCCAGAGGCCGGGTTCCGGTTGCTGCCACCCCTGCCATCTCTCTTCTGAACCCCAGCAGAGACAGCTGAGCACTCAGGAGGACTCTCCACACCACAGGTCCTTGAGAGCACGGGTCCTCTGGATCACGCAGGGAGAGTCGGCCTACAGGGAGGGCTCTGACCCCAGGACTCAGAAGGAGGATCAGAGCTCCAGACTTCTGGACACCTGCCTTGCAAGAGGAGAGTTTGCCTGCAGAGAGTGCTCTGACCAAGGGGACACAGGGGAGAGTTAGATTCCTAGGAGCTCTGACAGGGGCTAGCAGAATCACAGGAGGATCAAACTCCAGCCAGACACAGCTTGAACATTAACACCAGAGATTTCCAGATGGCAAAAGGCAAACATAAGAATCTTACTAACAGAAACCAAAAACACGGGGCACCAACAGAACCTAGTATGCCCACCACGGCGAGTCCTGGATACCCCAACACACCCGAAAAGCAAGATATGGATTTAAAATAATATCTCATGATGGTGGTAGAAGATTTGAAGAAGGACATTAGTAACTCACTCAAAGAAAGGCAGGAGAACAATGCTAAACAAGTAGAAGCCCTTAAAGAGGAAACACAAAAATCCCTCAAGGAATTACAGGAGACCACTGCTAAACAAGAGGAAGTCCTTAAAGAACTACAGGCAAACATTACTAAACAGGTAGAAGAAACACAAAAATCCCTTAAAGAATTACAGGAAAACACTGCTAAANAGCTAGAAGAAACACAAAAATCCCTTAAAGAATTACAGGAAAACACAACCAAACAGGGGATGGAATTGAACAAAACCATTAAGGATCTGCAAAAGGAAGTAGAAACAATTAAGAAAACCCAAAGGGAGACAACTGTGGACGTAGAAACCATAGGAAAGAAATCAGGAACCATAGATGTGAGCATCAGCAACAGAATACAAGAGATGGAAGAGAGAATCT
>NC_034593.1:121446858-121459416 GCF_900095145.1 Mus pahari | reverse complement strand
GAGGAGCTAGAGAAATTATCCAAGGAACTGAAGGGGTCTGCAACCCTATAGGTGAAACAACAATATGAACTAATCAGTACCCCCAGAGCTCGTGTCTCTAGCTGCATATATAGCAGAAGATGGCCTATTCAGTCATCTTTGGGAAGAGATACCTCTTGGTCTTGCAAACTTTATATGTGCCATACAGGGGAACGCCAGGGCCAAGAAGTGGTTGTGGGTGGGCAGGGGAGCAGGGTGGGGGGGGGAGGGTATAGGGGACATTNGGGATAGCATTTGAAATGTAAATGAAGAAAATATCTAATAAAATAAGTTAAACAACAACAACAACAAAAAAAAGAAATCTGGCATAATGATACACAGACTATAGAGTCATGAGGACAGGGAGTTTAAAATGATTCTCAGATATATCACAAGTTCAAGGCCAGCCCAAGCTACATGAAACTGTCTTGAATCAAAATCCACACACACAAAAAAATGACTATTGATATAGTGGTAGAGCACTTGCCTAGAGTATACAAGGCTCTGGAGTCAATATCTAGCCCTCTAAAAATAAGTAAGTTAGTAAAAATAAATGTTGTGCTGGTCTGTGGCTCACACCTTTAATCCTGGCACTCAGGCGGGAGAAGCAGGTGGATCTCTACGAGTATGAAGCCAACCTGGTCTACAGATCAAGTTTCAGGACAGCCAAGGCTACACAAAGAAACTCTGTCTCAGGCTGGGCATGGTGGCACACGCCTTTAATCCCAGCACTCCGGAGGCAGAGGCATGCAGATTTCTGAGTTTGAGGCCAGCCTGGTCTACAAAGTGAGTTCCAGGACAGTAAGGGCTATACAGAGAAACCCTGTCTCGAAAAAAACAACCAAAAAAAAAAAAAAAAAGAAAGAAAGAAAGAAAAAAAGAAAAGAAAAGCAACTCTGTCTGTAAGGAAATAAACAAACAAACAAAAGAATAAGCCTGCAAAGTAAGTTTCAGAACAGCCAAGGCTACACAGAGAAACCCTGTCTCTAAAAAACAAACGGATGTTATATGGGCTGGAGATGTAGCTCAGCTGGTGAAAGGAATTGAATTGAAGAAAAGCAAAGAACTTACAGTCAAATGTATAACATCAGACAAATAGGGCAATATTAGGTACTTGAAGGCCTGAGGCAAGTCCAGCGTGTCCTGACAGGCCCTGAAGGCCTAGCTGAAGATCTTACAATAACAAGTCCAGGCATGTCCAGGAGAGCCCCTTATTTGGACATTCCTGAGGATGGGTGGCCCCAAGGATAGACATAAACACAGGAACTGTTTTGGGTTATTTTTTTGATTGACTCAGTGGCCATCTGGTGGCCTGGGTCTCGCCGACCCTCCCTGGAATTGTTGATGCTATAACCTGCATGTATTATTCTACTGACTTGTAATCAAGCCAATTGTGTGAAGCTGTGCCAAGTTCCCCAAAAATCCCCCAACCCTCAACCCTCTCCCTATAACTCCCTATAAAAACCCCTAGCTTTTGAGTCTCAAGGTCGATGCCTCTACCTCTTGCGTGGGGTATGCATCGGCCAGGAGCTCCGCCATTAAACTGCCTCATGCTTTTACAACAAGAAGGCCTCTCGTGTTTTTTGGGATACCCTGACTCCCCTGGCATGGGTCCAACACTGGGATACTCGCCTAGCATTCACAAAGCTCTCAGTTCATGAGCCCCCACCAGGTAAAAGCGTGTTCAGTGCTGCAGGCAGATGTCTTAGTCTCTGTTTTTATCATCACTAGAGAGGCGAAAGCAGGAGGTCCTGAAGGTCGAGCTGATCTGTAGCTTGAGTTCAAGGTCAGGCTAGGCTGCCTCAGATCCCGCCTCAAAAAGAAATGTTTGATGAGAGAGTAGCCGTTGTTTCTTTGAGGATTTCAGACGAGCTTTTTTTCCAAAGGCCAGGCTAGACAGAAAGAACTGATACTACAATGATCCCCATCTCCACTATGTCAGTGGTGAGGATAAACTCTACAAGGGTACAAATCAGGTTGTAACAGTTTCTAGTCAAAGCAATGTGAAAGTGGCTTACTACAGAGTCTTCAAACCTTGAAGAGCCATCAGGACCCCTTACTGCAGAATTCTTAGAGGAAACACAGTCACTGACTACAGCCTAAGTCAGGGGCTAGAAAACAGAAGGCAGACATCAGGCTCCACAGTCAAAATCCACAATCTTCCACAGGTCATAAGACCTGAGACAGCATCAGCTACTGAAGAGGAGAGTACCCCCTTCCAAAGGAACACAGTCTATGCACACGACTGCAGTAAATATGTGCAGTAACATCTCCTCAAATTCATTACGGAAAGATATAGGCTTTGATTTTTGAAAACCTACCTCAATAAGGGTTCTTAAATGCTTGAACCTCCCTTCTAGCCCACCACCCACCAGAGGTAGTGGAAGGGAAAGGTTAACAGGGCCAAGGGGGATGTGAACCTCTTTAGATATAGTTCTCTTGAGTTATTCCGGTCTTCCTTGTCAGGGTATCAGCCATTCAGTTCATACAAATCAGCAGTGGGAGCTCCATGCACGTGCAAATACTAGTCACGAATCAGTAAAGCCAGTTCAATCCAGAAGAAGCCACAGGAATGTCAAGTAAACTACCTTTACCTTCATCGTCAATGTCAATGAGAAGTTCTTTGGTGTGTTTCTCTCTGCCAAGTCACAACCGAGGCTAAAGTGACAGACAGATGTAGCAAAGACACAGGAACTCCCCCTCAAGCCCTGCTGCTTCAGTGCAGCTATTAAAGACGGCTTGAATCCTGGCCAAAGACTGCCTCACAATGAACCCATAGACTAAAGCTGGCATTTTCTCTGTCCTTGTGGGTATTACTGGGACAGCCACACTTTACAGCTAGCAGACACTCCCAGGATCTTCAGTTGTAAGGCAGGTCTTATTACATGAAAGATCAAGGTGAGGCTTTGAACCCAGGTGGGGAGCACACACCCATAATGCCAGTGCTTGGCAGACTCAGGCAGGAGGGTTGTCGCTGCTTCAAGGCCAGCCTGGCTTATTAAGAGCCTTTCTCAAAAGCACAAAAATAAGCAAGGCATGGTAGCACACACCTGTAATCTCAGCACTCGGGGGCTAAGACCGGAACTTGTCAGATGGAGGACAGCCTGGGCTGCAAAGCAAAAACTTCTCTTAATAATAAACTACATAAATAAATACTATTGAAAATTAGGTTCTGGTTTTAATTTTCTTCTTTTTTTCTTTTTTCTTTTCTATTTTTTTAAAAGATTTATTTATTTACTATAAGTACACTGTAGCTGTTTTTAGATGCACCAGAAGAGGGCATCTGATCTCACAGATGGTTGTGAGCCACCATACAGTTGCTGGGATTTGAACTTAGGAAGAGCAGTCAGAGCTCGTAACCGAGAAGTCATCTCTCCAGCCCTCTTTAATTTTCATACACATATTTTCAAAAGCATCTTTTACTCACCTGATGTAATTCTCATCCCAAAGGCTTACTGCCTTTGTCGGCTAACCTAGGCCTAGTCCTGGAATCCTATGGCCTTTGTACAAGCTACTCTGGGCCTAGAATGTTTTCAGCCCCTGAGACTTATTGCTGAATAAGCTCACCCTTATGAGTTCTTTCTGAGCTCTGGCTGACTGGTACAACCAAGCTGTTCTGGCTCAAACTCCTCTCCAAGCTGACTGATTCGATCTTGCTTCTTTCTCTCAGCCTCTCCTGATTTGCTCTACTTAACCTCATACTAACTTTGGCAATATAATCTTCTAATCTTCTGAATCCTTCTAATTCTCTGGCTCTTTCTATGGCCACCTGGGTCGAACTCAACTCATCAACCTATCTCTGTAAAACTGTCCCAGTAAAACTGTTTCCTCCTCCTCCTCCTCCTCCTCCTCCTCCTCTCTCCTCTCTCTCTCTCTCTCTCTCTCTCTCTCTCTCTCTCTCTCTCTCTCTCCTCTCAACTGTTCTCTTGTTCTCTTAAGTAGCTTCCCTTCCCTTTCTCTTCTGGTGAGAGTTGGGACTATCCTATTCTGTCAAATCTTTCTCTGACTCATCACTTTGTCTGCCACTCAATCACTTTCCAACACGGGTGCTTCCTTCTACAAACTACCTTTACCTTCATTGTTTGGGATTAAAATGTGTGCTAAGGGCGTGTCTGTATTCTAGCCAGAGGGATTAAAGGTGTGTGCTAAGAGTTGAGCCTCACCACAACTAGCAATGTTTTTTTCAATCTCAGGGTTCACAGTGTGATCCAATATCCTGCAACAGGTAAATATTATTATATATTAAGCATATCTCCCCCCCCCCGGTACAGAGTTCCCCCATACTCTGACTTTTCTAAACCCACTCCTGTCTGTCTCCTTTGTTCTGCTCCATGCTTGCAGTTTACTTCAGCTCATATGGGTTGTCTCTCCTTTAATGCCCGTTTTGGTTCACATATCTATAGGCCCCTTTCTAGACTGCTGCTAATCCATCTAGCATGTCATACAGACTCACAAAAATAACAATTTCTTTCTTTTTTTTTAAGATTTATTTCTTTTATATATGTGAGTACACTGTAGCTGTCTTCAGATATACCAGAAGAAGGCATCAGAACCCATTACAGATGGTTGTGAACCACCATGTGGTTGCTGGAAATTGAACTCAGGACCTCTGGAAGAGCAGTCAGTGCTCTTAACCGCTGAGCCATCTCCAGCCCACAGTTTCTTAACATACAAATACAAATACCAGCCCCCAACTTAAGGATCACCAACTAACCAACTATAGGATCGAAGGGGACAGTATTGCCTTTAGTTCCCCCATGACACCCTGATTCAACAGGAAGCAGCCAGAACTGAGATCAATGTCATAAATCCCTTGGGCCTTACCTTCCACTAACCCCAGTTCCATAAAGCTGTTTCTTTTAGTGTAAGCAAAAAAGGGCTGCCAATATCAGATCACTGATACTGCTTCTGTAGAGAAGGGAATTATCCAACTAGTGTGCAGCTTCTCTCCCATCCCAGGGACAGCAGGCAGGCTCCTAGCCATTGCTACCAGAAAAGTTAAAACACAGGAAAAGTGCAGCCATAGCTCTAGTTTCTCACTGCCCCAACCCCAAGCAAGCTCTTTCATCTTATATCCTGTCTAGTACTTTTTCTAAGCTACATAGTGGCTTTCAGACACATTATTCACCCTGTAATAAGGCCTTAGCTCTAGTCAAAGACCCTCTTCCCTTTACAAGTATATAAAAGTAAGAGATGTCCTTTGTTCTGCTGGGCCCTTGGATCTCCTATCCCAGCTGTGGATGGCCAGCGTAACTAAAGGATATTTCACCTGAAATATAGCTCAGTGTTCTTCTGTCAAACCTGGAAAGAATCATCCTTTATTATGTAAAACAGGCTTTTCACTTCCTTGGTGAGGTTTATGCCAAGATATTTGTTTTAAGCTCTTGTGAACAGGATTGCTTCCTTGATTTCTTTCTCAGTACGTTGGCCCTTGGTATGTATGAAGGCTACTGATTTTGTACGTTAACCCTGTAACCTGCCACTTTACTGAACATATTTAACCCAGTTGTCCTTAGCCTCCATAACACTGCAACCTTTAATACCGTTCCTCACGTGTGGTGACCCTCCCAACCATAAAATAATTTTCTTCTTTATGAAGTTGCTGTTTCATAACTGTAATTCTGCTAAGTTGATTGGTAATATAAATATCTATGCTTCTAATGGTTTTAGATTACCCCTGTGAAAGAATCGTTGGATTCCCCCCAAAAGGATCAAGACCTACAGGTTGAGAATACCAGTTTAACAGTTCTTGGGGTTTTCCAATGGAATCTTTAGGGGCTCTTATATAGAAGCTTATCATCACAAAATAAGAATACTCTGGTGTCTTCCTTTTCTAGTTGTATTCCTTATATTTGCTTTTATAACTGTGTTGTTCTAGTTGAGACTTCTAGCATCATATTGAGTAAGAGTGGAGAAAGTGGACATCACTGTCCTATATTGGTTTTCATGGAACAGGTTTCATTTTTAAAACAAAAGGTATTTGAATTAAAACAAGCAGTTAATCTGAAGCAATATCACACACACACACTCTTAAAATGAAGAAGAGGCAGGCCCTGTGGGCCTCATCATATACCTAAAGTTACATAATGGTTGGTTGCCATAAAGTTGCCAAGTGTGAGACTTAACTGTATGTCTGCATCAGGTATATATGTTTACAGAACTGATCACACCCCTTGATAAAGTGGCACATATTATAGCTGTAAGGTGCTGAGAACTGTCCTCTAGAATTCCCTTCAATAATGACATTCAAATGTTGGGCTTAGTGGCACAAGCCTTAAATCTCAGCACTCAAGAGGTAGGGGTAGATGGGTTTCTATGAGTTCAAGGTCAGCTCGATCTGAGTAGTGGACTTCAGGCTGCCAAAACTGAGACCTGGCCTCAATAGGAATAACAATAACAACAATGACAACAACAACAACCATCCAAAGCAATTCAAATTTATATGGAAAGAATAACAGTATATACTCTCCGCCTTGACCCAGGGCTATGCTATTTGTCCTGTTCTCTATCAACATTCTGCTAGTCCTCCAGGTTAAAGACCTTGGAGTGAACCAGAGGTGGTGAGTAGTTGTGTTGACGTAATAAGACCACCTGTTCAGTCATTCAGACATTAAAGAAACCCACAAAGGCTTGGAGCTTGCTGCATATTTAAAGACGTGGATTTTTGGTTTGATTTGCTTGAGACATGGTTTCATGTTGCCCAGGCTGGCTTCCACTCACCGTGTAGCTGAGAACAGTCTTGATCTTCTACCTCCAGACTTTCTCACTTGTTTGTTTGCTTGTTTGTTTGTTTGTTTGTTTGTTTTTCAAGTCAGGGTTTCTCTGTGTAGCCCTGGGTGTCCTGGGACTCGCTCTGTAGTCCAGGCTGGCCTTGCTCTGGGGAATCAGCTTGCACTGCCACAGCAGCAGCCACCACCACCTTATGATTGATCTTCCTACGCCGCTTGAGTTCTGATCAAGTCTAAGGCTTCATGCATGCTAGGCTGGAATTACAACCCCAGGGGCTGTAATGTTTGGTTTTTTGTTTGTTTGTTTTTAGATTTATTACTTTTTTTAGATTTATTTATTTTATATATGGGTGTTTTTTTCTGCATCTACATCTGCACAACAGAAGAGGGACTCTGATCCCATGAGGATCATAGTCATAGAGCTGTGAGCTGTCATGTGGTTGCTGGGATTTGAACTCAGGACCTTCAGAAGAGCAGTCAGTGCTCTTAACCGCTGAGCCATCTCTCCAGTCCTACTTTCTCACTTGTAACATACTGGAAATCAAACCCAGGATGTTGTACTTGCTAGAAAAGCACTCTACCAATAAGACAACATCCACAGTCCCGTGTGTGTGTGAGTGTGTGTGAGTGTGTGAGTGTGTGAGTGTGTGTGTGTGTGTGTCCAGGAGCATGTGCTGTATGTGTACGTATAGTCAGCTGTGCAGCTGTGAGTGGAAATCTCCCTCTAGCACTCTCTACCTACTTTTTCAACAGGTTTTCCTCAGTGAGCCTCAAGCTAGACAAGCTGGCCAGTGAGTTCCCAGAATCCTACTTTCTCTACCTCCCCACTCAGCAATAGAGCCACAGGCTTTTGTCTCCACACTCAGTCTGTTAGGGAACCCAAACCCTGGTCCTCACGCTTACATGACAGTCACTTGGCTCACGGAGCCAGCTCCCCAGCTCCTCTTTTAGGGATGATTAAGGAAGCAATGATCTGACACGTTGCAACACACTCTCATGCATTGCATAATGGGGAATAAACCACCGTGACTAGCACACATGCCACTGAGAGAGCAGGACACTTGGTCGCTGCAGCAGATGAGTTGCTCTCAGTCTGTGCTCAACGCGCCTTGACCCTTTCCATTTCTGTGGGCAGAGCCCTGAATTTCCTATTTTTATTTTCTTAAGATTGTATTTATTTTTACTTTATGTGCATGGGTGTTTTGGCAGCCTGTGTGAATATGGACCACGTGCATGCATGGTGCCCACCGAGGTAAAAACAGGGCATTGGGTGCCCTGGAACTTGAGTTTCAGACCATTGTGAGCCACCATGCGGGTGCTTGGACTGGAACCCAGTCAAGCATCCACTAATCTTAACCCCTAAACCAATTCTTTAGGTCCTAGAGTCCTGAATTCTATTCTTTCTTGCCCCTGGAATACAGAGAAAGCCAAAATGACCAGGTAGGTAACACCTCCCAAGACTTATCTTCAAGTAGTGAAAAACAATTGTTAACAGTCCTTTAACCCCACACTAGGGTGAATTCTAAGAGCTATGGTTCACAAACTTCAGAAGACTTCTCCAGGGGAAGTGTGTGCAAGTTTCCTGCCCTGATTATTTGCTTGACAGTATTACCTTTGTGACATACAGCTCAGAGTCCTCAGAAATACACAGGTGTCAATATCTGTGTTTGAAGAGGTAAAAAGAAAATCTCAAAGATCAAGTCAATGAACTAAACTTCTGCCTGACATTAGCAAGGGGGGCAGGCAGAGAAATGCTTCGTGGTTAAGAGCACCAACAGGACCTGAGTTTGGTGTCAGCACCAACATCAGGTGGCTGCCAATTGCCTTAATTCCAAGTCCAGGGCATTCGATGCCCTTGTCAGCCTCATTAGACAATAAAATCACATTCAGAAACCCATGTACAGAAAGACACACACACACACACACACACACTTCTTTTTAAAATTATAAAATAAAACCCAGTGTAATGTCACATGCGTCTGGGAAGCAGAGGCATGTGGCTCTCTGTGAGTTTGAGGCCAGCCAGGTCTGCATTGCTTTGTTAGGCTAGCTAACAAAGGCACTGCGTTTTGAAAAATTATAAAATAAACATTTTAATGTCTTTAATTTTTTAATTAAAATATTATTACATCGTCTCCCCTTCACTTCCTTCTTTTTACCCTTTTTACAGGGTTTCTCTGTGTAGCCCTGGCTGTCCTGGAACTCACTTTGTAGACCATGCTGGCCTCGAACTCAGAAGTCCACCTGCCTCTGCCTCCCGAGTGCTGCGATTAAAGGCGTGAGCCACCATGCCCGGCTCAGTGTTGCTTGTGTGTATATGAATGATTTGGGGGATGACCACTTAGAATTGGCTAACAAACTAGGGGCTCGTCCATGGGGATGACTAAGTCCCCCACCCTCAGCAGCTTTAGGTCGCCTGTAGTCTTTGTCTAGAGTGGGAACACATGGAATTGTCCCCATTTCACGATACCTCTTTCATTGGTAATGTTAGTGTTCAGGTCCTGTTTAGACAGCCGTAATGTTGAGGTGCAGCTTCCGTCATCTCCAGAAGACTTGATTTCACAGCAGCAGTCTTCCTGTTCCTCTGGCTCTTATAACCTTTTTGCCCTCTCTTCCCGAATGTTCCCTAAGCCTTTTTTTAGGAAAGAAACTAGTAATAATAATAACCATGATGGGTGTGTGTATGGTAGTACACATCTGTAATCCCACCACTTGACAGGTGGTGATAGGAGAATCAGTCACCCTCATACTGAGTTTGAGGCCTCCCTGGGCTACGGGTGATCTAAAAGACAGAGAGGGTCAAGAGGAGGAAACAGAGAGAGGAAACTGAAAAACAAAACAGTGAACTAAATCCAAAACTAAATAGGAACAAATAAAACTTAGACGAGGAAAACAGTGTTTAGAAATTATCAGCGCCTTTAATCCCAGCACTCGGGAGGCAGAGGCAGGCGGATTTCTGAGTTCGAGACCAGCCTGGTCTACAAAGTGAGTTCCAGGACAGCCAGGGCTGTACAGAAAAACCCTGTCTCGGAAAAAAAAAGAAAGAAAGAAAGAAAGAAAGAAAGAAAGAAAGAAAGAAAGAAAGAAAGAAAGAAAGAAAGAAAGAAAGAAATTATCAGTAAAACCAGAAAAACTTTTACTTTAAAGAAAAGGGAGTTACTAGGTTAGGGAATGGAAGATAAATCATAACTACCAATCTCTGAGAAATAAAAAGCAGTTGAAGGGGCTACCATGAACAAATATGTAACAACCAGGCAGACGACTTTCATGACCTCTCTTGCTTTCAAAAACCATAAGGTAATCAGTTCATTGTTCAGAGCAAATGTGGAAGTACTCTATGACTGAGCAACTCCTAGACATTTATGAAGAAGACTGAGATGTTCACAGACCAAAATGTGCACACCCGTGTTCACAGTAGCGTCATTTATACTGGAGTGGAAACAAGTCTGATGCCTACCAATTAGTGATATAAAACAGTGTATATCCATGTAAAAGAATACTTGCCAGTAAAAAGAAATGGGATGGGCACACAGTTGGATGCCTGTAAGGAAGGTGAGTAGTTCAAGGTCATCCTGGGCTACCTGAGATCCTGTCAGGGAAAAAAAGACAGAAAAGGAAAAATTGTAATATATATCACAAACTACAGAGCCTTGAAAACACTACCCTGTGTACAAGTAACAAATCAGAGGGAAGGAAACATTATCACATGATACATTGTTATAATATTCTGGTGTGGTTGTCCTAGTCTGACACACAGAGAAGGAGCCATTGAATGTTTCTCAAGGACTGCTCTGGGCAGCTGAGGGAGCACCGCCTGATGCCAAGAGGCATCAAGTTTCTTATGGCTACTGGAAACATTCTAAAGTTAGAGTACAGTGACCTCATACCATGTCCCTTACCAGCTAGCTTCACAAATAGCCTGGCTGTGTCTTTGCCATCCTCTCGCCCCAATTCTTCTGCTTGGATCCTCCTGTGCCCTTTGCTTCTTGCTCTCCTGCTTTACAAACTCAGCATCAAGCACAGAAAACGCCACTCTGTCTTCTGTGTCCTCACATCATAAGCATCTGGAGCAAGATGAACTAGTGTTTTTCTCTGGGCCCACCATACCAGTCCAAATGACTCCTGCAGTCATACCAATAGATACAGCCCATTGGAGCATGGAACACACACCTACACTAGGTCAAAGGGGAGAGGTTTAGATGGTAAAACAATTGTAATCAACTTTCTAAGAACAAACAGAAGTGTCTGATATATTGCAGACTTTGAACATCAACTAAATTTTATCCCTCTGTCAGGCAATAGCTACAAAGACATTGTTTTACTTTAAGGAAAACCAGACTAAATTCATCATAGATGAGGTATGTAGTGTTTAATTTAATGTCATTTTCTTTGGGTAAAGAAGAATACTGGCTATAAGTATCTGGTTTCTAGCATAGAGCAATAATCCTTTACTGTGGATGACATAACCTATAGAAAGCCATCTTGAGAGTTCACATTGGCAGGAAAAAGCAATATGGACCACCAACTGATGGCACCATAAGGGAAATCTCAGAGGTTGTCTCACCAGAATTGTCATCCTCCTAGAATGTAGCGTGTGTGTGACACTGGGAAATGTCCAGTTTGAGGCACAGTTCATGTAGGTGGCTAGTGTATTCATTAACTGGGTACCAATAAAGAAACCATTGAAACCTATCTCTGTCTTATTTCCTATTTTCCCAAAAGACTGACACTTGTGTTTGATAGTCTTTTTTTTGGGGGGGGGGAGGAGGTTGGTTTTTTTCGAGGCAGGGTTTCTCTGTACAGCCCTGGCTGTCCTGGAACTCACTTTGTAGATCAGGCTGGCCTCGAACTCAGAAATCTGCCTGCCTCTGCCTCCCAAGTGCTGGGATTAAAGGCATGTGCCACCACGCCCGGCTGTGTTTGATAGTCTTAAAATCAAGTAAAGACTGCAAAGATGGCTCAGAGGTTGAGAACACTTGCTATTCTTCCCAGGGACCTGGGCTGAATCTCCAGCACCCACAGGGTAATTCTCAACTGTCTGTAAATCCAGGTCTAAGGGATCTGATAACCTTTTTTAGACATCTGTGGCACCAGGCATGTATACGATATATATACACACATGCAGGTAAAACAGTCATATAGGTAAATACAACTATAAGAGATTGTTCCATAACCCTCAAAACAGATCTCTTAAAAGTTTTCATCCCACTCTTTGAGACTTTTGATAAATTTAGAGGGTGTGGCTCACTGCCGTTATAAGGACTTGAGTCTGAACATTAGCACCACAAAATAACGAATCAATTAAGCAAACAGAAAATGTACTATAATCCCATTTTTCCTTGTTTTCATTTGTAAAATGAAAAAAGTAATTATCTATCACATTTAGTGGTACTGAGAAGAGTAATTGGTATGTTACTCGAAGTAACTAGAACCAGGCACTGCACTCTGGTCTTGAATAGAGCAATTCCGCTCCAGCATCCTCAACATTGGGAGTACACATGTGTGCCATGTGCCTATCTCCGACTGTCCCTTTAAATCAACCAGAGGATGCCACTGTTCCTGAGGCTGTAATTGGTCCTCTTACATCTTTGCTATCACACATTTGAAGACCTTCACCATGCCGTCTCTTATTTGTCTGACTATTTCTTTAAGAATTCAGTTGTAGAATCCCTTAAAATTTTCTCTGTTGCCAACTAGTTATGATCTTAGATGATTTACCCCAGGTTCTACATACGGAAACAGAGGGGAATAAGTGTATTCTCTCTCTCTCTCTCTCTCTCTCTCTCTCTCTCTCTCTCTCTCTCTCTCTCTC
>NC_034593.1:121438965-121446848 GCF_900095145.1 Mus pahari | reverse complement strand
CTCCCTCCCTCCCTCCCTCCCTCCCTGGCCCTCCTAGCTTGAGGCTGCTGTGTCACATGTGCAGCAGTAGGTGGCAGAGAGGAGAGAGGCTATGTCTACGTTCAGTGTTCTGATCTACGGACATCTGAATTATCAGTAGCCTAACATTCCCTGAAAGGGGGGATCCTAAGACACAAGATACCCACTAGTCCAGGGTCAGGGGGCCCAAACAGGAAGCTAACCTGAGCTAAGTTAGGCTAAGCTAAGCTAAGTCCAGCGCCAGGCAGACCCAGATGGGCTCCTAGGACAGGGAGCAAGCTGAAGACTAGAAGAAATCTGCCTAGGACAGCAGGCTCCAGATGAGCCCAAGTGAGCCCCCAAGACATTTGGCCCTTGCAAAGGGTCACTCAAGCAGGCCAGACAAGGAGCAAGCCTGAAACAACCACCAGACTGGCGCCATAGGGCTTGGACCAGACAGCGAGCTACACAGAGATGACCACCAACCTGACACCATGCAGACCTAGGTGGGTAGACCATGCCAAGATTATCCCTGCCCAGTGCCACAATGCACCAGTGGGACATAGCAGTTCTAAACCCACTCCTGAGATGAACCTAGACACTCAGAGATCCCAGGCACCACTAGGAGAAGCAGGTAAGTTGTGGAGAAATGGAAGAGAAAGAGAAATGGAAGGATGTGTGCAATGAAGAGAGGCAGAACTGGATGGAGACTGGAGGGTACTGAGGATCAGGCTGATGTGAGTAGCCAGTGATGCCTCCTGGGACCATGGTGGGGTCCTGGCCTATGCTGCCTCCAGAGGCCATGTCTAAATTCATGGTACTACAGCAGCAGGGATCTGTTAACACCAATAGCCAGGCAGACATCCCACGTCTAGGCTGCTGGCCAGGGACACATTGATGTCAGAGGGCTGTGCAGAACTGCCCCCACCCTTACCTGGGCATCATGGGAGAGTTGTCCCTGGAGGTGTAAGAAGAGCAGAAGAGCTGACCCCACCCTTAGCCAGCTGCAGTAAGCTGGAGATGGGAACCCACGCATTGCAGGAGTTGACCTCAAGGACACAAGCATGAGAGATCTGACCCTACCGCTCATCTCCTCTACAGTGGCATGGACGAGAAAGAAATGCCCTTCTTCTCCCTTACCACCTTCAGCAGGCAGGAGATGTGGCCCTGGGGTCATGAGAGCCGGAGAGCTGGCCCTACTCCTCACCAGGGGAAGCACTCAGGAGAGTGAGGCCTGCACCTTGCCTGGGCAGCAAAAGAGAGTTGGTCCTGCTGATGATGATCTGGGAGATGGTGCCAAGGGTGTGAACATGGGATTGCACAGCTGTGCAGTGACATAGTTGAGGGAGAGATGCCTCGCCTCACCCTGTGCTACCTGTGGCAGGCAGAAGAGCTGTCAGAAGAGCTGAGCCAGCCTGAGGATGCGAATGCAGAGGAGCCCTGCTTCCTGCCTGCTGGGCAATGGCACAGATGAGGGAGAGATACCCTCTTCCCCTCCTCATTCCTCACCATCTATAGCAAGCAGGAAAGCTGGCTCTTGGGGTCATGGGAGTGGGAGAACTGCTACCAGCTGCAACGCTTGGAAGAGAGGGCCCTGTACCTTGTCTGGGCAGCAGGGTAGAGCTGGCCCTGCTTTCAGGGGTTGCTAGTGAGTTGGCCCTGTGAGAGTAGGAGAGCCACTGGGCTGACCACATCCAGGGCTTTGAGTTGGCCCACCCCATCATCTACCCCACTGATGAACTGTTAGAGTTCATGAAACGGCTGGTCCTACAGATCCAAAACTACGGGGGATCTCCATGACACAGAGTAACAACAGGATGTCTGAGAGGAGTCCCAGTGAGGATACAGTATTGATGAAGCAGCAGAAGCCAGAGGCCTTGTACCAGACCAGTGTGACTCATTGCAATGAGCATTTGCAAGCAAATAAGTGTAGACAAAAGGATACACTGTGGGACACTATGACACATTATAGCTTCCACGACAAGAGATTTTTTTTCCTCTGTTGTGGGGGAGGTTGCAAAGGTGGAGGGCAGACACAGGGGGAGATGAGTGGGATTGGAGTACCTGATGTGAGATTCACAAAGAACCAATAAAAAGTAAAAAAAAAAAAAAAAAAAAAATGGGGCTGGAGAGGTAGCTCAGCAGTTAAGAACACTGACTGTTCTTCCAAAAGTCCTGAGCTCAACTCCCAGAAACCACATGGTGGCTCACACCCTCTTCTAGTGCGTCTGAAGACAGCTACAGTGTACTTACATATAATAATAAATTAAAAAAAGTTTAAAAATATTCTTTTTGCTTAATTTTTAAGGATTTATTGTTTATTTTTATGTTTATGAGTGTTTTGCCTGTGTGTGTGTGTGTGTGTGTGTGTGTGTGTGTGTGTGTGTGCTGCTCATATATTTGGTGCCCACAGAAGCCAGAAGGAGGTATTAGATCCCCTGAACCAGGAGTTGCAAATGGTGTGAGCTGCCATCCATGTGGGTACTGGGAAGCAAACCTGAGTCTTCTGTAAGAGCAGCCAGTGCTCTTAACTGAGGGACCATCTCCCTGGCCCCATCTTTTTACTTCATTTAAGCCTCAAACTCAAGGTCTGTGTCAAAAAACGAATCAGACCCCATGACTACTAAGCCAAGAATATGCTAAAAGGCGTTTTCATCACAAGTTCAAGGACATGTAACTGACCTTCTTTTGGAAACTGCACTCACTGCTTTCTGGCTCAGTGGTTAAGTGCACTTGCTGCTATCCGGGCGTGGTGGCGCACGCCTTTAATCCCAGCACTTGGGAGGCAGAGGCAGGCGGATTTCTGAGTTCGAGGCCAGCCTGGTCTACAAAGTGAGTTCCAGGACAACCAGGGCTACACAGAGAAACTCTGTCTTGAAAAAAAAACAAACAAAAAAAAGAGCTGCTCTTGCAAAAGATCCAGGTTCATTTTCCAGCACCTACCCAGCAGCTCTCAGCCATCTGTAATTCCAGTTTCATAGGACCTGGCACTTTCTTCTTGTCTTCACAGACAACAGGTACCCATGTGGTGCAGTCATACAAGCAGGTAAAACACCCATACAGAAAAGATAATTTTAAAAATCAATTTTTTAAAAAAAATATACCAGTACTAGTCCAATTCTCATTGGGAAAATGCGCACTTCAGCTAAAACCTACCGAAAGAAGAGAAAATCAGAGTGATGAAATGCAAGCCACACCCACGAGGGAGACCTGGGGCTTCACCCTGGAACATGCTTGTGACATCAGAGTCATTGCTGAGTGGAATTTGTCACCGACGAGCAAAGCACTAGACTCAGAAAAGTGACCACAAACGACGGGCCAATTATAAATCGTAAACACTGTCTCAAAAAGATTTATCTTTATTTGAAACGCATGAGTGTTTTCTCTGCATATATATCATGAGGGAAGTGACTGCAGAGGCCAGAAGGGGACACTCATTCTCCTGGGGCTGTCACACCTGATTGGGACATGACTTCTCCCCGGGCTGGAGTCACAGGAGGCTGTACGCAGCCCTGAGAGTGTTGAGGCCTGATCTCTCATCCCCATCAAGAGCGACAAGGGCTCTGGCCTGCTGAGCTGTCTCTCCAGCTGCTTCTAACACAGTCAGTTATCTCAAGAAACAGGCAAGAGTCTACAGAGGGAAAAATGTTGAGTGAGAAAAGAAAAGAAAAATTAAATGTAAAAATAAAAAAAAAAAGTGTCCCAAAGTTTGACCCAAAATAAAAGATAAAAGAGGCTTTCCAGAGAAATAAAAGACTAGTGTGGAAGCCTAGGGGGTAAAAAGGAACAAATGAAAGCCACCCAGAATAACCAGGGAAGCAGGCAGTGGAAGGGCAGGAGGTGTACTTGATCCATGGGGCACAGACTAGCTCCATCTGAGAAACCAAGAGAAGTGAGCTAGAGCCCAGAGAAATCAAAATATGTGTCATGAATAGCAAGACAAGGCTGCGAAAGCTGATCTCCATTAAAGAAGCCTTAGATGAACGAATGTACAGGCCTTGCTGGGACCCCGGACTGTAATAGTTTTGTAATTTGGGAAGAATTGGGGAAATCTGGACACGGGTTATAGATACTACATTGCTACAGTTTCTAAGAATAATAACAGCATTGTGGTTATATACATTATATATTTATGATATATATATATATATATGTTATAGATAATAGGTATTATTGTTTAATGATATATGTGGTGTTTAAGGACCAGTACATTTCTAGGATGTTTGAAGTTACTGTCAACTAATTGAAACAGAAATCATATTGTAATAAAAGACAAAGTGGGTCAATCCAAATATTGATAATTGATGATATTAGTGATATAATTCATAAGCAATGTTGTATTAGTCTTGGCATTTATCTGTAAGTTTGAAATTTTAAAACTAAAATTTTCGGGCTACAGGGATTACCTGGTAGTTGTTTCCACTCTTCCAGGAGACCTGAGGGTTTGGTTCCCAGCAACTATGTCAGGTACTCTAACCACCTGTCACACTAGCTCGGGAGGATCCAAGGTGCTCTTCTGACTTCTTCTGGGCTCTTCTGACACTTCCACACATGTGGTACGCATTCACACACACACACACACACAAACACACACACACACACACACCACATAAAAATACTTTTTTTAAAAGCTGAATAAATTTTCCCAAAGTGAAACTTCTCATAAGGAATGGCAGCATGGCCCTGAAGGCCCAGCACTCAGAACAGGGAGACTGGAAGGTAAGGAGTTCCTGGCAGTCTGGGCCACAAAGTGTGACTCTGTCTCACAGCAAGGAAAATATATACATATTCACAGAAGTTTTCAATAAGTAAGTTATGCTGGGCACGGTGTATATTATAGGCCTTTCATTCCAGCACTCAGGAGGCAGAAGCAGGTAGATAGATCTGTGTATGCAAGGCCAGCCTGCTCTACAGAACAAGCTTAGGCCAACCAGGGCTATATGGTGAAATCCTGTTTCAAACAAACAATAAGTAAGGTGTTTACAGGCAAAAATTTCAAAATCTCCAACTATGTAGCATACTCCGTTTTCAGAAATGCTCAACGTTTGTCCATCCCCCTTCACCAGAGGGAAGAAAGATGACTCTTTTAAAAACCCCTATACTAATTATTGCTGGATTCTGCAAATAAGAACAGGAGATCTTTGGAGGTTAGTGCTATCCTTTTAATCAGAACCACAGGGGTTCTCCCCTGCCAGGGTGGACAGGAGCAGTTACACTGTGGTATCTATTGGGTAACATTGAGAGTCAAAAATAGGAAGCTCTAGATGCAAATTAAGTTTGTGGTTTAAAAAAAGAAAAAGTTGAAAAAAAAAATTGAAGTAAACTAGCCCAGGGGAATTTCTTTCCTCAATTGAGGCAGCTGTGTGATTTCTTGAGGGGAAAGGCAAAGATGGAGATAATGTGACAGGTACAGCTATTTCTTAGGCTGATATGGTGGAGAATCACCTCGTGGCTAGTCTATCTCTAAAATGAGAAGTAAGGTGAATGTGTGCGCTTCTCCAATAGTCTAAAAGGTGCAATGCCATTTTGTACTGTGACTGTTAGCACATGGGGTAATGGGTGTCACTGTGACATTTTCACACATGGGTAGCACAGTATGTTTGTTCACCCTCACCTCCCCCTCCTCCCTCTGCTCCCTCGTCCCTGCTCCACTGTCCTCTGCCTCCTACATTGTCCCCTTCTCCCTAAATAGTCCTCTTTCTGCCTTCATATGTGTGTGTGTTCTGTGAAAGGTATTCTTCCCATGAGAGAGCACTCTGTTTCTCACCCCTCATAACCTCTTCTTCTCACTTCCCTCTCCCTATGTCAGCCTCCAACCACACAGTCCCCCTCAGCTTTAATATCCCATATATTTTGGGGGGATGGAAACCTTCGAAAGGAGCCTTCCCTCAAAGGAAAGAAATTCCTATTCATGATACATCATTTACTAATTGCATCAAGTTCATGCTGGCTAAGAAGGATAAAAAGAAATAGTAAGGCCAGGGGGCATCATCATTTACACCCAGAAAGTGATGGGGATGGGCAGCTACACGGGACAGAAGTGAGAGGAAAGGGGGAAGAAAGAGAGGATGAGCTCTACACAATGCGACAGTCACCCCAGGCCACTTACTGCCACAGAAAGAAAACGCTCAATAATAAGGAAATGTTCATTACGGTTGCTGTCTGCAAACCAATTCTAATCACATGCAATCCCTTTCAACCTCCCACACTGTGTAGAAAGAGAAGATGCCTTGTGAGCCTCAGCTATCTATATTCTGACTCTACCTGGGGAAGGCTAAGTCTGGGGGAAGGCAAACGGCTGGCTTGTGGCCCACTTTGCCATTACAGCCAGAAAGAGTCGTTGGTAAACAGTTGGACAATGTGCAGCAAAGTTTACCAAACTGAATATAACTTTTGAAGTGTCAGACCCAATTTCTCTCTTTACCCCTCTTTCATATTAACTGCATCAAGGTACATTAACACTGTATTCGGCCTCGGTTTCATCTGGTGATACAGAAACACCTTTTCAAGGAGTGACAAGAGGCTTTGAGATTAGAAAACCTGCTTATGACAATTTGATGCAAGCAGTTATTTTTGGTCTGTGTCTTTATAATGCTTCCATTTATAGTTGTCCTTTAAAATAATAAAAAAAAAAGCTTAGTTTTAGAAGAGCTGCCTTTTATAGCAGGGCCTAGAAGCAGGACTGGAGCATTATGTAAATTTGAGGTGGAATCTCTTGCATCTATCTTCTAGTTGTGGGGATCCTGAGTCGAATTTCTTAGTAACTCTCTGTACCTCCGACTCCCCATATGCAAATGAATATGAGAAGCATGTCTCTTCTTATGAGTAAGTGTGTGTGATGTGCGGGCAGTCACATAGGTGACCATCGGGGACCATTGTTGATTCTCTTCACTAGTCTTTATTTTTCAGTACTGAGGATGGTTCACAGGGGCTTTGCAAATGCAGGCATGCTCTATGAACACTTTGTATAATGTGAATAGACACTGAACTACATCCATATACATCTGTATAATCTGCCAGGTTATACAACATAGGGTTGGCTGTAGGGGTGGGCAAATTAAGACATATCTTTTTATATTGCAGAACTTGGTTTTCAATTTAGACTTATTTCTGGATAACCAGAGAATTCAGTGGGTAACATTCCTTGAAAACACCTTCAATGTCTGCTTCGATCTGTGTACAATATAGTATGCTAAACAACATTAAATAGTAGGGTTGTGTGAATTTTTCCAGAAAAACCATGCAAGCTTATAACCAGATGTGTCCCATTGTGAGTCCCATAGACCACATAGGATTGAAGCAAGGTTGAAGATTGCATTTGGAATCTTTCCGAGAAGTCTCAGCAGTTAAAAGCTCGGCTGCTCTTGCAGAGGACCTGGGTTCTGCTCTCAGCACCCCCATGACAGCTTCCAATCTGTAACTTCACTTTCCAGGGGACCTAAGGGAGCCTCGCTGGGAGGAGCCCTGGGGAATGAACCCTGGTCTCAGGCTACCCAGGAGGCGCTTGGCCTCAACTGGGAATGGTTGGGTTTTATCGGTGCCATTGGGGGGGGGGGGCACCTCCATCTCTAGTTCTCGGTTTTGTTTTGTTTTGTTTTTCACTGGAAAGAATTCAGAAATGCCCCTGGCTCCCTTGATGAGGTTTTCTCATTTTCCTGTGTGCATTCTCCCCTTTATTGGCTCAGGCGTGGGATTCTCAGAAGCAGGAAAGCATGTTTCTCTTGTAGGGAGCTCAGGATGGTTGCCTCAGGGCCAACAGGGTGTAAGCCTGGAAATAATCACTGTCTTCCACCCTTCCTCACTGGAGTGAGGACTCAGTTAAAGTGGCACCTAGCACATGAAGAAGAAGAAGGAGGAAGAGGAGGAGGAGGAGGAGGAGGAGGAGG
>NC_034593.1:121433441-121435922 GCF_900095145.1 Mus pahari | reverse complement strand
TACCTAGGTCGCTTCTCTCTAGTCCTTACATGAGTCTCTCTCTCCCTCTCTCTCTCTCTCTCTCTCTCTCTCTCTCTCTCTCTCTCTCTCTCTCTTCCTGATCTCTCCCAACCCCATCCCTCTCTGTCAAGCACCCAGGACTTTTGTTGTGGGCATTCTGTGTAGAGTTCTAGCTTTTGAAATGTAAAAACAGTCCCTTTTCTAGGAAAAAAAAATGTTTTCATTCCTGAAAGATCTTGATTAACTGGATTAACTGGACTCAGGAAAGTGGAATCTGGAACACACGGTCTTGAACACATGTCCCTTCTATTATACTCAACACCACTGATGGAAGGACAGACCCAAATGTTGTCCCGCTGTATAAATTTAATATGTTATTAATTAATTAATTAACTTGTTGGTACAAAGGAGAGGACTCAGCCCTGATGTGCACTCAGAAAGCTCTCTAAACATGAACCACATCCTCACCTCATGAGCAGCTTCACAGAGGCTGGAGAAACGGCTTGGAGATTAAGAGCACTGGCTGTTCCTCCAGAGAACTCAGGCTCAATTCCCAGCAACTGCACGTTGCCTCACAACCATCTGTAGCTCTAAGCCCCAATGATCTAACACTCTTTTCTGGCATCTACAGGTACCAGGAGTGTGTGTGGTGCACAAACATACCGGCAAGCAAAGCATCAATACATGTAAAATTAATTTAATTAATTAATTAGTTCATTGATTAAAATTTTAAAAGCTTTCCCAATTAACACCCCTGTTCTCTGTATGTTTGTGGAGGGCAGAATGTACTGTGTACATGATGTATGGGTACATATGTGTGTACATTCATGTGTGTGACTGCAAGGCACATGCATGCCACAGAGTTTATGACGAAGTCAGAGGACAACTTTCAGAAATCAGTTCTCTCCTCCCACAAAGTTCCAGAATTGAACTGGTACTCAGGCTTGCACGGCAGGCTGAGCCATCTCACTAACAAAATGCTCAAGAAAGTTAAAGTTCTATTTATCTCTGTCAAACACTTGAATCACGATTTAGTTTATTTATAACTCTCACTTTTTTCAGAAAATAGAAATGAATGATCTAGTGAGTAAGGTGACTGGTTACCACGGACAGAAATGGCTGAACAAGCAGAAACACATGAACAGAAAATAGGTTGGTGGGCTGGAGAGATAGCTCAGTGGTTAAGAGCTCCTCTGAAGGTCCTGAGTTCAAATCCCAGCAACCACATGGTGGCTCACAACCATCCGTAATGAGATCTGACACCCTCTTCTGGTGTGTCTGAAGACAGCTACAGTGTACTTAGATAGAATAATTAATAAATCTTAAAAAAAAATAGGTTGGCAAGATGGCACAGTAGGCCAGGGTGCATGCTGCCAGCCCTGCCAACCTAAGGTCAAGCCCAGAATCCAAAAGGTAGAAGGAGAGAGCCGGCTGCTGCTAGGTGTCCTGTGATTTCCGTAGGTGAATGCCATTATGTGCATGTGTGCACATACACACATAAATGCCAAGTAGATAGGTTATAGATTGAAACATAAATGCCAAATACATAAATTATAGATTGATGCATAGATACATAGGTAGATGATAGATATACACATAGAGCGATCGATTGATGCATAAATAGATGGATTGATATATACATATATAGATGATACATGCATACATAGATAGATACATCTATACATAGATAGATAGATAGATAGATAGATAGATAGATAGATAGATAGATAGATAGATAGATAGGTAGGTAGATAACAGGGAGATTTATATCAGAGATACAGAAATAAATACATAAATGACAGATAATACAAAAAATTATAAGTTGACTTTTCATTTCAAAGTTACTTTCCTTCTTAAAAAAACAGCAAGTATACTAATAAAAAATAATAGATTCATTTTAATGGACTATTATATTGCTAGATTATTAATAGTAATAATAGACTAATAGAATCAGTCTGTTCTAGGTTTGATAGTTATTCTTCAGTTTGTCTGCTTGTCTGCTTTCGTTTTCTGTTCATTTGTAAGTAAGAGGCGCTTCACTGGGCTGGTGAGATGGCTCAGTGGGTGAGAGCACCCGACTGCTCTTCCAAAGGTGCAGAGTTCAAATCCCAGCAACCACATGGTGGTTCACAACCATCCTTAACAAGATCTAACTCCCTCTTCTGGAGTGTCTGGAGACAGCTACAGTGTACTTACATATAGTAAATAAATCTTTAAAAAAAAAAGAAAAGAAAAGAAAAGAAAGAGGCACTTCACTGCATGCCAATCGAAGCTGATTTCCTTGGGGAAAGCGGCTGCTGTCTCTCTGAATCCCGATCTCTCTGGTCAGATGAGCACTGTGGCTTCAGCCTGATGGCAGGGGACTGTAGCATGAATGACACCAGCTCGGTTTCCAGGATCTTAGTCTTCCGTCATTTTTATTTTGCAAATCCCTTTTGTAGATCTATCGTGATGTAAGCTGACCTTTGCCAAGGTGAACAG
>NC_034593.1:121423441-121428441 GCF_900095145.1 Mus pahari | reverse complement strand
TTTACATGCATGCATAACATACTTTGAGTGTGTTCCCTGCAGACCCCACTATCCTCTTTCTCCTTCTTGCCTCTCCCATTAGTCCTATTTGCTCCCCATTTTGCTTCTATTTTCTTTGTTTGTTTTGTTTTGTTTTGTTCTGTTTTTTGGGTTTGGTTTTTGTTTTGTTTTGTTTTGTTTTGTTTTGTTTTTGAGACAGGGTTTCTCTGTGTAGCCCTGGCTGTTTTAGAACACACTCTGTAGACCAGGCTGGCCTTGAACTCAGAAATCTGCCTGCCTCTGCCTCCCAAGTGCTGGGATTAAAGGCATGCAACAACACTGCACGGCTTGCTTCTACTTTCATATCATGAGTCCATATGTGAAATCAAGCATCTACAATATCTAGGATCCATACATGTGACAGAACATATGGCATGTCTGTGTGAGACTGACTTGATTCATTTGCAATAATTATCTCCCATGTTCCTGCAAATAACATAACTTTATTCTACTTTATGGCTAAAAATACCCATTGTGCATATAAACCACATCGATGGGACCAGAGCTATGTCTCACTGGGTAAAGGCATCCATCTACCCCCAAGATTGGCAGCCTGAGTTCCATCCCCAGATGCACAGAGGGAGCTTTCAGAAGATTCTCCCCAGTCTCAGCTAGTTTTCTCTGTCTCGTGGCTATAGATCAAGATGTGAGCTCTCAGCTGTTCCTGGATTCTAACCTTCTGAAAACATGAGTGAAAGTAAATGCTTTCTTTGGTAAGTTGTCCTGGTCATTGTGTTTTATTAACAGCAGTAGAAAAGTAACCCAGACACTTTTGCAAAATGAAATTAAAAAAAAAAAATGTAACAACACATCATTAGCAAAGTCTTAGACAGTTGTTGGGTCTTCCTTCTGTGATGCTTTAAAAAATGATGTTTTGTAACCGGGCAGTGGTGGCGCATGCCTGTAATCCCAGCACTCGGGAGGCAAAGGCAGGCGGATTTCTGAGTTCGAGGCCAGCTTGGTCTACAAAGTGAGTTCCAGGACAGCCAGAGCTATACAGAGAAACGCTGTCTTGAAAAACTAGAAAAAAAAAAAAAAAAAAAAGAAAGAAAGAAAGAGATGGAGGTAGGACAACCAAGAATTCACAAGAATTCAAGGACATTTTCAGCTAAATAGTGAGTTCAAAGCCACTCTAGACTTCATAACACTTTGTCTCAAACAAAAGCAAAACAAAAACAAAACAAAACAAACAAACAAACAAACAGAAAACGACCTTAGAAAGACAGCTGGGACTTTTGGTTCATGGGTTTAATCCTTGATGCTGGGGAGGCTGAGGCAAGAGCCAGGACAATTTAGTGACATCTGGTTTCAACTGAAAAGTTAAAAGACCTGGGATAGGATTCAGTAACAGGGTGCTTGGCCAGCACATGTGTAGGCTCAATGCCAACTTCCATAAAACAACAACAATAATAACCATGGTAAACAAATAGTTGCAAAAACTAAAAAGAAGCAGGTATTTAGGGACACGGTAGTGTATGCCTGTAATCCCAGCACCTAACAGGAGAGAGATCAGACTCAAAGGTGAATTGAAGAGCAACGGAAGTTTAGGCACTGACCTTTAACTTCATGCAATGAGGACATTCCCACACTAAAGAACTAAAATGATTGTCTTTCTTTGAGGAATGGATGTGACAGTCAACACATGTTTGGGAAATGGATTTAAAAGAGTCCAGGAGGCACAGTGGAAGCAAACTCCATTTTCAAGTCTTGAGCCCTCTGTGTTTTACAGTCAGTGGCAGTTGTTCCAGCACCGTGACACTACAGAGTCAGCCAGTTTCAGTGTGGCTAACCTCACACTTAGATGATGGTTAAAATAAGATGGGGAGTGGGAAAGCTATTTTTAAACTGTAGTTGTTTGTTTGTTTGTTTGTGTGTGTGTTTGTTTGTTTGTTATGCTCCTGCTGATCCACCTAGGGGAATTCAGATTCAAGGACTGTTCCCTGAGAAAACTGCAAAAGAGTTATGCCAAGTCTCAGTCACTTAGGACTGGCCAGGTAAGTGCAATTCTAAAGATCAGATTGTCACCTAGCACAGACTATCACACAGGACGTTAACTGTGCTTCATGCATATACTCCTGGTTTTGCTCAACAGGAAACATCAGCATATAGTGTGAAGATGACCTCATTGCATCCTTTCCCAAGAAACACACTCTTGATGCTTCTCTGATTCACTTTCTCATTCCAGAATGAGTACTGTGAACAACTACTCTTTCCAGAATAAGTACTGTGAACTACCCCAAGTGTTCTGAGTTGATTTTTCAAATATCTCTTAGTCAATCATTAGGCAAATTTCACCTACAAAATGCAGTATCCAAGACTTTCAGGTCGATGTTCCTCAGTAACACACAGTCAGCATGAAGAGGGGAAAGAATCATTTTAACCAAGAAGGAAATTATGGCTCAGAAGCATTGAAGACTGGTAGGTACGGAAAATAGATATATTACTTTCTTTTATTTTTTTGTAAAGATTTATTTATGTTATGTATGTGAGTACACTGTTGCTGTTTTCAGACACACTAGAAGAGGGCATTGGATCCCTCTACAGACAGTTGTGAGTCACCATGTGGTTGCTGGGAGTTTAACTCAGGACCTCTGGAAGAGCAGAAGGTGGTGTTCTTAACCGCTGAGTCATCTCTCCAGCCCCCCCCCCCAATATATTGCTTTCTATTGGCAGCCATGGGGTACTAATCATTGTATGCACCCCGAACAGGGATAAGCAAGTCAAAAGAAATGTATTCCATGTTCTCTAAATTATAAATTGAGATGGGATTTTTTTAAAAGTAATTCTATAAAGTGTCAAATTTACGTGCTATAAGTGTGACTCTACTTACGAAGTTTAGTCATTTTCCCCAAAATTTGAAAGATATCTAGAAGGTTAACAGAGTACAGATAACATTAAGTTTAAAGCAAAAATGGTTTGAAAACAGTTTCTTGATTAGAACTGTTCCTGACCTCAGCACATGTAATTGGAGTCCAGGTCCTATGGACACCATCACTGGGAAAGGGGTGAAAGCTTTAGGGAAGAAAGGAATGGTAGTACTATTATACTCACCTACTTCTGCATCAGTCATACCAGAGTCTTTGCCTTCATTACTAGATCTACAGGAATAGAGGAAAGTGTAATGGGGTACTCATGTCAACACACATTTGGGAAAGCCTGAAAGCCAGCCCCCAGGTCTTCATTTTAGACAACCAATGTTTTTATTACCCATTTTGCTCCCTTGTCAATGCTCTGATGAGGACAAATATGTGTGCATTGTTGGAGACTACGGGGTGGGTGGTGTTGGTCTTGGTCTACAGAAGTCATGGTTAATTGGCCTAGCCCTTTTGGTATCTTCTGTCCAAGTATTTCTGTGGACTTCTATGAAGTTGCATCTTCCTCCAGCTAAGCAAAGCAGGCTCTAGAATTGTCTGTTCCTTCAGGTTCCATTTGAGATCCCTAAGTATCGTATCGGGTCACAGCAGCCAGCTAAGCTCAGGAACTTCCCACCAGGGAATCTGACCAACAGCTATCATCAGTCTGAAGCTCTTTGATGGCAGATAACAGTGCTTATCTGCATTTCATGCTAAAAGACCGTGCCTACACCTCAGCTCAGCATTGCTACAAGATCATCATATATACTCCTCGCATGAACACCAATGTCCCCTTAAGGGAACACAGGGAGATGGATGCTTTTCTACACCAGTCACCTTCAAAATCTGAAGTCCCAAAGGCATCAGCATGTCCTACTTTAAAGCACCCTTCAAATTTCCATAAAGTCAAGTCCCACAAGGACAGTCCTTTAATGGGCCACAATAACAATATTATCTGCCCAACCCTGTGCCTAGGTCTTTGTCACTTCCCCTAGTCACCCAGACAAAAGAGCTTTTGCAATGCAGATTCTTCAGCAAGTCTACCAGCTGATTCGCCACAGTTATCAGGGTTTTCTTTTTTAAAAGTCTACCGGCCTGGAATGAATCATGACTTCCCCACCCCCAAATTTCCTTATTCTCCTGCTAATCAACCAAACACTTTTTCTTTGCACCTTTAAAACTCTTGAAGGGAAACTATATAACTAACTTGCCATGGCTTCTCTGATTGAAGCTCATTTTACACCAATGAGGAGATGAGAGGAGTGTGAGAGGAGACCCTGTAACCACAATGTTACCATGACTCAGCCACATCATAGAGCCATGCCCCTTTAACTACAATGTTACCATGACGTAGCCACATCATAGAGCCCAAGCCATATGTCCTACACACACTCACAAACTCACACACACACACACACACATACACACACACACACACACACACACACACACCAGTGACTTTCTCCAAGGCAGTGCTCCACCAGGAAGTTACAGGAGTAGAGAGGTAGTCTCCCTTACAGTGGCTTTTATTCATTCTTCTGGAATGGCTGTTCCCTGGGGATTGACACTGTATGTCTCTATCACCTGCAGTGACCTGTGACAGCTCCATAGAAGACTGTAACCATATCTATCTATGCCTACCCTTGATCTAAATAAGGACACAGAGACTTATTGTATTTATTATAAGATTTGGGCACTATAGCTGGGCAGATTCGTAGTTACTCTAACTGGATAATATTGGCCTGGCCTACATCCTATCATGTGTCCTGTTACCTCTCCACCTTAGTCTCATGCTGGCACCTGCTTCTTTATCCATGTTTGGCTGGCGCTCTTCTGGTCTCCACCTGAGACCCTCTCCCTCTCCTCATCCCTCCCCCCTCCAGAAGAGAGCATCAGATCCCTCTACAGATGGTTGTGAGCCACCACGTGGTTTGCGGGAATTGAATTCAGAGCTTCTGGAAGAGCTGTCGGTTCTCATAACCCCTGAGTCATCTCTCCAGCCCTTCTTGGTACATTTTAAGTTGCTCTAATTTCTCCTTTTGAAGCTAGTGAACATACCTCCATAATAACTAGGACCAATTTTAAGCCTCAAGCTAACATTTTCTTTTT
>NC_034593.1:121419180-121420966 GCF_900095145.1 Mus pahari | reverse complement strand
GGAGAGAAGGAGGGAGGGAGGGAGAGAAGGAGAGAGGGAGAGAGGGAGAGAGGGAGGGAGGGAGGGAGAAGCTGGACTGTCCTTTTTATAGTGAGCCAGGCTCAGACCTGGCTGTTGCTAGGTAACTGTTGGGTGGAGCCTAGAGGAAATGCTAACAGAGGCTCCATGTCTCCCCTTTGCACATGGTACTTCAGGCACCTGCAGCTGTTGAGCAATCCAGATGCTCACACGTGCTATAGTAACGTCAGTGTCACGGTGTAAAACTATTCCCGTCCTCTTAGATGAACATGCCTAAAGACAGGAGAGCATGTTCAACTGCTGAATAAAGTCAGTGCGGCTGAACATTTACATGCAGACCATGACTGACTAGTTTGACCAGTACTGGATTAGTTCACACCACCTCCATGCTTCAGGAAGAACAGGTCCACCTGTGCCCCGTGGTTCAAAGCCCTTCTCTCCAAGTGTAAGATGCCACCCCCTAGCCCAGGGGACTTAGTACCTACTTGGCCCTGTACAGTGTCCCTCTGTTCGGCTTCAGTTGGTTGTGCTTTCTGTTGGCCGTCAGACATACTGGTCTCATGTCATATCCCTTTTTGCTTTTGGACTTCCCATATGGCCTTTTCTCCCTTGAGGACAAGGCTCCTTCCCTATGTGTTCTGTTTGAATGACTCACTTCTATTTATTTCTCTAAGAATAGATAATCCTAGTTTTATCAAGGAATCCTTAGGTTATCTCATAGCCTAAGTTAAACCCTTCTCTTCCATACCCCAACAGCCACTAAAGCTCTCCATTATAGCTTTCCTCATAATCATAATTAAGTATCAATGTGAGGATTTACTTTTAGTTCTTTGGGAACAAAATGGACAAATTAAGTTTTTTTTTTTTTTTTTTTGTCAAATAAATGGATGTAAATCTTCACCAACAGGGCAAACTGAAGGACTTCATGATGAAGACAGCTTAGCCCCTCTTACTGCTTTCTGCACACCTGGGTCTAGTTTCCTTTCAACTCTCTCCCTTACACATCAATACCAATTTCTCCCTTCATTGGTTGCTCAATAATGTCAACAAAGAGGACATTTTAGTTTTGTGGCAAACTATTGCCATAAGGAAATTTTTAGAGAATACAATTTCTCAATTAATTATTTTTCCTTTGGGTGTTTGAGACAGGACCTCATGATAATACCTAGACTGACCTCACACCAGTGGGATTGTAAGACAGAGCACACACTTGGTGATTCTGAAGGATCGATCAAGAAACCCAGTGCAAAGTGCTTATACCCTCTCATACATAAACCTGGATGGCAGGCTGGTTCAGCCAGCTGCAGGTTCTTTGATTGCAAGGGTTTATTTATTCTCTCTGAGTCTTCACTTGTCTTCCCCCTGAAGATAATAACACAAATCTGATGGGGTCTTGTGACAGTATAAAAATAATGAATGCTTTGTCCCTGGCACAAATCAGGCAAGTGATATTTTTATGATTATTCTTATATCACGAAATTGTTGCTGCTATAGAGAGCTTGGCAGAAATCACAGCCACCCTGCACATCACCTGGACAACATCTTTGTGAGACTATAAAAAGGAGTGGCTGGAAAGAAGGGATCCACATGGTGAATGGCCTTAGCCTGTTCTGGAAACCACGTGGTCTGCACTAACCAAGACCAGGGGGCTTCAACAGTTGTTCCCTCTGTGCACAAAATTACCTGAACCTTAAAATCCTTAAGGAAACTTCACAGTGGCTGGGCAGTGGTGGCACCCGCCTTTAATCTCAGCACTTGGGAGGCAGAG
>NC_034593.1:121413363-121419050 GCF_900095145.1 Mus pahari | reverse complement strand
GAAGAAGAAGAAGAAGAAGAAGAAGAAGAAGAAGAAGAAGAAGAAAAGGAAGGAAGGAAGGAAGGAAGGAAGGAAGGAAGGAAGGAAGGAAGGAAACTTCAAAACTTCACAGTAAACAGAGAGGTCCAGTTTCTTTGCCCTGCTCCCAGAGTTGCCAGCAGAGTGAGTTTTCGCTTCCTGTACTGAGGAACAAAACTGAAGGCCTTGGGGCTGGGGAGATGGTGCAGGCATTAGAAGCACTGACTGTTTTATAGAAACTCAGGTTCAATCCCCGCCACCCACATGGCTGCTCATAACTGTCTACAGCTCTAGTGTAGATCTACACCCTCACACAGACATTCATCCGAGCAAAACACTAATGCATAGTAAAATATAAAAGTAAATAAATACATCATTTTGAAAACCCCTGAAAGCCGGGGCTATGCTACACAGGTCCCCTGCACCTTCACCCACAGGCTGCACCTGTAGACGCCACCTTTCTAAGGTTGATAACATCAACACATTATCTTTTCTTTCCTTTCAACCACCCATCTTAATTTTCTCTCTCTCCTACGGGCATTAAACTATGTTCAAGCATTTCTCATCTTAAAAGTAAAGACCCACTTTTCACCCTCACATCCCTCTCAGCTGCTCGGCCTTCCTCATCCCCTCCACTGTAGGCCTCCTGTAAACAGTTGTCTCCATAGCCTCACTTCCTGCTTCCTCATCCCCTCCACTGTAAGCCTCCTGTAAACAGTTGTCTCCATAGCCTCACTTCCTGCTTGGCTTTCTGGGATCAAGGCTCTCCTGTTGAAATTCACTTGGCTGGAGATCACAGGACTGTCCACCTGTGTATCTGAGGACAGTTCTTGTCACCAGTGTCTTGTGACAGCTTGCTGACTGGTGGCTTGCTGGCCAGGTCTTATTCTACCTCCAGAAGCTGTTAATCTATTCTTTAACCCCGACCCCTTGGCACCAAGGACCTCCTGCTCCGCCCCCAGAGCTCTTTCGCTGCCATCATGTAGGAGCTTCTGTTTTCCCTCTCCTTACTGAAAAGATTGCTTTCATCAATCCTTGCCTTTGTCCAGGTGATTCACAGATTCAAACCTCTACTCTAAGTCTTCCTTCTGAGTGGCTGGCTCGGATAGACAACCACCCCGAGAATGTGCACACGGCAGCTTCTCGCGTTATTCAGGTGCCTCAGAATAACCTGTTCGCTGCTGAGATTGTCTCCCACAAACAGCCAAGTGCCCGTTCCCAAGAGCACCGCCCACCCTGTTATCTTTGGCTCTAGGAACAATCACCAAACATCCCATGGGCCAGCTGGAAGCTGTGAGTGGCATCCTTGACCGTTCCCAGTCCCACACTGCTGAAAACCCTTCACCAAGGTTTACCTCAACACTCGTAGCAAAGTGCTACATCCTGCCCTCTTCACGCCCCCTCCCTCCACCCCGACTTCCTGCTCCACATCTTCTATTTCTGGAACACCTCTGGCTTGACCCACTTTTCTCCTCCCCGTGGTCTAATCTCTAACCCTGACCGACCACTTGGTTTTACCTAAGTGATAAGTCACTTTTCTCACTGTTGTGTCAAAATAACCTGACAATGGCAGTTTAACGGGGGAAGGTATAGAGCTGGGCAGTGGTGGTGCACACCTTTAATCCCAGCAATCCAGAGGCAGAGGCAGGGGTAGGGGCAGAGGCAGAGGCATCTCCTTGAGTTTGATGTCAGCCTGGTCTACAGAGAGAGTTACAGGAAAGCCAGGGCTCCATGGTAAGACTCAAAGAAAAGAAGGGAGGAAGGGAGAAAGGGAGGGAGGGGAAGAGAGAGAGAGAGAGGGAGGGAGGGAGAGGGAAAGGTCATTTTGTCTCACCAAGGGTACTTTCCAGCCCAGTGGGGAAGGCCTGACAGTCAGAGAAAAAAAGAGACAAATGCTACTGTTCATCTTCTTTGTTTTTACTCAGCCCAGGTCCCTAACATGCAATGCAACTACCCATATTTGGAGTGAGTCTTCCCACACCTATTAACCCAATTTAAAACTCCTTCTGAGATATATCCAGAGAGGTTCATCTCCTAGGTGACTCCAGATGTGCCCTCCCAGTTGAGGATCAATATTAAGTTTCTCAGTGGTTTCCACTTCCCCCCTTGCTGACACAGTCTCTTGTTTCCATCGCAGCATCTGTCACTCCAGGCTAGCTGACCACACACTTCCCCAGGCAATTCTCCTGTCTCCAAGGAGAAGTAGAGTTACAGATGCATGCCACTGCCTTGGCTATTCGCATGGCCTCTGGTGACTGAACTTAGATGGTCAGGGATGCACAGCTTCGATCTACTGAACCTTCTCCCAGCCCTGCTTTTCTGTCTCCTCAGTCTCCACACTGTCTCACTGGAGCTACAGAGGTGTTTCCACATCTGCCAATCTGACTGCTTTCTTCTCATCTAAAATCCACTGCTATTGTTTTGCCCCCCCCCTTTTCTTATTTGCCTGTGTATACACATTTATATGGGGAGGGCACACATATGTGTGCAAATGAGCATGTGCAGGGAGGCCAGCATTCGATGTTGTGCATCTTCCTCAAGCACTCTTCTACCTTCCTCTCTGAGACAGGCTATTAAACTGAACCCAGAGCTCCCCTCTATGGCTCACCAGCTTGCTGTGGGACTATCCTGTCTCCACTTCTGAGGCTGGAATTAATGCTGAGCTGTTAGGCTTACCTCTTATCTACCCTGGTTCTGGGGATCTGACCTCTGGTCCTCTTGCTCACATGGCAGGCAATTGCTTTCATCACTGAGCTATCTCCTTGACATATGTCAAATCTCTGAGTCAAGGTTTCACTGTATATACAGCCTTGACTGGTCCAGAGACCACTGCATCCATTAGGCTAGCTGTGAACTCACAGAGAATTGCATGCCTCTGCCTCTTCAGTATTGAAAGTGTGCATTGGCGTAGCTGGCCTCCTTTGTGGGGCAGGCATTGTGGGGACAGACAAGGTTTACTCTGTAGCACAGGATGGCCTGGAAGTCACTACGTAGAACAGACAGGCCTCAGATTCGGAGATCTGCCTGCATCTGCCTCCTGAACACTGGGTTAAAAGTGTGCACCAACATGGTTGACCTTTTTTTTTATTACTATTATTATTATTTTCATATAGTCCAGACTAGCCTCATCCCCACCCCACCTTCACACTTGACCTCTCTATAAGTCCTTTGGAATTCATTTCCTCAAATATCTCCTGCTCTCTTATTAGGGAGTTGTCCCTAGTCTTCCTCTTCATGAAGGGCTCCCTTTCAAGTGAGCACTGGCTTCGGCAGTTCTTTCCTTAGTCCAGACTTCTCAGCCATGGGGAGCTTTCTCCAAGGCTGAAACACGAGTGGAGCCCAGCAGCCCATCTTCCTTGAGTGTTCCCACCCGTGGAAACACTCCGGTCTAGGTTCGTCCTGAAGGGCGGGAATATCCTAAAAGGGAATAGACTGTGAAAGGAAATGAAGCCTAGACAAGACTCTGATCAAGGTTCAAGGTTTAATAACCGAACTCTGTTTAAGTAACATGGAAAAATCCCCAGCCCCATCTTTAGTCTTTGAATTTGCCAGCGGCGGCGGTCCGATCGTAGGCGGGTCCAAGGATGCTGCATTCTGGGAGATCTGGGGTGCTGCATTCTGGGAGATCCGGGGAGGTCCTCTCAGTAGGCGGTGGAGACACAGCAACTCTCTGGTGGGCCTCAGCGCCTGTAGGGGGCTGGTGTTTTGAAGGAGAGTGATTAGTGTAACAGCAAGGCAGGCTTGGCAGCAACAAGGAGGTGGGAGACCCCAACATTCTCTGCACACCCGTTTTCCCACTTTTACATAAAACCCATGCAGGCAAAGGAACCCAGCTTCTTCACCATCGTGCACAACGTGTAGAAGAGTACCGAAGGCTGAATCTGAGCACTGTTACCCACCCGCTATTTAACCCTAAATGAGCCAATCTTTCTGACACATCCCTGCTTACATTAAATACATGTCCCCTCATGCTAAGTAACACAGTTCAGTGAGATGAGGATCAAGACAGTCTCGCTTTAAAGATGACTGCAGAGCTCAGTCGCAGAGCTCAGTTGCAGAGCTCTTGCCCCGCACACTGAGAAAAGGAAAGGAAGTCTTGACAGTGCTTTGTTAATAGCGAAGTCTAGAGCACAGCCCTGAGTTGTCAGTGGTCTACAGAAGGCTGAAGGTGACTGTACTGGCTAGTTTTGTGTGTCAACTTGACACAGCTGGAGTTATCACAGAGAAAGGAGCTTCAGTTGGGGAAATGCCTCCATGAGACCCAGCTTTAAGGCATTTTCTCAATTAGTGATCAAGGGGGGAGGTTCCCTTGTGGGTCATGCCATCTCTGGGCTGGTAGTCTTGGGTTCTATAAGAGAGTGGACTGAGCAAGCCAGGATAGGNAAGCCAGTAAAGAACATCCTGCCATGGCCTCTGCATCAGCTCCTGCTTTCTGACCTGTTTGAGTTCCAGTCCTGCATCCTTGGGTGATCTACAGCAGTATGGAAATGTAAGCGGAATAAACCCTTTCCTCCCCAACTTGCTTCTTGGTCATGATGTTTGTGCAGGAATAGAAACCCTGACTAAGACAGTGACTCCTCAAAAAAAAAAAAAAAAAAGTTACATTCTTCAAGTGTATGTGTGTGTGTGTGTGTACCCTAGGGCATGCTATGGCTCACCTTTGGAAACCCAAGGATTACTTGTGGGAGTTGAGTCTCCTCTTGCCCGCCCCATTTGGGTCTCATGGATCAAACTTCTGCCATCAGGTTTGGCAGCAGGCACCTTGGCCCTTGGGGCCATCTCACTGGTCCTCGAGACATAAAATTCAGGTGAGCAAGGTGGCTGAGTGGACAAAGGTGCTCTCCATCCAGGCCTGTCTAAGCAGAGAGGTCCCACAGATAGGTGGAAGGACAGGACCAATGCCACAAAGTTGTCCTTCGGCCTCTACACCCACACTCTCATGCATGCATTGTCTGTACACACAATATTTTAATAAAACATGGAACACTTTATAATGCTGCATTTAATCCCTGCACATGAGTCATGTTTATCATATCTGGGATATTCTAATTTTAGTAAGTGTGTGGCCAAAGATAACTCTGTTGTCAGTTTGGGATTTTATTATTTATCACACTTTATTTATAGTAGGGGGTAGGGAGTGGTATACATGCTATGTTGTGTGTGTAGACAGACAATGTGTAGGAGTCCATTCCCTCCTTCTACTGTATGGTCCTGGGGGCTTGAACTCAAGTGTTCAGTCTAGCAACAGCCAAGCACCTTTATCCAAAGCTATCTTGCTGGCACTGTGAGGTTTTAGAGGCAGGGCCTCACTATGTAGGCCAGGTTGTCCTCGAACATATCACATTGTTCAGGTCAACCTTAAACTTACAATTCTTCTTCCTCTGTTTCCTACAAACTGAGATTACAGATGTGCGATACCGATTTTTGAATTTTTCTGAGGCAAGGTATCACAGTCTAGGCTGGCCTGAAACTTAAACTGGAGCTCAGGCTGGTCTCAAATTCACAGTGCTCTGGCTTAACTTCCAGAATTCTGGCATTACAGGTATTCATTACCTCATCACCTCATTACCTCATGTGATTTTTAAGTATCTTTTTTTTTTTTTTAAGTTGTCCGTACCTTTAAGAATCAGCCTCACCCCCCACCCACCAAAATGCAAACTTAATATTTT
>NC_034593.1:121410707-121413173 GCF_900095145.1 Mus pahari | reverse complement strand
AGTGCTGGGATTAAAGGCGTGCGCCACCATGCCCGGCGAATTTAACATTTTCTAAGACTTTCAATCTAGATAGACTTTTCTAGTTCTTACTTTCTGGTAGACAGTGTTTTTCAGGCGTTCCCTGGATGTGAGTGGTTCCAGAAAGTTTACTTCATTAAAATCTACAGTCTGTTACAATACATCATCAGAGTCTAGCGGTCGGCGCAGCTGGGGAAGCTCTCACCAAGCAAACCCCATCACCTGAGCTCAGTCGCCAGCACATAGACCAAAAGAACTGACTGCCAAGAGTCGTTAAGCTCTGACCTCCACACAAATACTGGCAATCACATTCGCGTGTATACACATGTGAATATCTATCACACAGAGACAAGAATAAGAACAATGAGTGGCCGGGTGTGGTGGCACACGCCTTTAAACCCAGCACTCGGGAGGCAGAGGCAGGCAGATTTCTGAGTCTGAGGCCAGCCTGGTCTACAGAGTGAGTTCCAGGACAGCCAGAGCTATACAGAGAAACCCTGTCTGGAAAAACAAACAAACAAACAAACAAAAGAACAATGAGTGTTTGTGGAATATATTTAATGAATATGAGAGGGGGGAACAAATTGTAGTGCCAGACTTGGAGGAAACTACTGACTTCTCATGCACCCATGGTCTCTGAGCTGGCAGTAAGTCGGATCTCATTAGATTTTCTACACACTTGTCTAGAAAATGTGCAAACACTGTAGAGGATATGAAGAAAATTGGATATCAAATAAAGCTACCCTGCTTCATTTTGATTTTTATGTCCCTCCAGTTAGGAGTAGCTGTAGAAAATGAAATAATTTAACTAAGAGAGACCTAAACTAGTCTTACTCAGGTGTTGTTTTGTTTTGGAGACTGGGCCTCCCTGGTACAGTCCGGGTTGGCCTGGAACTCATTATGTAGCTCAGAATGGCCTCAGATTGAAAGTCCTCTTACTTTAGCTTCCCAAGTTCTAGGACTAGAGAAAGAAGCCATTGTATCTGGCTACTAAATGCCTTTATTTATTACATATGCACAGATAAGTGGTCCAGTGGTTTTTGAAGTGCTAATATATATCTGACTCCTGCAAATCTCCTGAAAGGCCTTGTTAACCTTCACCCCAGAGTTAATCCACGAAACTCAGGACCTCCAAAATTGGATTCGGGAACCTGCCAACATACAGTTCTTCCCAAAGCTCCCTAGGTGGTTCTGATGCTTTTTCCAATTGGCATCATTTTGAGTCTATCTCCAAGGACCCATGCCTCGCTAACAAGTTCAGCAGAGGGCGCTCTTTCCATCTTCCAATTTCCTTGCAGGGCGGAGTGACTATGAGGTCACTCCGGAAAGTCAGGGCAGGTCAGATAGGTAATTTTTTCCTTTTTGGTCATCAATGAAGCTAAATTAAGACCTTACTTTTTACTTGTGTGTATATACCACCCAGAGGGGTTGAGGGTGGGGTATGTGGGATGTGCCTGGGAATTGTAAGCCTCTAAACCCTTGAGTCACCTCTCCATACCATAAAAGGTATTTCAATCACTTTCCCTCTGATGCAAGATGATTATGTCTTACCCTCTTCCCAAAGAACTGAGACCAAAGTACAGCACTCAAAGATCTATGCTCATCAGAAGAGATGAGACTCCAGACATGATGGCATGTGTCAGTTACTCTAGCATGTTCCAGACTGAAGTAAGATCACAAGTTCAAGGCCAGCTTAGGGCACTCCTATCTAAGACTGTCATCAAGCTAAGTAAAATCAAGCAGAAAGAAGACAAGATAAATCAAAAGAAGGGACAACAAGGTTTACGGAGGGAGGGGCTATGAAGAGCAGCAAGTTAGGAAAGTGGTCCAGGTTTCTGCTGCACAGTAGCTGCAGGAAGAAGCTGAGGGCTTGTGTGCCCACATGGGCAGTCCTCACCTGAAGGTGTTTTTGACGAGGATGAAAATGGACAAAGACTCTATGAGGATATTTGAACAAAAAGCCAAATTCTGCCAAGAAAGGCAGGAAATATATATAAGGAAGAAACAATGAAGAAAACAAAGGGGTAATAATCTTGTACACAATATTGCATTGAGACCTGCTAAACTCAAGGAGGGTAAAACTCACTCACTATTACCAGTAATACTGAAAACATGATTTGCCTGTTTCTAGATGCTACCCCGGTACTCAAGAGAAAGAAGCACAAGGTTAGCAATAAGTTCACAATTTTTAAGACCAGCCAGGTCTATGTGGTGAGTTCAAGTCCACTTGGGCTTCATGGTAGCACCCTGTTCAGCAAGGGTGTAGCGGTACGCATCTTTGATCCCAAACATTGGGAGGCAGATGCACGTGGATCTGGATGAATCTGAGATCTTCATAGAGAAGTCCAGGACAGCCAGACCTACATAGCTACATTTAAAGAGAAAGAAAGAAAGAAAGAAAGAAAGAAAGAAAGAAAGAAAGAAAGGAGGGAGGGAGGGAGGGAGGGA
>NC_034593.1:121406020-121409852 GCF_900095145.1 Mus pahari | reverse complement strand
AAAAAAAAAATGTTCTCAGAGCTATGAAATGACAGGGTAGGATTTAATGTTTCTGTGAAATCTCTGTAATTCTTTCAAAGCTGTGGGTAACATAATTCTTAAAGAAAAAAAAAATCAGGTCATTAAAAACCATGTTCTACATGCACTGCAGGCAGGAAGAACAGTGAGAGTGTGCAAAGTTTTTTGTTGGTCTGTTGTCTTTGTTATTAGTACAATACAAAACAAAAACAAAAACATCAAAACAAAACCTGTAGTACACTGCAGTGGACAGCAGCAGACAGAAAATGGCCTCCTCTCCAGGAAGCTTGGTGGGGCAACAACTGACTGAGACAGCAGATGCTCAGGCCAATCAAGTCAAGTCTTTGACACAAAGTAGCCTGGCATGGGGCTCCTGCTGCTCAAGTTTCCCTCCTCGTTGGGAAGCAAAGGCTCTGTAGTAGGGTAGCAGCAGCTCTTGGTTCTCATCTTAGAGACACAGCCCAGGATCTGATAACCATCAGCTGTTTTTCCGATAGTAAATTATCTTTTAAAAACTAGATTAGCCACACCTGGGGAGGGGCAGATCTCAAAAATGCACAGTACTCACAAAAGCTGGCTCTGAATTCCTCCTACAGATGGACCCTAATGTCAGTAAACAAGTGATTATGCGCACCAGAGCAGTCCTTTCCCAGAAGTAGCTAAGAAAGGAGGTTTTCTTTAAATCAACAAAGCAAAAAATAAAAAAATAAAAATAAAAATTCATACATTCATAGTTTCACTTCATTTTTCCAATGAAAAGTCGTAGTAGCCAACAAGAATAATATTTTTTTCTTTTAGAGTAACAAATGTCATGGTGGTTAAGGGTGGGTGGGGATACAGAGAAAAGAATTTGGCAAGAAAATGTTCAGAAAAAGCAACTGCAACCCAAGCATACTTCCAGATAGACAAGAACCACCTGCTACAACAGAGAGGTTTTAAAAGATGAACCAAGGAGATGGTTTTTAAAGGCTTTTTTTTAAAAACAATTTTAATATAAAGAAACTTTTATAGAAAGCAGATCTCTAAGTCTGTAGCCAGCCTAGTCTATATAGTGAGTCCTAGCCTAGCCAAGATTATATAGTGATGCTGGAGAGTCAGGATGAGGGTGGAGGGATTTGAATATTTGGGGGTGCTGAAGAGACGGCCAGGCAGTTATGAAATCTTGTTCAGTTCTTGCAGAGGATCTGAGTTCTTCTCTTAGTGAGCACCCACACTGGGCAGCCCACAACAGCCTGCAGTTCTTGTGTTAGGGGATCTGATGCCTCTTCTGGACTCTTGAGGTACCACACATGATGCACGCACATACACTCTGGACCACACACATACACATTCAAAAAATACCTACCACCATTAAATTTCCCATCTATTATTAAGCATAGAAAGATATATAATTATGTATATATTCCTACAGTTAGTCAAGAAACACTCCTGGAAATAGATGGCTTACTACTGATAAGAGTAATAAGTACCCACACACATACTTGGAGTCTTAGTTAATCTTTGCAACAACACTGTGTTTAACAGTGCTTAAGGGCTGAGAAAAAAAAAAAACTAATTCAGAAAGTTATGTAACATGTCTGAGTTCACACAGAATGAGATCCAGGCAGATTTTCTGAAGTCTATTCAACTCCAAAACCCACACTTTAAGCAACTCTTATACTATGCATGACATAAATGCATTCAATGGTCCATGTAGAATTTCACATCCAAGTCAAGAAAAAATATAAGAATTCTTCCTGTGTTTTAAAATTCAGCAGCAAATTTAACTCTACACAAAATACAGGAAGACAATTTTGCTCAGTTAATACAAAAATCAGAAATCTGATTGTCTCTTTTCTCCTTCTGCTCTTTTCTTCTATTTATAAATAAGTAATTACCATGAGCACAATTCATACGTAGCTCCTTGCCCTTTAAGACATAAGTCCAGTGTGCAACTAGTGCTGTTAGGAGCCAAGTTTTCACTGGGAAATGGAATGAGTGACAGTCTGTGAAAGGGTGCAGGCAGGGCTACTGGGTCCTTTAAGATTAACTGCATGCCATCCCCAGCAGCCAGGCCTAATGACTAAACTAAGGTGAGGTACAGGAACCTGAATAGGAAGGGAGAGTATGGAAGTCCTGTGTTCTCCACCTGCATTCTGATACATGGGTGTGTGCACTCAACAATCATGCCCCTACACACCTTATTTATTTATTTATTTATTTTACATATATGTGTACATTGTAGTTGTACAGGTGGTTGTGAGCCTTCATGTGTTTTTTGGGAAATGAATTTAGGACCTCTGCTTGCTCTGGTTAACCCCGCTCCTGTCGGCCCCGCTCACTCCGGCCAAAAGATGTATTTAGTATTATAAATAAGTACACTGTTGTCTTCAAACACACCAGAAGAGGACATCAGATCTCATTATGGGTGGTTGTGAGCTACCACATGGTTGCTGGGATTTGAACTCAGGACCTTCGGAAGAGCAGTCAGTGTTCTTACCCGATGTGCCATCTCGCCAGCCCTACACGTCTTATTTATAAAATAATATTTCTTATTTGGGTATGTGTGTGCATCACAGCAAAATTGCAGCAGTCATATGACAACTTAGTAAATCAGTTCTCTCATTCCATCTCCACGAGGGCTCTGGAAATCAAAGCCCGGTTGCTCTACTTGGTGGCAAGCACCTTTTACATGACTTCTAACACCTGCTGGCCAGCTTTCCAAAATCTCTCAGAGCTTAGCCTTGACGAGAATTCAAGAGGAAAGTCAGCACATGTGGGTCACAGTATCTGCTGCCCTTCACTCTATGGGCCGGGCTGTGGTAGGATGGGAACCCTATTACTTCCTACTTCTGGGTTAGTCCTGAGTGTGCTCTGACTCTCAATGCATCAGATATTAAATGCCAAATAACCAGGGCAAGACCCCTGAACTACAATGGGAATTTCAGTTTCTAAATCTCATTCAAATATCCCAGACTGGCCTAGAATTCAGTATAGCCATGTGAGTATGACCACGGGCAGGTTATCCTTCTGTCCTGAGCTCCTGGATCATAGTCCTGTCACCATGGCTCGAGCTTCTCTGAGCAGGAAAGGCAAAACACGGGACCAAACAACAGGTTTGCCTAGATAATCCTCAGAGGATTCCAAAGCTGGCTTCCAGGGGGCACTGTAGACACTGCTGAGGCTTCGGAGGCTGTCCCTGCTAAGATTTAGATCTGAGAATGACTCTGGTTTGGAGGGAGTTCTCAACAGGAATAGTATGGCTATTTTAGTTCTGGTCACTAGCTGGTAGTTTTGGATTTCCACAGGAACTCAACAGACTCTTGGTGGTGCTTGGTAAACAAATAGAAAAGATCCTGGAGAGATGGCTCCGAGGTTTAGAAAGAGCACTGTTCTTGCAGGGGACCTAGGCTTAGTTCCCAGCACCCACAGGGCAGCTCAAAATCATCCATAACTGACTCCTGCTCCTTGACATCCTGGGCACTAGGCCAACACACAGTACACAGATATACACACCAGCAAAACACTCATACAAATAAACTAAAGTAATTAATTAATAATCGTAATTTTTTTTAAAAAGGCCAGACAAAGTAGGTGGACAAGGCAAGCTGATTTCTATGAGTTCTAAGCCACCTGGTCTACATAGTTTCAGATGAACCAGGGCCACACAGTGAGTGAGACCCAGCCTCAAAAAGACAAAAAAAAAAAAAAAAAAAAAAAAAAAAAAAAAAATAAAAAAAAAGGTGCTGTAGAGCCCAGCTAAATATTTTGATTACTGACTTGTGAGATCACACCTTGGTAACTGTTTCCAACTGGAAGAAACATTGTTTCCTTA
>NC_034593.1:121392474-121405540 GCF_900095145.1 Mus pahari | reverse complement strand
GAGAGAGAGAGAGAGAGAGAGAGAGAGAGAGAGAGAGAATATATATTTATTATATTTATGGGTTCATGTCACAGCACATGTATGGGTAGGTCAGAGGATTATTATCAATTTTTTACCTTTACATAGGTTGTGGGGACCCAACTAATATCCTTAGGTTTGTAAGACAAGCACCTTTACTCTACAGACAAGTTTCCATTCTTCTGCCTTATTCTTTTGAATTGGCTGTGTGTCAGGGCCGACCCAGAACTCCAGGGCTCAAATGATCCTACTGTCATCATTCTTGAGAATAGTGGTGACTACGGGGACACAGTTGGTTCCAGGCCTCATTTCTAAAGAACACATACCCACCCACGCAAAGAAAGGGTGCATTGCAGACAATATAATAGTGTTAAAGTATACTTAAGGTTGCTGTGAACGCAACCGATCGCACAGAAGAGGTTCCCAGATTACCTATTTAAAAGATAACATTCAGTGACTGAAAAACTGAAGACAGGAGGGTGGGTGGGTGGGTGCGCGCAAATTTCCTAAACTACTGTCTCATGATTCCTATGAATATGTCTCGATCTCATCTTCAAAAGTTAATGATTACCAAAAGGAACATTTAAAATGTAAGAAAAACAAACAAACAAACAAACAAACAAACCAACTGAGCAAGAAAATAGAAAAGTGCCCAGCAGAAGAGCTGGTGCTCACAAGGCTTGAACTTCAGGGAAAACTGAGCGCTCGCTGCTTGTTCGGAATCCAGCTTCCCACAAGGCGGTTTCTTCATTGCTTTACCGTACCGAGTGGAAATTTGTGCAAAATAGAGGAACTTACGGGGGCGCCTCGAACATTAGAAACCGCTGGCTTAATTCTTTCGAGTGACAAGCAGGGGCTCGGTGACACCGCTCCTGTTGGCGAGAGACAGCACCCCCTGCGCGGCCCACGTGGCCAAAGTAAACAGAAGGTGGGCCTGGCCGGGGAGAGCCCCGGCGCCACCGAATTGCGGCAGAGTGGAGTCCTTAGCGCCCAGGCCCCTCGAGCTCTCCCGGCACGGCCTTGGAGAAATGGGGAGCGGCTTGGCTGGGCGACAGGGAAGGGGGTGGCAGGGTGTGGGGGTGAGTGGGGAGGCGACTGGTGAGGTGCTGGCAGCGGGAGCGCGGGGAACCAGGGGCCCCTGGAGCGCGCGGGAGGGCGCAGAGTTTCCGAGTGCCTACGGGGCCCCCGCGGGAGACAGAGGCGCGGAGGCCCACGCGCGGGGGTGCGGCCGGCGGCCCCCCGGGGGCTGAGGAAAGGCCGGGGAGGAGCCGAGCCGAGGAGGCCCCGAGCCCCCGGCGAGGGAGCGAGCGCGCAGCCGGGACTCGCCGCGCCCCCGCTAGGGAGCGAGCGCAGAGCCCCGGGTCCCGCCGCGCGCCCGCGAGGGAGCGAGCGCAGAGTCCCCGGTCCCGCCGCGCGCCCGCGAGGGAGCGAGCGCACGGCCCCGGGTCCCGCCGCGCCCCCGCGAAGGAGCGAGCGCAGAGTCCCGGGTCCCGCCGCGCGCCCGCGAGGGAGCGAGCGCACGGCCCGCGCCCGCGCTCGCGCCCGCGCCGCTCGCATGCCAGTCACGTCCGCCCCTTCGGCGGCCGCCCGAGAGCCGGCCCCGCCGAGCCTAGAGAACAGACGTCAAACTGCCTTATGAATATTGATGCGGAGGCGAGGCTGCTTTCGTAGAGGAGCAGAAGGAAGCAAGATGGCTGCCCTGTAGGATTTGTTAGAAAGGAGACCCGGCTGCGACGGCGGCGGACTGCGAGGCTGAGGGACCAGAACCAGGTCAGAGCGCTGCGGTCCGCGCCTGTGTCTCTCTCTCTCTCTTTCTCTCCTCGCTCTAGTCGGCTGCGGAATGGTCCCTTTCCGATCTCCCTCTCTTTCTCTCGGCCTTGCGGGGGACTGTCATGTCACCCACAAATACCAAGAGGGAAGAGGGAAGCCTCACAAATTACAGGAGCTTCTTCAACATGGCTGACAAATATAGTTTTAATTCAGCACCCCCTTCTCCTGCAACCTGCACTTCTGGGGTCCCTTCTTCCTGCTAATGCGTGTCTCCCCTCCGTACCCAGAAAACTTACCTTTGTACCTCCCACCAGCCGCTCTTCTGGCCTTTTAGTCTCAGGAAAGTGAGTGTTTTCTTGGGACTGCCTTCCTGAAAGAGTTCATCTTTGGGGACCACCACTTTCTCTTTTGATCCTCCTCTCCCCTGTCCTTAGTGTAAGTCAAAGGAGCCCCTAGTTCATCCTCAGACACCCCGGAAAGAACACTGACCCAGTGTGTTTGACTCAATTTTATCTCCAGTAGTGCTTGTTTGGGTCCTGTTCTGGGTTTGTGTCTCTGGCTTCCAGCACGTTTGTCCCCTCGTGGACTACACTAGACAGATGTCACAGTGAGTGGATTCAGGATCCACTACGTGGAGTTTTCTTCTTCTTCTTCATTCTTTCTTTTTTTCTCTTGAGTCCGCGCGTTTTGTTAGTGGCGCTGAGTGAGAGAGGAAAGAATAGTTTCTCTGCTCCCCGAAACAAGACCAGAACCCACTTTTCTCAAGGTTCACAAGCTCTGAGTGGGCTGTGCCTTCCAGTTTGGGAAATGTGTGTAAGAGAATCTGTGCAAATCTGTGTGTTGGCTTTGTGCTGCCCCCGAATCAGCTTCGTTCTGTTCCCCTTAAGTGACAGGCACACACAAAGGCAGGCGCAGGCCGGGGGAGGGGGCGGGCGAAGCTTTCGGAGTTGGAGGAGGCAAGGTCAGGGGCGCCCAGAGAAACCCAATCCCAGCAAAGAAGACCTCTAACAGTCCCACCCCAAATTTCCTTCACTCTGGCACTCACTCTTTTATTTGGTCATTCGCACACACCCCTCCCCACTCTTCACTCAGAGCTTGACTTTCTTCCCTAGACCTGCTTGCTAACTGTTAGAAAGCTTATAGGGTTTCTATGGAGAGTTTTCTACGGTTGGCCAAACCAAGTGAGGCCCGGACAGACTCTTGAGAAGGTCGAGCTAAAAGACGTGTTACTTGCTTGCTAATGGCTTCATGATAGATTTTGTTTGCTTTGAGCAATTTTTGGAATAGAATTAGGTTTGTTTGTTTGTTGTTTTTCCCAAGTTGTTTGCTTAAAATTTAGCAAGATGTTGTGGTGTTTGTCTATCTGGGGAGCAGAATAAATCTGTAGATTTAAAAAAAATCACAAGTCACATACTGTACTTTGCTCTAATTAGGATTATAATGGTAAAATTCATTCTCAGAATTCATCAGCAAAGAACCAACATAAGGGTAAGATTACGTGTTAGGGGAAGGTGGGATTCACAGGGAAAATATAGTGGTTTGGTTTAAGACTGTGGGTATTGTAGCCTAGCTAATGAAATCATTACATTTGCATTTTAATGGAAAGTTGAAATACTGAAGAGGAGTTACATTCTTCTCCGTGTTTGTATGTGTGGTTTGTAATGTATTTTGAATACAATATAAATTACAACATAATAAGTATTATTTTTTTAAAAAAAATGATTAAACAGAACAGTGTTTGTGAAAGATTGGGGCTTAAACTTAAGATCAGTACGGGTTGATCTGTTACAGGGTAGAGGGAAAGGCACGTCACTGCTTAAATCAAATTTCCAAACCCTTAGTAGTTCACTTTACAAGTTTTTCTGATTTGGTTCTCAGAAATGAGAAATGTGGCTAAGTTTGCTTTAAGCTGGGTACTAGGGACTCATTCACATGACCAGAGGGGAGAAACATGACTCATCCCTGAACAGAAGCAGTTCATTGGTTCTGACTCGCCCTGAAGTAGTAGAGGAAACAGAGCTTTTATTCCTCCATAAATGTCTATGGTTGGTTGAGAAAACTATGGTCAACTATTCCACAATCTAGAATTAAAAATAAGCAATTTAGCCAGGCTTGGTGGCACACACCTTTAATCCCACCACTTGGGAGGCAGAGGCAGGCAGATTTCTGAGGGTTTTTTTTTTTTTTTCAAGAAAGGGTTTCTCTGTGTAGTCCTGGCTGTCCTGGAACTCACTTTGTAGACCAGGCTGGCCTCGAACTCAGAAATCCGCCTGCCTCTGCCTCCCGAGGATTTCTGAGTTCTTGAGGCCAGCCTGGTCTACAGAGTGATTTCCAGGACAGACAGGGCTATACAGAGAAACCCTCTCTCAAAAAACCAAGAGAGAGAGAGAGAGAGAGAGAGAGAGAGAGAGAGAGAGAGAGAGAGAAACAAAAATAAGTAATTTGTTTCACTAGTAGACCAGTGTGTCATGACTTCTTTGTGGATAACTTTTCACATTCATGATATGCCCTCAAACTACATGGAAGTGTTTTCCATTCTAATCAATAAGAAGGCATAAGTTGGCTTATTTTTTTTATGTTATCACAGAGGCCTACTCTTTCTTGCAGTGAAGTTTAGATTCTTGTTGCTTGGTGTATTTTAGTTTTGTGCTGAAAACAGCTGCTAAGTAATATTATTTTAAGGGTTTCAGGGAAATTTTGTACATTATCGAACACTCTGAATAAAAAGAAACACTTTCTCATTTCTTAGAGAAATTATTTAAACAAGCATGGGATGGGGAGTCTGCAGTAACCTTTCATTTACTATGTGTGTTAAAGTTCCACCTAAGTATTCCAAAAGTTCTTAAGAGTTGTTTTAGTTGATTTTACTTTAGAAAAAAACTATTAAAACAGTAACAAGATTGGTACTTTTAAAAGATACATTGTTTCATCTCATCACATCTTGAACAAATGAAGAAATAACTTGGACCCAGGCTTTGATTTATTTACACTCTCTTACTTGTCAAGTAGTCTTTAAGGCTTTCAGTAGATTTACTGTTTAAGTCTGTGCCGGGAACCAGGGCGATGGTGTAGTTTCCATGTGGTGACATATGGCCCTGCATACTGGCATCACCAACACCTCTCCTGCAATGTGCACACCTGCTTTGGACTCTTTAGGATGACTTCCCCAGTCCTCATTGGCTGGGTTTGTGTTTCCTTTTGGCTTCATTTGTTGAAACTAGAAATTCAGTATCAATTTCTCTGCTCCACCCAGACCCTGTTGCAAACCAAGTGCCTCTATTTCCCCGCTTGCTGGCCTCATTTGGAAACCCTTCTTATGGATCACTGATACATCTGAAAGAAACTCTATTTTTCCATCATTACCCAAGCAAATTAGTCAATTTTTAAATGAAATTGTCATCATATAAAATGTTCTAGAAATGTCTGAGCTCAAGTCTGTCATCTTAGAACTTGGCAAACTGAAACAGGAAGATTGCTAAAAAAAAAAAAAAAAAAAAAATTAGAGCTAACTTGGGCTATAGAATGAGACCTCAAACAAACAAACAAACAAACAAGGAGATTGTGTGAAATGCCAGTATTTTAGGCTACCTGGTATTTTATACTAGATCTGATTTTATGCTGCCATCACTCCTAATTTTTCAATTATTTTTGAAAAGATTTGTTTTCTGCGTATGAGTGTTTGCTTGCATGTATGCATGTGTACTGCACGCACACCGGGTACCTCTGGAGCCCAGACGAGGATGTTGATTCCCCTGGATCTGGAGTCAGGTAGTTGTTAGTGGCACACGGGTGCTGCATGAAGCCCAGATCCTCTGCCAAGAGCAGTGAGTGTGCCTAACTGCTGGGCCATCTCTCCATCATCAAACTTCATAATCTTACATAGCTTAGTACTTGAAGACATAATATAATTGTTTCTTGAATGGGACAGTATTGATTCATTAAAATTATGCTTTCTCAAAGATTATGCCGCCATTGAATAGTAGTAATTCCTAGGAGCAGCAACAGACCAAAGCCAGCAGCAGGAAACTGTCTTGTAAGCCTGCTTTACAGTTGGAGCCTTCACTGTGGGAGAGTCCAGTTGCCAAGCAGAGGTGGTGGTTATCTTGGAAACTGCGCTGAAGAACATAGCCACAGTGATTTTTGCCAAACACGCAGTATTTACTTGGGTCTAGCGCTCTGGTTTTTATTACAGTTTACTGCCAAAACTAAGTGAATACTGTGACATTATTGAATGAGGTTGTACAGTGCATCTGTTGGTGTGTGTAGGGTCTAGCAGGGGAGGAGGCACAGTCAGAGCATGTGTATCACTGTGACCATCAGCAGGAAGACGTGTGTGCACTTTGCTCTTGCTTGTTTCCAAGTGTATTCTGACTATAATAGGGACATTGCAGAAAATTCTGGGTTTAGGATAGATGTATCATCCTTCTCAATAGAATTGATCTTGAGTTGCCATTTCCGATGTAGCAAATTCTCACTTTTGACTTTCTCTACTTGTAATAAAAGGTGTTTAAGGGGTTGGAAAGAAGGCTCAGCAGTTAAGAATACTTTGCTCAATCATAAGGATGGGAATTTGAATCCTGCTGCCTATAACGAGTGGCTTACAAACACTTATTAACTACAAGTCCAAGGATTCCAACACTGTACTTCAACCTCTGCAGACATCTGAATCTTAGACTGGATGTTGGGAGCATAGGTCTTTGATCCCAGGATTCAGAAGGCAGAAGGCTGGCAGATCTTGGCAAGTTTGAGGCCAGCTTGATGTACATAGTGAATTCCAGGATATCCAGGGTTATGTAGAGAAACCCTGTCTCAAAACAAACAAACAAACAAACAAATAAGTAAATAAATATTTTAAAATGGAAAATCTCAGGTTAGAAATTTATAGGCAAGGGGCTGAAGAGATGGCTCAGTGGTTAAGAACACTGACTGCTCTTAACCTGAGTTCAAATCCCAGCAACCACATGGTGGCTCACAACTATCTGTACAGCTACAGTGTACTCATAGACATAAAATAAATAAATAAATCTTAAAAAAGAAATTTATAGGCAAAAATGTATTTAAATGTTATATGTTTTAGCAAGCAGAATGGGAGGTTTTAAATATTTCTGGAAAATGCATTCAATCATCTTAACCTGCAGTTTTAAAGATATATTTTGTGTGTTTATTTTATTTTTATGTGTATTTGTCTGTTTATATTGCACTATTTTCCTACTGTGCCAGCAGTGGCCAGAAAAGGGTATCATCAGATCCCTTGGGACTGCCATGTGGGCGCTGGGAACTGACCCCATGCCTGGGTCGGGAAGAGCAGTCAGTGCTCTTCACTGACTGACCATCTCTTCAGCTCTGGTCTGAGATAAGGTCTGGCTCTGAATGCCAGGCTGGCCTCAGACCTGCAGCAGTCCTCCAGACTCCGTCTCCTGAGCACTTACCATGCCCATCTAAAGAACTGATGTGAAACCATATTCTGAATAGTCTGAGAACTAAAACCAAAGATGACTAAACTGGGGTGAAGTATTTCTGAAGGATGATTTGGAGCATAAAATAAATTTGCTGTTGTTCTAAATAAACTGCAAGTGTTTCTTTCGAATTAGATTTCTTTCTGTCTGTTAAGTAGTTACTGATTTCTCTATCTTTTTATTCACTAGCAAGATCTAGTAAAAACTTTTTTAAAAACTGGAACATGTGTCATCTGTACTTAAAGTACAATAGGAAAATAATGCATGAGACCTTGGTGATGGGCATGGTCAGGGCAGTGGTCAGTGATGCTGATTTTCCTTAATGTAAGTTCTACAGGAGAAGCTGATGAATAGCTCCTGTTAAAGTCACCCATCTTCAATGTAGCATTTAGTGGCTTTTATTACATTTATACTGGAATTACATATATTTTTAAGATTTATTTACTTATTTTATATAAGTACACTGTAGCTGTCTTCATGGACACCAGGAGAGGGCATCAGATCCCATTACGTTGTGATCCACCATGCAGATGCTGGGAATTGAACTCAGGACCTCTGGAAGAACAGTCAGTGCTCTTAACTGCTGAGCTGTCTCTCCAGCCCGGAATTACATATTTTTATTTGAAGCTTTTAATGCAATAGTTGTAGAATCTCTACAGTTATGTGAAGCAATATACACAGGTCCTATGTATATGACCTGTTCTCCTCTAGTGGTGATATTTTGCACAATTTTAATACAGTGTCATACCTAGAAAACTGGCATTGATTCAATTGACCCAACTAACTACACGTGTGTGTGTGTGTGTGTGTGTGTGTGTGTGTGTGTGTGTGTGTAACTCAGGGTCTCAGACATGCTAAGCAATCATTTTGTCCATTGAGAAGTTGTGATTTGTTTGTTTGTATGGTAGAGCCATGCTCTGTAGCCCAAGCTGGTAGCAAACTCATGCCAATCCTGTCCTAGCCTCTATAGTGCTATGGTTACAGGCACAAACTATGACATCCAACGCTGTCTTTTTTTTTTTTTTTTTTTTTTTTGAGACAGCATCTCGCAATGTAGTCCATGAAGCTTCCTTCTACCTTAACTTCTTCTGTGCTTTGGTTATGGATGTGTGCTGCAATGCTTGTCTGCATGTCTGCCTGTCTGCTTGTCTTTCTTGACTTTCTCCACTCATCCATCCCTGTGTATACCGAGTTCTATGCCCTTTTATCTCATGATCTTGAGCCAAAGAAGTTGGGCACAGTTCTCCATTATGCATGCGATTGTACCATTATATTTTAGCAAAATATATCCAGTTATGTAGCCTTTGGTGGTTCATTCAGGAGGCGGACCCTAAGAAAGAGTAAAGGGCTGTCGTTGTTTTAATGGATGCTGAGCGAGTAGTAAGATCTAGAAATGAAATCTGTAGATTGAATAATATTTTAGCAAAAAATGACTAGACAACTCCTGGGTCTTATCCAGCTGAAAACAGAAAGGCCGTAGAGGGCCTCGTCAGTCAGTTCCTAAAGGTTGAACTGTTTTGTTTGCCAGACAGGATCTCACCATGTAGACATGTAGACCAGGCTGGCCCCAGCCTCGTAGAGGTCTTGAGTGTGGGGTTAGCAGGCTTTGCTGCTGGGTCCAGCTCCCCAATCTCTCTTAGTACTTGAGAATCACTTCACTGATGGTAGGTTTTAGTCACTACCTTTCAGCCCCCCATTTTTACTTTTCTGAACCTCCAAAATTTGATCCCCACCCCCAAATGCAAAATGGGAATGTTGTGATTTGTTTGTTTTGCCTATGTATCCCAGACTGACCTAAAACTTGATTTAGCCCAAGATGGCCGTGGCATTCCCCTCTCTCTTTCCTCCCTCTCTTTGAGACAGTGTCTTTCTTTCTTTTTTTTCTTTTAAGATTTATTTATTTTATATATGTGAGTACACTGTAGCTGTCTTCAGACACACCAGAAAAGGGCACCAGATTCCATTCCAGATGGTTGTGAGCCACCATGTGGTTGCTGGGAATTGAACTCAGGACCTTTGGAAGATCAGTCAGTGCTGGCCTCAAACTGAGAGATCCTCCTACCTCTGCCTTCTGAGTGGTGGGACTAAAGGCGTGCCTTATCATGCCTGGTTTGCTGTAGATATTTTAAACTTTACTTTTACAAATAATTTCTGTTAAAAAAATAAAACATATTTAGAAGAAGTGATGGGTTGTTTTTGCTGATGGGCTGTTCTCTTCAGAGAACCCTGCCTCTGGCCAGGCACAGGTGGAGGCTGCCTTTCATTAGGGTGCGTGTGCTGTGCTGTGCTGTGCTGCACACAGGATTTTGCTACTGTGACTGTTCAGAGCTTGTTCTGTGGGTACTGCAGCCATAGTAATGGTCATTGTCATGGCTTCATGGACGTTGCTAAAATGCACCTTATCAAATTGCTGACTTAGTTCATAGAGTATTACACTTTAATGGGAACTATCCACAGAACTCTCCATTTGATTTTATTTTTGTATTTTGTCTTAGAAAAAGAACAAAACAACAGTGTCCTAAGTGAGGATAATGGAAGCCAAGTGATGTGAAACGGTGTCTGTGCTACTCTTCTCTTTTTCCTCCCTGTCTGCAATTAGAAGGTCGCCCATTAGAACAAGACCTTAATCCTCTAAGGTAGACAGCGGTGCCCCGCCACCGCTGGCTCTGTCCGCACACCGGCCTGCTCCAGCCTGTTCCAGCCACAGCTGCATCCCGTCCTCAGCACTGCAGTCCGCTCCTGCCCATTTGCTTCTTGTCTGTCTGTCCTTTCCCCACTTTGCAATCCATTCCTCATGTGATGTTTCAGAATCCCCATGTTGGCTGTCGGCTGTAGAATGATCTCAGGTTTTTGCACTGTTCATGACTTTTGCATTAAAAGGCGCACTTTTCACCAGTCTGTGATTAGAATGAGAAAGCTTTTTTGCAAATAAAAGTTGGCTGATCAACTGTCAGGTTCAGGCAAGAATCTTGAAATGAATGTTACCAAAAGGAAAAAAAAACATAAATGAATACCTTTCAGATATGAGGGAAGAAGAAATCCCCCAACTTAAAAATGTTTAACACATAATTTTTTTCTTTTAGTAAAAACTTAGGTATATCTTAGGAAGAACATATTTTAAATTTTATACTCTAAATTCTGCTTGTTTCATGCAAATATCACCTAAATGGTTACTTTTTTTGTCCTGTGAAACTACTTTATGTTTAGGTTGACATTCAAGCAATGCTGTATTTTAATTTAGAACCCTCTAGTTCATGGGACAGCACTGGCACAAACTAAAGGTAGCAGACATTTGGCTTGGCTGATGGCTCTCCTTCTCAATGGGTTGGGCTTGATTACAGTTTAAAATTGACCATTAGCTTTGGGAACTAAGTTTTCTCTAGCCTGAAATGATCGCTTTCTTTTTAAAACATTTTTTTCAAGTGGAAAAATTTATAGATTTCTTTCAAATAGATTCGAAATCATTTCTACAAAGTGCATATTTCAAGTGTTAGGAGTTATAGAACATGTCATTTTTTAAATTTAAGAGTTGTTATTTTTTAAAATAAATAACTTGTTTTTATATTATGTCCACTGGTGTTTTGTCAGCATGTATGTCTGTGTGAGGGTGTTCAAAGTCCTAACATTGGAGTTACAGCTATGAGCTGCCACATGGGTGCTGGGAGTTGAACCCAGGTCTTCTGGAAGAGCAACTACTTATCTTAACCATGAAACCATCTCTCCAGCCCTTAAGATCTCTTTTAATTTTATTTATTAAGAGTTTTGCCTGTTGGGCTGGAGAGATGGCTCAGGGGTTAAGAGCACCGATTGCTCTTCTGAAGGTCCTGAGTTCAAATCCCAGCAACCACATGGTGGCTCACAATCATCTGTAATGTGATCTGACACCCTCTTCTGGTGTATTAGAAGACACCTATATTGTACTTAGATGCCGGAGCGAGCAGGGCCGATCGGAGTGGTGTCGACCAGAGCGAGCAGAGGTCCTGAATTCAATTCCCAGCAACCACATGACGGCTCACAACCTGTCAGTACAGTAGACATATGCTCATATACATAAAATAAAATAAATCTTTTTAAAAAAGAGTCTTGCCTGCATGGATGTATGTGCATCATGTGCATGTCCGGTGCCTGAAACAACCAAAAGAGGATGTCATATCTCTCAGAACGTAAGTTATAGGTAACTGTGATGTTACATGTGGGTGTTTAGGTTAAACCCCAATCCTCTGGTAAGACCTGCCAGTGCATTTTTTTTTTAAAGATTTATTTATTTATTATATGTAAGTACACTGTAGCTGTCTTCAGACACTCCAGAAGAGGGAGTCAGATCTCGTTAAGGATGGTTATGAGCCACCATGTGGTTGCTGGGATTTGAACTCCAGACCTTTGGAAGAGCAGTCAGGTGCTCTTACCCACTGAGCCATCTCACCAGCCCCTGCCAGTGCTTTTAAGCACTGAACCCTTCAGCACCCTTCACACCTTCAGTATATTTAATTTTAAAGTGATCTAAATAAACAAGAAAGAATAAACTTAATCCTTATTAGAGCAATTTTGTCATGCACATGTACATTTTTATGGCCAAGGAAATAGGTTTCTGTGTGCAAAAGAGCAGTGGAGTCTATTACACAGGACCCTGTCAGTTAGACACGTGGACCTGGGCTCTCTGGCAGCGCTATTTACAAACACTTAGCCAACCTCTGGGAGAGAGGAGGCTTTTGTGTCTGTGGCCGGGTCTCCACCCCCTTAATTAATAGTCAAAACTCTCCTGTCCTAGCTCTGACCGGGTCATGACCCCAAGATCAAGGTGTTTAAGTGAGGCCTGCCCAATTCAAAGTTTACTTGCAGTAGCCTGGCCTGCTGAGCACTTGATGGGTTAGGTTAATCTTTTGTGTCTGTCCAGGCTCGCTGAGCCGGTCTTGTTGGCCTTTTTGTTTGTTTTTGTAGGTGATGCCTTTTTTCTCTTAATTACAGTGTCCTCCCCACCCCCACATCAAGTATGGTCCCTTCTCATAAATAACAATCAGCAGTGACAAAGGGGGATCTTGGAGGACCTGAGTGGGGGATCACAATCAGAATATAGTGTATGAAAAAAAAATCCATTTCAATTTAAAAATGAAAAAGAGAAAATCTTTTATTTTCATTTCGGGGTCTCGAGGTGAATCGGAAATCCTACTCCCCAAAGTAGGAACTATGGCCACAGAAAAGTTTATGCTTTCCAGTATATGCTCTCCCCACCCCCACACTGGCTCCTGAAATCCACCCAGTTGGATGTCTGCCCCGCCCTAGGCAGGACCCACCTCACCCTTGGGGGTTAACACAATAGAAAGCTTTCACTTGGGACTTCCTGTTTTCCGGAGTTGATTTCTGGGGATTTTCATTCGTCTTTATCCTTAAAGGGTCTTAATGGTTTTTTGTTTTGTTTTGTTTTTAAAGCATCATGGCTTTAAATGTCTTATCTTTTGTATGCTCGGTCTGCTGTAAGTGTAAGCAGGCAGGTTCTGATATGTAAAATATGAGCAGGTTTAGAGTTGTGTTTGTGTTGTATCCAGGTTTCCCTGACATTACATCATCTGCAAATGGAAGGGGTATTAACAGCTGAGATGCAGCAGGTAACAGTTTCCTGAGATATGGTGTCACTGTGTACCCCAGGCTGTATAGGAACACCCTTTGTGGACTAGACACATGGGCACTCACACTAGCAAATGCCTGTGATTTAAGATTAGTGTCTGATGTGCTGGGCGTGGTGGCGCACGCCTTTAATCCCAGCACTGGGGAGGCAGGGGCAGGCGGATTTTTGAGTTTGAGGCCAGCCTGGTCTACAAAGTGAG
>NC_034593.1:121377797-121392259 GCF_900095145.1 Mus pahari | reverse complement strand
AACAGCTCCAGGTTAATCTCATTGCATCCCACATGCTGAAACAACTCGGGTTTAATGTTTATAGACCCTTACAGAATTCTGAAGACGGGCGGTTGATGATGGCGGTGGGGTTGCATCTCACAACCTACTTAGCTAGCTAGCTCTAGGAATGTTGGTACACAATAAGAAAACCCTGAAGGTGTAGTAAATTTGTCTGAAAGAGAGCAGGCTCTGCCCAAAGCAGCCCCACCCTATTTTAGAACCATTAGCACCTGAATTAAAGTCTGAATGAAAAGTACTAGCAGCTTTTGACTCTGACTTTTGTATGCAAACGACGGAGGGGAAGTAGCCCCAAAGCCAGTTAACTCATTAATTTCTTCATACTACTGAATGTATTTGTACAGAGAAACATTGCTTAGCGATGGGTTGAATACAATGAGAAAAACTTGTTTTTTTTTTTTTAAATCTGATACATTTATTTATTTGTTTAGTTGTAGGGTTTGTTTATGACTGAGTCCCTTTGTGCAGCCTAGATTTTCCTTGAGCTACATAGCTTAGGCTGCCCTCAAACTTGTGGCAGCTATGCCTCCGCTTCCATAAGGCTTCCAGAATGTGTTACCTGGCTAAATCATTTGGTACAGTCATGACAAGGGGGGGGGGTGGGGAGGGAAGTAAAATGAGAGAAAATTTTATAATCAGTTTAACAATGAAGTGCTTGTATGTGTATTCAACTGAGTGTCAGCAGCGAGTGTTGAACACAAACACGTGCTAGCCGGGTGAGAGGAAAACACACAGAAATGACGACACTAATAGTTCCCAGTGAATAATAAACACTGTCACTAGTTATGAAAATGCCAAGATTGACTGGAAACTGATTCCTGCTTATAACAAATTGTCAAATATTTGGTTTTTTCTCGTTCTTTGCACTTTTAGTAATTCTTAAAAAAACTATGGGTTTACTTCTGTGTGTTCCTTTGAATTTGGTTTTTGTTATGATTGTTTTACGGGCTTTGCGCCACTTTACCTCCAAGCCATATCCCCTGTTTCATATTTTATGTGCACGTGTGTACATTAAATGCCTTTTCAAACACTCATATGATTGATTACCCTTTGACACTAACCACATTCAGTCCACTTTTAAACTATTTATTAGATTTGAAAAAAAAAAAAACCCGATAGTTCATACACAGCATTGTGTAGTGTGACCAGATATAGACTCGAAGGATTGAGGTGAGACAGGAGAAGACTAAGGGAACGCAAGTTTGCTGATGTTGCTTAAGAGGCGATATTTAATTCTAATACAGGCAATATTAACCTCTCTTCTGATGATTTCTGTTTCCTCAGATTCCATATATAAGTTAGATCCTGTCACAGGAAACTTCTCAAACTGTGGCTTTTTTTTTTCCATTAGGTATGTGTGTCTTTATTGTGTTGCCTTACCCTCTCTATACCGGCTTCAGCTTCTGCAAAGTGGAACAGCTAAAAATGTTGGTAATGTCGCTAAGAGGAGTCAGTGAGATGTCAAGTTCCAGGATTTAGTGGGCACCATTTGCTCTCAGTGTTGAGCATTTGTCTAGACCAGGGAGAAAGTGACCATCACTTTTGCTTCTATGGAGTGGACAAGCAGGGGGGGGGGGGGTTGATCCTCTTGTCTGTTATTCCAGCATCGTGGAAGCTGAGGCAGTAAGTTTGAGGTCAGCATAAACTACATAGCTATTTATAGACTAGCTATGTACCTGAGGACTTTCCTGGGATAGTTTCCAGTCATTACTTGAAGAACTGATTTCTCTATTGCCTGGATGATCCTTGGGCTGAACTTGGCATAACTTTTCCAGTATTGGGCCTGAGAAAGAATGCACAGGGTAGTGGCGTGGCGTAATCTCTGAAGAGATGGAGAATCATTTCATCCATGGATTGTGTTGATCCTAGCAACACACACACACACACAAAATAGATCCTAGTACTCATTTATAGCTAGTTTTGTGTGTGTGTGTGTGTGTGTGTGTGTGTGTTTCGGTTTCTTATTGCTAACTGAAACAGGTACATTGCTTACAGTCATGATTGTGATGTCTAGAACTCAGGTGGAGGTGTGGTGAACAAGTCAAGCAAGAGGAGTAATCCTGACACACACAGAATTTGCCATGCTTCAGGTGTTATATTTTAAGCACAAACGTAAGTGAATTTTGCCTTCATGTATTCTTTAAATTCCTTAAAACGATGCTACACATTAGTTTGCTTCACATACATTCAGATTTTCCTATAAACATTCATTTTCTTTTTTTCCTTGAAACCTCTGATTGCTTCTTGTGTTCTTTAAATGATTGCTTCTAATCAGGAGTATGCATCTGTGTGTGGGTCTATGCCACTGAGTGCTGTGGAGGTCACAGGTCTGAATAGGAAGTGTATTTTTCTTTAGGTCTCATCCTGTGCTACAAAACACAGAGTTTCTGTAATTTTTTTTTTTAACCATGTAACCTTTTTAAGGATTCATGGACTTGATCGTGGTTCACTCTCTCCTATCTCTCTCTTCTCCTTTCTTTCACACCAGTCTATACCTTGAAGCATTCCAGGAGATAAAAGCAGTCCTAACCTATCCAAAATGCTTTTCTGCATGGTTAATAGAAACACACTTGTGTTTAAAATCATTTGGAGTAATTAAAATTTATTTTCTAGGTACAGAGTATTACTATGTAGTACAGGCTATTCTCAAATTCTAGATCCTCCTGCCTCAGACCACCAAGTAGGGATTGCAGTATGCACCACCATACCTGGTAGTTTGGAATCATTTTAACTAAGAATTTAGGAGACATTAGTAGATTACTATCTATCTGGTATTGCTTGTGTAATATCCCATGTCAACATTTTAAACATTCAACTGCTTCTTATGAAAGCAGTTGACTCTTAACTCCAAAATCTCAGTACAAAGTATTTAGGGTATAATTTAAAATGTCATTCTTAACACTGTGATCCTGTACATTTATTTTTATTTTTTTTCCAGACAGGGTCTCACTATGTAGTTCTTTTGCCTCTTCCTTCTTCCAAATTCTGGGATTAAAGGTGTGTTTCCCTAAACCCAGGGTCTATATATACAATCTTAAAACAGAAACCTTCATTCATTTTAAGGATTTTTTCTTCTGTTATCACTTTATCTCATTATCTATTTTCTTTTTGTTTTTTAATCTATTTTCTTTTTTTCTATTATCTTTGTAGAATTTCTAATTGTGTCTTAACCCATCCTCCCATCCCCCCCCCAGTTGAATCTTTTTGTTCGTTAAAGTCCTCCATCTCACACTTGATTTCAATAGTTTCCAAATAATTGCCACCTTGTGCATGCCAATGAGGCTGCCTTTGCAGATGGATGCCTTGCAATAAAATTTCCCAGGAGCTTCTGAAGCAAAGGAAACATTGTACCTAAAGTGCGCTTCACAATGGCAACTGGATTTTTTTTCCATGTTCTTAGAATGTTATGGTATCCCAAGTACCTTGAGAGCTTAAAAACATGATTTGCAGCACTACTTTTGAGTTTTAAACAACCCAATTATAAGCCGAGGGGAGCTGTCTTGATTCCCGCCTTCCAAGGTGTGTCTGATAAACTTGGGGCTAGGGTAGATTGTGGTTTCTGCTTTCTCTTGGCATCTGCTCTCATGATGAGATACAAAGCTCTCAGATAACTTCTTTAGACTTCAGATGCCCTTGATATTAGCAAGCAGCCATACCTTGATTTGGTGGTACACACCTTTAATTCCAGTACTTGTGGGAAAGAGAGGGGGTGGATCTCTGAGTTTTAGGCCAGCCATAGTGAGTTCAGGACAGCCAGAGCTACATAGTGAGAACTTGTTTCCAAAGCAAAAAAAGAAAAGAAAGAACAAAAAGCAGTCATGGTGGCTGAAAGCTTTGAACACTTGCTGCTTTTCCATAGGACCTGAGTTTGGTTCCCAGAATCCACATGCCAGATGGCTCACAGCCATCTATAACTACAGTTCTAGAGGATCAGAAACATTCTTCTCCAAGGTGCACATAGCTAGATGCACATAACTCATAGGCATAGATGCACATAAAATACTCATATAAGTTAAATAGAATAAATAAACCCAAACCCACAAAACTTTGAATTTTGTCTTACATTTCTGTTTTCTTTCTTTCTTTCTTTCTTTCTTTCTTTCTTTCTTTCTTTCTTTCTTTCTTTCTTTCTTTCTTTCTTTCTTGACAGGATTTCTCTGTATAGCCCTGGTTTCTCTGTAGACCAGGCTTGCCTTGAAATCAGAAATCCACCTGCCTCTGCTTCCCAAGTGCTAGAACTAAAGGCATGTGCCACCACTGCCCAGTGTTTTACACATTTCTTAGTTATTATTAATATTTATTATTAATATTTTATCCCATGTGTATGAGTGTTTTCCTGCATGTATATCCTGCACCACATGGTATCTGGTGCTATAAGAGGCCATAAGAAGGGTTGGATTTCCTGGAAATGGAGTTACAGACCATTGTAAGCAGCCATATAAGTGCTGGGAATTAAACCCATGTCCTCTGGAACAGCAGTCAGTGGTCTTAACTGCTGAGCCATCTCTTGAGCCCCCACAAAATATTTTTTGTTTATTTTCTTGAGACGGGGTCTCTCTACATAACCCTGACTCTCTCACTCGGAACTCACTATGTAGACTAGGCTGGCCTCGAACTCACAGAGATTTACCTCCTTCTGCCTCTTAAGTGGTGGGACTAATGGTGTGTTCTACTGTGTGGCCCAGAAGAGTTTTTTTAAAATTCACAGGTGGATGATTTGTCATGTACAGTTTTCAACAGCTTTCAAAATACAATTCTTGCCAGGTGTGGTAGGGTATGCCTTTAATACCAATACTCCAAAGGCAGAGCCAGGCAGATCTATGTGAGTTCCAGGCAAGACTAGTCTTTATAGAGAATTCTACTCACTCGGGACTATACAGTGAGACACCTAGTCTTGGGGCAGAAGGAAAAGAGAAATAATAAGGAAAAGGCGAAGAATAAAGTAAAAGCTGGACTTTGTATAAAGTTATAGAGTTGGAGTGGGGGTTGGTGGTTTTGTTTTATAGTTTTTAAAAATGACAGACTTCCTGTTTGCAGTTTGTCGTGTAGGGAACAGAGAAGGCACCACTCCATCCAAATGACAAGTAAATGAGTGAGATGGAAACCAACAGTGCTCAGTTCTGTCAAAAGAAGATCAGAGGAAACCATAGGCTCCCGGTGCTGAGGAGACGGAGGCTGATAGTGAAGGCCATAGCTCGTCAGCAGTCCACAGGAAGAGCTGCCGGGACCTATTGTCAGGCTAGGAAAACCTGGGCAATTAGTGACTTGCTGGGGCCTAGGTGGCTAAGGAGTGCAGACTCCAGGATCACCCAGTCAGTGTGGCACCTTCTGCCACCAGTTCTCCCAGTTCCTCAAAGTTGGTAGTGTAACCCATCACCACACACTTCCTGGCAAGGCGGGGAAAGAAATGCTTTTGAAATATGCCATTAGGAATTTAAGGCCTGGCTTCAAGGAACTGTGGAATAAAACCTACATTTTGGCTTTTTTCCTTTCTTATACCGGGCTTCCCTGTGTGGATCTGGCCATACTCGAACTCACTGAGATCCCATGCCCTATCCTTCCCACTGCTGGGATTAGAGGCATGAGCATTTTAGCAATTTCTGGAATTTTATCAGATTTTAGTCTTACCTTAACCTGAAGGAAGAGAACTGCCCAGCTGCAGTCCACTCAAGAACTCCAGTTTTACCCAGCTGACTGAAGTAACTTTGAACCACAGTGGTGATGTTCATAATGCAAGACACAGGCCCACAAAAGACAGACTAGTCACAGCTGAGCAGGGTGTTCCTCCACTGCATTATCAAAGTCTTATTGAGGGCAGTTACCAAGGATATTGTGTGTGCCATTGAACAAATCATTGCAAGACATACCAAAAAAATGGAGAAGTACTCAAAATAGAAGCAAATATAGCACCAATATGGGGATTATCGTGTTTAGGTTTTTTGCTTAGTTTTTTATCAAGACATGGTTTCTCTGTGTAACTCTGACTGTCCTGGAACTCTGTAGACCTAGCTGGCTTTAAACTCAGAGATTTGCTTGCTTCTGCCTTCGAGTGCTGGAATTACAGGCATGGGCCACCACTGCCTGACTTTTGTATTGTGTCACACACACACACACACACACACACACACACATCCAGTGGAGGTCAGATGACTTCTATGAGTCAGTTCTCCTTTCAAGATGTGAATCTCAGTGGTAAACCCCAGATGTCAGCTTTAGCAAGGTCCATCTTGTTGGACCCAGAAGTGGTTTTAATGATTAATGTGCTAATGAATAAAAGGTGGACAGATGCAAGAACAGGTGGGTAATGTTGACAGAGATAGACATTTTCAGAAAGAACTAAAGACCTGTTGGATCACAAGCATGTTGTAGCAGGAGTGTCAAGAACACCTTCGATGGCTTCGCTAATATGCTACATGCAACCAAAGGAAGAATCTGTGCTCAAGGATGTAGCCATAGAAGATTCAAAAACTAAAATGCAAAAGGAAAAAGACTCAGGGCAAGTAGAGAATCCTGCTGGAGAGCTGCAGGACACACCCAAAGCTCATAGTGTAACACGGAGCGCCAAGAAAGAAAAATGCAGAAGAACCTGAACGGTCTCAAATTGATGCCAAATACATGATTATAAATCCAGGCGGCTCCTTCACTTCACGTGGAGTACCCCACCCACCCCATCCTTTGTGGCTGCGCAGCCTACTGCCCTTCTTAATTGACCCATAGCTTTATTCATGACGAACAGTTTGCACTGATCTCTTATTAGGAGCTGGATCTACAGAGGAGGGTCTACCGAAGACAGTGGGCTTTCTTCAGTTACCTTCTTAACAATACTCATGGTACAAAGGCTACAAAGCAAATTAGCATCTCTACCAATTGCACGGTTAGTATTCAAGATGAACACATCCTGCTTTGTTTTTAATTCCCTCCTAGCCTCACGGCATCATTTGAAAGTGAGTTCCTGTAATAGAAAGTTATTTGTTGACAGCTGTGACTCTTACGTGATTTATGCTACCTCTGACCTGCATTCTGTGTAACATGACTTCATCCATGGCAGTGAGTGGAGGCGACTTGTACACCCTGACCTGGCACACACCTAGTGCCTTACTTAAGTAACTTACTTCATCCATGCTTGCTGCTGGAAGATTGGCTTCCCTCTGGAAGGCTGTCTGCAACAAGGCCTGTAAAGCGGCTGTCTTCCTAAGGAGAAAGGACCAGTCTATTGGGTTCCTATCTATGAGTAGTGTGAGATTTTCTTTTTCTATTTGCTTATTCATTTTATTGTTTAGATTTGTTTCTTTGGCTGGCCTTGAGCTTGTAAAAATCCTCCTACCTCAACTTCTTAAGTGTTGGCATTAGAGGCCATCTCACGAACAGCCCTACTTTCTAAGATAGTCTCAATACTTGACCTCAGCCAAAGGTCCAGAAGCCACCAGAATCTTTATTATTTGCATTTAGGGGAATGTATGTGTATGCCTTCAGTCTTTATATAGCCCATAAATGCTCCATTTGGTCACAGTTGATATCCTTTAAGAGGATTTTTGATGGTTTCCACCTTGTCCCATGATGGCTGGAGGTATTGAATATCCTTTCTGCTTCACTGTCCTGCCCCCCCTCTTCACTGTAGCATAGTTATAAAAAACTCTTATACTAGTTTCAGCAACACAGAAGCGACAGGTGGCTAGAACTCCTTCAACAAAGGACAATCAATGGGCACAGGGTCTTTGTTCAGGCTTCTTGGAAAATTTAGCAAATAAAAATAGATTTTGAACATTTAAAGAGTTATTATTGGGGGCAGGTGGAGGTGCGGACATCCTCTTGGAGACAGGGTGAGAAGGAATGGGATGAGGAACTGTCAGAGGACCAGGAGGGGAATAATGACTAGACTGTAAAAAAAATAAAAGTAATTTTAAAAACTTATTATTAGGGGAATATGCATATACCGTGGCATGTGTATAGAGGTTAGACGACAACATTGTGTAATCTGTTCTCTCTTTCCTCATTACACGCGTTCCAGGGATGGAACTCAGATTATCAGCTTGTACAGTAAGCACGCGATCTCCTGAGCCCCTCATCTTCCTGTCTGATTTTGAACAAGGAGAATTTTTACTTGCTGAAGAGTTGACCTCATTTGATGCCCAGCACCCATATAACAGCTCAGAACTATGTGTAGCTCTGACACCTTCTTCTGACCTCCACAGGCACCAGGTGTGCGTGTGGAGCCCCCACACATATGCAGGCAAAACATAAATTATTATTCAGCTCACAATGCACCTCTGTGTGGCCGTGTCCTATCTATGATCTGTATCATGATCCAAAGTTTGGCTTCTTTCTTTTTTCAATTTGTGCTGCTTTTAAAATGTTTATGACAAAACAGTGTCTAAGTAGTAATAGTCATACTTCCTTTGTATAACACAGTAATAATTACTTTCATTATAATAGCCATACGTTTGTTATATAAACATTTGAATTTCTTATCTATTTATGTGATTATCAAACATTAAGTATGACATGTGCTTGTATTTTTGGCTTGTTTGTTTGTTTGTTTGTTTGATTGCTTGTTTTCTTCAGACAGTCTCACTGTCTTCCTTCTCCAAGCGCAGGTCGCACCATTATGCCTGGCTGAGTTTACACCACCTTGTGCTAAGCTAGCATCTTCACTTAGGAGGAAATAGTTGTAAATTCAGTTAACTTGGCCAGAACTTGAAAAGTTGGCCTCCTGCTTCCATTTTCATCAAAGCCTGATAATATAATTTTTTTTTGTATAATTTAGAAAATATTTTACAAGTTTGTTATATGTAAATGTTTGGGTTCCCCCCCCCCCCAATTTTCTCCCTCTCAGCTTGCTCTCTTGCTGTCACTAGAGTGAAAAGTGACATTTCTCCCCAGCAAATGTTCCATTCAAAGAGACTTGACAACAGCCGGGCTTTTTTTATCCCTTAGGATCTGTGGGAAGAAGCAGAGCCCCCGTGTGTGCAGCAGGTGCCAGAGGGTGGCTGTGCCGCAGCGCTGCTCACTCAAGTGCTTCCAAGGGAGAGAGAGGGCAGTTCTGCTGCCTCAGCCATTGGACCTCCCTCCCTGCCACTTCTGGGCCTCTCCACTGCCCTGAAACCAAAATAACACGCGGCTTATGGGTGGGCTCTAGATGACTACTGGGACCCTGCTCTGTCCTGTGCCCCAGGCTTTGCACACCAGATGTTAAATATTTCCTTTACTATTGGTCATGGCAAGAGAGACCTCATTTACTTGTTTGTTTTAAGTTGATGAACGCTTTTCCCCTCCCCTTCTTTTTTCCCCTTTGAGATAAAAATTTGCCATGTAGCCCAGCTATGCTGGCCTGAGACCCCGACACTTCAGTGCTTTTTTTTATACTATCTGTATTGGGTGTGATACCATACACCTACAACCCCAGTACTTTGGATATAGAAGCAGGTAGATTTCTGTGAGCTGGAAGCCAGCCTGGTGTGTATGTTAGTTTCAGGCCAGCCAGAGCTACATACTGAGACCCTGATGAAATAATAATAATGATATAACTATAGTAATAATTATGATTAAACTTTTATCTTTGTTTTGTTTGGGGACTGTACCATCCTTTGGCACACACACACAGGCATGCACACGTGGGGTAAGTCTTGAATTTCTACTTCCTGCTCCTCCTACCTTGACCTCCTAGGTTGTGGGATGGCAAATGTGAGGCACCATGGCACGATTGTGATTGAATTATTTTTATTTCATCTTAAATAATTTCTAGTTTGCAAAATGCATAATTTGTTTTAACAACACAGATAGATATAGCTCTAGAGTTTTCTTTTATGTCTTTTTTGTTTTGTTTTTGTTTTTTTTTCTCCAGACAGGGTTTCTCTGTGTAGCCCTGGCTGTCCTGGAACTCACTCTATAGACCAGGCTGGCCTCGAACTCAGAGATCCGCCTGCCTCTGCCTCTTAAGTGCTGGGATTAAAGGCATCCACCACTGTCCGGCTGTTTTTATGTCTTTTTATAAATCCTTTCCTTTGCTTTTCTATTAGAAGTGAGGTTTGATAAAAATCCACCTGGAGGTGGTGTTGCATGCCTTAGTCTGAAATCTTTGAGGACAGCCTGAGATCCAGACCCTGTCTCAAAACAAACAAAAAGGAACTGATAAAACCTGCTTTTTAAAAATTCAGCACTACTGTTTCTAAAGTGATACTATTGAAAAAATTTTTAAGATTCATTTTTTTTTTGTTTTTAATTATGTATAGCACAAGGCTATGTGGCATGGGAGTACAGGTACTCAAGGAGCTGGAGTTTCCAGTGGTTGGGAGCTGCCCAACCTATGTGCCAGGAACTTGCAATTCTCTGCAAGGAACAGTATGTGGTCTTAGTCGCCAAGCCAAGCCAAGCCATCTCTCCAGCCAAGTAATGCTGTTTCAAAGAAAATAATAATAGACCAAAGGTCACCAGCCTTATAATGTGGTGTTGGAGCGGGAAGTTTCACATTACATGTATTTCTGCATAGCACCCATCCTTACAGTCCTTCTAATTGAGGCTTGATGTTGGGACTAATGCCACTCCCACAATGGTCTTAATCCCTCATGTGAACGAGCCTTCACTTGAAGGCAGGGCTATGAGTCATTTATGACACAATTCATAGTCAACATTCATTCTTATTTAATGTTTTGAAGACATTGGAAGGTAGGGTTAATACTTTCCGCAGAATATTGGAAGCTAAACCATTTTTAATATCTAGGATCATGTTACAGATTTGAAGCCCTTCTCTAAAGCTCATACTTCTGATCCTCAATGTGTGTCTACTATGAATGGTGCAGTGAGTAATTCAGTCTGGTTGAACCTTGGTCATACACACTTTTCTCCAGGAGTCCACCATGGCACTTTATGACATGAAATTCACGTGTCTAAAGGAATAGAGCTTATGTTATAAAATGTCTTTGAACCCAGTGATGCGCACTGTGACTGTGAACTGTGGTTACACATTTCTGCTTAGGGAATATTCTTTGTAAAAACTGTGTTATTAGGGGCTGGAGGTGTGGCTCAGCTAGTAGAGGAAGCTTGCCTAACACGCCAAAAAAAAAAAAAAAAGTCCTGGGTTTCACTCTACTGTCTGCATAAACTAGACACTAGGGTGGGAAGTACCTGTAATCCCAGCACTCAAGAAGTAGGGACAGATGATTGGCAGTTTAAGATCAGCCTTGGCTGTGTAGCAAGTTCAAGGCCAGCTTGGGATACATGAGATTCTGTTTATTTGGTTTTTTTTTTGTTGATTTTTTGTTTTTGTTTTTGTTTTTTTTAAAATTTCCTTTAGAATCATGTAACTGGGAATAAGTTGAGATAGTTCTATCAATATCAAGTACCTTGTATTTCTACATATTGTCTGCTCCTGCTTCAACTTCATTTTTCTCATTATGTAACACTGCCTAGCCTGTAACTTGCCAAGTAGCTCAGCCTAGATTTGAACTTGTAGTTATCCTCCTGCCTCTGTCTCTTAGAGTGCTGGGGTTTCAGGTGTGTATTGCCACACCTGGCTGTTTATATGGCATGTATTTGTCCCACCAGAATCAAAGCCAGCATCTAAGCCAGTGGGTCACAACCACAGAGGGTCACGAGCCCTTTAGGGGCCAAACGACTCTTTCACAGGCATAAGTTACCTAAGACCATCAGAAAACACAGACATTTACCTCATGATTTATAACAGTAGCAAAATTACAGTTACGAAGTATCAAAGAGTGTTGGGGGTTATCACACATGAGGAATTGTATTAAAGGGCTGAGAACCTTAGAGCTGCTGTCAAGGTTCAAGGCCAGCCTGGTCTACAGAGTGAGTTCAAGACTACCCAGGGCTACACAATTGCTTTCCAGTAGAATCATCATCATCATCATCATCATCATCATCATCACCATTTTTAACAATGAAGATGGCAGTCTCTCTGAGGGACTGGGGACTGTGTGTCAAGGTACAGGGTGGCTTGAAACTTTTTTTTTTAAGATTTATTTATTATTTATTATATGTAAGTATACTGTAGCTGTCTTCAGACACTCCAGAAGAGGGCATCAGATCTCATTACAGATGGTTATGAGCCACCCTGTGGTTGCTGGGATTTGAACTCAGGACCTTCGGAAGAGCAGTCAGTGCTCTTAACCGCCGAGCCATCTCTCCAGTCCTCTAGTAGAATTATTGTCCTGTATGTGACTATATCGATAAATCCTCTGCATTAGTTGGTTTCCGTTGGTAAAATGCAGTGACCAAAAGCAACTTAGGATAAGAGTCCATCATGCTGGGAGGGAAGGCAGCAGGCAGCAGGCCTAGGGGCAGGAACAGAAAACGGATAGCTCACATCCTTAACTGCAGTAGAAAGCACAGTGGGATCTGGAGATGGCAGTTGGCTTTCAGTTCTCAAAGCCCACCCACAGGGTCACACTTCCTCTAACAAGGCTGTACCTCCTAAATGTTCCCCAAATAGTGCCACAATCTGAAGATTCAAAGGCCTAAGCCTAAAGGGGGATTTTCATGTAAACAACCACAGTGACCATGCCTGGAGTTCTTAGAAGAAAAAGGAAATGTCAGATGAACCATTAAAACCAGCGCTAATGTTATGCCCTCTTCTTTCTCCTCTCTGCCCTTTCGGGTGCCCCCACCCCCCTTCTGTTTTTCAAGACAGGGTTTCTCTGTGTAGCCCTGGCTCTTCTGAAACCCATTCTGTAGACAGAGCAGGCTGGCCTGCCTTTGTCTCCTTAGTGCTGGGTTAAAGGTGTGGCTCCTTTACTGGTTTCTTCCCCTCCCCCCCCTCTTTATACGGGATTGTCAGAATCCTCAAAACGTCTGGATATCAGAATGGCACCGCCCTTGTAGAAAGTTTTCTTTCTTATTTTGTGGATTTAAAGTACACCATATCTTTTGCTGGCTTTCAAAGTTTAGACACACCCGCCATTGGCCCTGACTGACTTTGACCAAGACACACCCACCATTGGCCCAGACTTTGACCGAGGAGGTCAGATGCTGGCAAGTGTCAAGAGTGTCAAGTGCTTTTAGGTCAGACTCAGAAACTTCCGCATGCTTTCCTTTTGTATGGTTGATGAGTTTTGGAACCGGGCGGGCGACCTTCCTGCTTCAGCTTCCTGTCTGCCGAGATAACAGAAGCTTGCGGAACTGCACCTGGCTTTTGGCTGCATTTTTCCTCATTTTCTTCCAATGTGTGATGCATGGGTATGCTATCTTTATTTTTAGACAAACCCACTCTAACTTTTTCTTCACAACCTATTTTTGTTTGTTTCTGGCGAGTATGTAAATTGACTAATGTGTCCTCTCTTCATAGAGAAGAATCTATAGGTCTCAAACAAAGTGATGACTACACTATCTTCAGTGCTGGCTAATATTTCAGATTTGTTTGGAATTTCAGGTCTCCAAAGACTTGACAAGAAATAACTTAGGCGGGGCACACTTGTTTTTATTTTGCTGGCATTTGTTCTGGGAATTCCTGCTGAGTTCTTCCCTCAGAGGCACACTTTGAATAAGTTAGGAGGAACGAGAACAGAAAAAAACACGAGGTCTTCCTCCATTTTCTTCTCATGGCTTTGCTTTAAAGGAGTTGTTCTCAGTGTAATCATTTTTAAAGCATTAATAAGGAAAGAGCCATTGCTGCCAAGTTGCTGAGATTCTGAAATAGCATTTTCTTCTGAGAACTGGGCAGCTGAGGTCATTTGCTAGCTCTGGGTGTGTGTGGAAGGGGGGAGCCATTTTGTGGACACACCCTGCTGAGGTCAGTAACCTGCTGGGCAGTGCACTCTACTCTGACCCCATTTAGACCTGGAGGATCCCAGCAGGCAGAGATGGCACCTGCACAGGAAGGGAAACAGGCGACGCCGGGCAGCTCAGAAGGGCCAGACCCATCGGGATGAACGAGGAGCCTTCATGATGTTTGGTTAACCATGGATCCAAGGACTGACAAAGGATGACTTTGTCCCTGGACTTGGTGGCTTATGTTGGGAATCCCAGTACTCAGGAGGCTGAAGAAGGGGGATCAAGGCAAGCCTAACCTGCATAGTAAGTTCCAGGCCAGCCTGGGGTATAGAATGAGGCAGTGCCTTAAGATAAAATAATAAAGAATTTCAATAGAAAGATATTATACACAGTGTATATTACTTGTATGTATTTATAGTTTGAGTGACTGGCTTTTAGAGACTTCTTTTTCTTTGTTAAAGGCCTGCTTTGGCTGGAGACATGGCTTGGTGGATGAAACGCTTACTGCACAAGTGGGAGGACTCCCCAAACCCACATAAAAGCTAGAAGCCTCCTGGAATGCCAGCACGGGAGAGGCAGGGATGCTCAGGGCAAGCTGGCTAGCTAGAGTTGCTAAGCTTCTGGTTCAGTGGGAGATTCTGCTTCACTGCATGGAGAGCAATGACGACTGATGTGAACACACACACACACACACACACACA
>NC_034593.1:121315225-121377117 GCF_900095145.1 Mus pahari | reverse complement strand
ACTCACTTTGTAGACCAGGCTGGCCTCAAACTCAGAAATCCACCTGCCTCTGCCTCCTGAGTGCTGGGATTAAAGGCGTGCGCCACCACGCCCGGCTAGGTCATAGCTTTTTAATTTACTATTTTAATTTTACCTTCTAGAAAATATATCAGAAAATCTGTTTTAAAACACTGATTAGATCATAGCTTTTTAACTTATTTTAAATTTTATCTCCTAGAAAATCTGTTTTAAAACATTGAATAACTAATAAGGATAAAATTAGAATAGATTTCAACTTAAGGGGAAAAATCTGTCTAGGAACTACATTAATTTCAGAAAGATTGCACTTTATAGAGTACAATTGCTAGTAGTTCTGTTGTTAGTCATAAGTTTTTGCTAAGACGTTGTTTGGGGCATGGAAGACTGGAACCTCATAGTTCGCTTTGACAGTTTGCCAGCTGGAATCCCAGCCAACCAGATAACAAGTTGTAGCAACACTCGGCCTCTAGGACTCCTGAACCTGTGCCAGGCCTTAGAGGGAAGTCTCTCTAAACTAACTATCTCTCTCTCTCTCTCTCTCTCTCTCCCCCCCCCCCAATCTGAGAGTAGAAGGCACCAGAGCCCCATGGTGTACCAAGAAGTATTCCAACTCAAGAAGTTTACAATTGGAGTCCTGGTAATATTCAGTATAGTTTTACTATTTTAAACAAATACCAAGAAGGCAACATCCCCCTTGCCTTCTTTAGTGTTCTGTCTGTAAGTGACTGAACTCAGCTGGCGAGATCTCAAGTAGGTGTGTCAGGAAATGACAATGACCCTCTCTTAATCAGTTTTAGTTAGGGTTTCACTGCTGTGAACAGACACTATGACCAAGGCAACTCTTATAAGGACAACATTTCATTGGGGCTGGCTTACAGGTTCAGAGGATCAACCAACCCATTATCACCAAGGTGAGAGCATGGCAGCATCCAGACAGGCATGGTGCAGGAGGAGCTGAGAGCTCTACATCTTCATTTGAAGGCCACTAGCAGAATAATCACTTCCAGGAAGCTAGGATGAGGGTCTTAAAAATCCACACCCACAGCAACACGCCTATTCTAACAAGGCCACAGCTACTCTCACTGGGCCGTACCTTCTAATAGTGCCACTCCCTGTCCTGAGCATTTACAAACCATCACCTGATCCTACCCAAATTTCTTTGGAAGAGAGGGGGCGGAGGGGGAAGGAGAACAGGGTTAAGGGAGAGAGGGAAAGAGAAGAGAGGAAGGTCCTACATTTCGTCTTTATTTATTGGAAATCCCTAGATATCCTCAAGTGTATAAAGATGAAGTCTGTGTCTTCTCTCAGCTCTCCTTTCCGGAATCATGATGCGTTTATCTGCTTGATGTCACCACTGATCCTGTCACTTAAACCCAAAGCTTTGTTACTGTAACTGAGTCATTCTTTTTTTCTCTACACACCTAGGATGTCACTGAACTTGGTGTTTATGTATTACTAGGAGTTCCCCCGCTAGTCATTTTCTTTCGATTCAGACTCAATTTCAGACTACTTGTTTTCACACTCTAGTACTGAATGTCTTACCCATCATTATTCATAGTGCCTTTCACCACTCACGAGGATGAATATAATTAAGAGAACATACAAGAATATGAGTTGGAAAGGTTGTAGAAGACTGGGAGCCCCATTTCTCTCTCAAATAACTCCCCCCTATCTTAGAAGTCTAAATTTTCTAACACTCAAGACTTTCACTGTGTCTTTGGTAGATTGGGTTCTGTTGTTTTTCAGTGTATTTTTCTTTTCAGGTAATTTTTTAAAAATGCATATTAGATGGGCTGGAGAGATGGCTCAGCGGTTAAGAGCACTGACTGCTTGCTCTTCCAGAGGTCCTGAGTTCAAAGCCCAGCAACCACATGGTGGCTCACAACCATCTGTAATGAGATCTGACGCCCTCTTCTGGTGTGTCAGAAGACAGCTACAGTGTACTTACATATAATAATAAATAAATCACAGGGCCGGAGTGAGCAGAAGTCCTGAGTTCAATTTCCAGCAACCACATGGTGGCTCACAACCATCTGTACAGCTACAGTGTACTTATATGCATAAGATAAATAAGTCCAAATCTTTTTTAAAAAATTCATATTAGAGAAAATGAATGCTTCAGAGCAGAGGGACCCCCAGTTGTAAGGCCTTCCCCTTTCCTTAGCAGCCAGCACACTGCCTTCTCATGGGGCATACAGAGTTAACCTAGTGCTTCATCCAGTAATAGCTAAGGCTTAAATGACTGGTCTTCAACTCTGCCTTCCATAGAATCACTGGGGACAAAGTCCTACCATAGTCCTCAGGTCGGAGAGTCTGGGTGAAGGGCTCATCCTAGCACTGAGGTGCTGCTCTTGCAGCCCAGTCTTTGGGCCCTGAGCCCAGCAGATAAAATAATGACATCAGTGGTACTATATAGGACCTAATTGACCATCGCCAGGATTGACTTGTTGGTTCTTGCATGTCTCAAAGTGCTCCACACAGATGGGATTTTTAAAAAAGATTTATTTACTTATTATATGTAAGTACACTGTAGCTGTCTTCAGACACTCCAGAAGAGGGTGTCTGATCTCATTACAGATGGTTGTGAGCCACCATGTGGTTGCTGGGATTTGAACTCAGGACCTTTGGAAGAGCAGTCGGTGCTCTTACCCATTGAGCCATCTCACCAGCCCCACAGATGGATTTTTATTGGGACATTTGAAGGTGTTACTGCTTTGACAAAAATGTTTTAACCTTAATTTTTTTTTTAACACTCAGCCATGTAATTGGGCCTCTGACCTTTTAAACAGCACCGTGTACCTTTAGTAATATGCATAGATGCCTTGATCTTATTTGCAAACTAAAACCAAGCAAACTGTATCTCCTCTAGGCTGGTAAACATTCAGCAGTTTCCCCTCCCAAGACTCTCCATGTTCCTTGTTCCTGTTCCGCCACGGTGCTTGGAAGCAGGAGATGGGCTCGCTCACGGTCAACAGGACATGATCCAGGAGGAGCTGTGAGGGACGGCGCTGCTGGTAGGTAAGGCAGGGCTCACAGTGGACGCTTGGCTTGCATGTCCAAGGTTACATGCATACTCTCGCCTCTACCTTCAACTCCAGGTTGCACTGGGAATTACAACATTAGCTGTGCACAGGACACAAGGATTAGGTTTTTAAGATAAATCTCTAAAGTTGCATGATTTTATGCGTATCTATATTTTTCTGGATTGTATTTTTATAGAGGGTTCTTATCAGATTCTTCTCTCTCTCTCTCTCTCTCTCTCTCTCTCTCTCTCTCTCTCTCTCTCTCTCTCTCTCTCTCTCTCTCTCTCTCTCTCTCTCGACAGGGTTTCTGGAACTCAGAAATCCGCCTGCCTCTGCCTCCTTTAAAGGCGTGTGTCACCACACCCGGCTCCTTATCAGATTCTTAACGTCTGATTCTTTCTGGAAAAGAAATAAAAGTCTTCTTCGCATACTAGTCTGCATGGAGAAGAGGAGTGTTATTGCCACCAGGCCCCTCCCCTCCCTCTCTGACTCAAGAACAGCCACTTCCTGAGTGAGCATTTGCATTTGTTGCTAGGTCTGCACCTAGCACTGGGAGTGGAGGCTGCTGTGGTAGTAGGCGGCAGGGCACTAGTGGAGAACTAAGGTGTGATAGTGTGCTGTAGATCTGACAGGCATTCATCCAGCTCCTGAGAGGACAACACAGAGGCAGTGAGTGCAAGAAAATCCAAAGAACTCCTTGTGCCTTTAAAGTTGATCTTAATAAAGATCTGTTTGCTTTCAAAGCTCTGAACTACTAGTAAGTTTCCTAAACTAGGCTTCTTAAAATAAAAAAATAAAAATTATTACATTTATTTATTTACTTAGGGGGGCATTCTATATCTTGAGTGTGTGTGTGTGTGTATGTGTGTGTTTGTGTATGATATGTGTGGTGTATTTGTGTGTTTGGGTGGGTATGATGTATATGATGTGTGTGTGTGTGTATGATGTGTGTGTGGTATATGTGTGTGTTTGTGTATGATGTGTGTGTGGTATATGTGTGTGTTTGTGTGTGATGTGTGTGTGATGTGTGTATGTGGTGTATGTGTGTGTGATGTATATGTGTGTGTGGTGTATGTGTGTGTGCAATGTATATATATGTGTGTGTGTGTGGTGTATGTGTGAGTTTGTGTGTGTGTAGTGAATGTGTGTGATGTGTATATATGTGTGTGTGGTATATGTGTGTGTTTATGTGTGTGATGTGTGTATGATGTGTGTATGAGTTTGTGTGTGTGATGTATATATGTGTGGTGTGTATTGAGTGTGTGATGTATATATATGTGTGTGTGGTATATGTGTGTGTGTGATGTGTGTGATGTGTGTATGAGTTTGTGTGTGTGTGATGTATGTGTGTGTTGTGCGTATTGTGTGTGTGATATGTATGTGTGTGGTGTATGTGTGTGTTTGTGTGTGTGTATGATGTCTCTGTGTGAGTGTGTGTGTATGATGTATGTGATGTGTGTATATGTGTTTGTGTGTGTTGATGTGTGTGATGTGTGTGTGGTCTGTGTGTGTATTATGTGTGTCTGACAGTGTATGTGAAGGTCACAGAAATGGTTCTGTCCTTTTACCATGTGAGTTCTGTAGATAGAACTTAGGGTGTCAGCCTTGGCAGCAAGCACCCTTGCCCATCTTGTCATCTGTAGACAAAGTTTAGGGTTTTCTCTCTCTCTCTCTCTCCCCCCTCTCCATGTGCTTGTATGTGTGCATGCACACATGTGTGCCTATGTGTATACTTGTACTTGTGAAGGTAAAGTGACAACCCTCAGGAATCTGTTCTTTCCTTCTACCATGTAGGTCCTGGGGATCAAACTCAGCTTGTCAGGTTTGCCAGCAGAAACCTTTACCTACTGAACCACAAAGTAAGGACTCCTTATAAAACCATTTTTATGTATTTATATGCATAAAGAAGTAAAGAACAAATGGATGCCCACCCATCTCCCCATTGGAAAATGAAATGCATTCTATATCTACCCTTTCCTGTGCTAGAAGCCAGGTGAAGTGGTCGGGATGGGTCTTGTGGGAGAGCACTGATGGTCAGAGAGAGCAAAGGAAGATTTTGACAGTGTTCTGTCTGTAATTCTGAGCAGGTAGTTCAGCTGCAGTGTATCTTTATGCATTCAACATAATGAATCCTGCATAAAAGCTGCTAGCTAGAACCTCTGCCCTCATTCTTGGAGCTTGAGGATGTAAGCAAACACTCTGCCACTTGATACTTCTGAGTCGCTGACTTGGTACCATCTTTGCACTGGCCTTGGTTAACCCCCCCATCCCCCTGCCACCCCTCCCACCTGGGTTATGAGGCCACCTGGATTACCCCTTTACCATGGGGGTTTGATGTCATTGTAAGGGAACCCTCAGAATGAAGATTTTCCCCAGGTTGTTAATATTCTTAGACTCCTTTCCCCATTCATATTGGGAATCTTGGGTAATTATGAACAGAGCAGGCATTACTCCCTCTCCTGCTCACCCAATCACTGCTCACCTCACCCTGTGGGTACCAACCGTGACCACTCAGTCACTCCTGTTCTCTACATGAGATCCCAGAACATGTATGTTAAGATGGAATTTTTATCTCTTTAGTGAGATTATAGCATGACTCAGAGGTTCTCTTCTTGGAGCTGGAGGGTGGGTGAGGAAGGGAGTGTACAAGTTTATGGAAGCGTGTAAGAGAAATAATTAAAGAGGCTTAGAAGTTAAAATGTTCGCTGCTGGTGAATTGGCTTGCTGAGGAGGTCTTTCCTTTAACCCCTCCTTAATCTTAGTTCACACTTAACTTTTACAGATGGGACAGCTCAGCGTTGGACTTAGTTTTCTGTAGTAAATAAGTGTAGGATATACTTGAATACATCATTGCAGGTATGCCTAAGGCCTTCTTCAAGCTTTGTTTTACTTGGCAATCCAGAAATAGACAACAGTAATAGCATTGTTTTATGGATACTATCTATCTATCTGTCTGTCTGTCTGTCTATCTATCTATCTATCTATCTATCTATAGGGTCAGGCATAATGTGACTTCCAAGTTTTCTACTAGAATATATTTTGTTGTTACCACCATTACTATCTTTATTTATCACTAATCTTAATGATTGCTTCAGTTTTTATTTTGTTTCATTCCAGTATTTCTTTAGTTAGTCCTTTATGTGTGTGAGTGTTTGCTTGTATGTCTGTGCCCTTGACCCTCTGGAAAGAGACAACTCTCTGTTCTTGCCAAGGTGCCTGTTGCTCCTCAGGTTTAAATCACTTAGGTTTCAAATGAAGACCTAAGTGTTTCTTCCTTATAAACCACTCCAATGAACTGAAGGCTGTAGTCATTTGCTTAACAAACCTCATCAATTTGCCCTTTGAATCTTGGGATAGTTTGTTGTTTGTTTGTTTGTTACTGACTTGAGGTCCAACTATATTGTTGTCTAAGTAAAGTTATCCTCCTGCCTCAAGTTCCCAACTCTAGGTCACCATATTGCCTGGCTGACACAGGATTTGTGTGTGTGTGTGTGTGTGTGTGTGTGTGTGTGTGTGTGTCTGACACAGAATTTTAAAACAAAGACAGATACAGCACATCATCTCTGTTCTTCAGACTCCAAATGACTTTTTGCCTTTTGCCATTTGTTCCTGATTTTAATTTTTAAAAGTGTTGTTAAATGTATTGTAGTGTGTGGACCCATGCACACATGCGATCTTTGGGGGGTGGAACTCATTGGACTCAACTGCCTTTCTTTACCTGTTGGGTTGTCTTGCTGACCCTGTTTTTAGTTAAATTTTTTAAATAAGATATAAGAATTTAGTAAATGAACTGCAGAAGTGTATTTGAAAGATTTTGATTGTCCATATTCATTTCTTTCCTCTCTCCACCCTGGCCCAGCCTGGTTTGAGATGTGGGTGAACTGTGTTAGAGCCCTGTGATATAGACTAGCATGTGTAGCCTGTGTTTCTCAGGGGTTAGAGCATGTTCACATTGTCATAGGATTCAGCTGAGAAATTTGGCAATCTCAGAATTCACCAGCAGCTGGGCAGGAGTCTTGCGTTACACATGCAACAAGTCCTTTGCATTTAGAACAAGTGGAGCAGACTGAAATGGAGTCCCCCCCCCCCCGAGAAAGTCATTTTCACTGTCCTTGGATTTCAGTTTCCTCTCCCAGCAGAGTATCATTTGCCTCTATTGATCTCATGGGATATTTTAAGCAGAGATGAGAGTCTTGGTGAAAACACTTTGTATTCTAAAATAAAACCAGAGCGTCTATAGAAGTGTTTGCTCATCGTTTCAGATGTTAGCCTACCAGATTTTTTTTTCTCAATATGAAGATGTAGTGTATCATCTTAGATTTTAATGTTGAGATCAGGCCAATCATAGTTTTTTTGTAGAATTTCTGATCCTATGTGAATGTCCTATTTGTATTTAAGGCTTTTTTAATTTTTGACCAAAGAATATACTCTCCTTAAATCTTAGTGAGGGTTTAGACTTAAACACAACAACTTGATATTTATCTTGAATATTTACCGAAGTGAACTGAAGATTTTTGTATCTACATAAAAACCTGCACAAATATGTTCATAGCAGCTTTTTTACGTGTAAGTGTTTTATCTTTGTGTACATATGTGTACCCAGAGCATGCCCAGTGCCCACAGAGGGCAGAGAGTGTGTTAGGTTTCCTATAACTTGAGCTGCAGGTTGCTATGAGCCATATTGTCGGTGCTGGGAGTCCCAGATCCTCTGCAAGAGCAACAAGTGCTTCTAACCATTGAGCCATCTCTTCAGCCCCAGCTTATATCAACTTCCGTATCTCTCTTTCTCCTCCCTAATTAAAGCACCCCTTTCTCGTTACCCTGATTAGACCACATGGACCCTGTTATTCCCTGCTCTACCGCTCCCCTCCATCCCAGCAATGGTCCCTTCTTACTTCCCTGGTTTCTGTACTTGCTCTGCTGTCTGTACTCACACCTGCAGGCTTGGAGCTGGGGCCTAGACAGAGAGAACACATTTCTCTGGTGATCTCACTCAACATGACCTTCTCCAGCTCCACCCCCCTGCAGATTTAGGATTTTATGGCTGTTTGGTTTTGTTGTCTTTTGGGGTAGTATCTCTCTTTTTTTCTTTTTCTTTTCTTTTTCTTTTCTTTTCTTTTCTTTTCTTTTCTTTTCTTTTCTTTCTTTTTTTTTTTTTTTTTTTTTTTTTTTTTTTTTTTTTTTTTTTTTTTTTTTTGAGACAGGGTTTCTTTGTATAGCCCTGGCTGTCCTGGAACTCACTTTGTAGACCAGGCTGGCCTCGAACTCAAATCCGCCTGCCTCTGCCTCCCGAGTGCCTGGGGGGGGATTAAAGGCGTGCACTGCCACTCCCGCCTGGTGGTATCTCTTTTGATCTAGGCTGGGGTGTTGTATCTGAAGATGCATTTCAATTGCTGATCTTCTGGTCTTCAACTGCCTAGTGATAACTGTCAGGGTGAGTACAGTGCCTCTAGCTCTCTTTTGTGCTTTTGTGACTTGGAATACCTACATTTTATTTTTGTTCTCCTTTCTCTGAGAATAAGAATAAGTAGAATATTCCATGCATTTTCCATGTGCTGTGCTCATCACTAGTTTCAGATTCTTACTTCAAAGGCTTGTTGGTTTTTTGTTTTGTTTTGTTTTGTTTTGTTGTTTTTGTTTTGAATAAAGTTCCTTAGGAAAGGAAACAGAAATCACTGCATCTTTGTTAACCTAGAATAAGGCCAATTTGGTCTAAACCAAAAATTAAAGTTGATTGAGACAAAACAGGATTACAACCAGATTCAGGCTTTCTAAAATGTGTCCAAATGCAGCCATGTTTGTAGCTCTGAACCTCAAGTGGGGACAGGAGTATACTTATGCCAATTTGGTTATCAAGAATTGTTAGTGCTGATGTACATTAAGCTAGCCTATTCATTGTGCCCTTCCTAAATGTTCCCCCTCCCCACATACACATATATACAGGTTCTTACTATGAAACCCTGGCTGGCCTGGAACTTACTATGAACTCCCAGAGTTGCCTGCCTCTGCCTCCCAGAGTAAATTCATGCACCACCATGCCCACTGGGCACTATAACGTTCTTTAAAAAAGGGAACCAGGTAGCTGGGCAGTGGTGGTGCACTCCTTTAATTCCAGCACTTGGGAGGCAGAGGCAGGCCGATTTCTGAGTTTGAGGTCTACAGAGTGAGTGCCAGGACAGCCAGGGCTACACAGAGAAACCCTGTCTGGAAAACAACAACAACAACTACAAAAAGGGATCAGGGTAGCTAGCTATGTGGTGGCACATACCTGTAATCCCAGCACAGGGGCAAATGAGTCATTTATTCATTAATATTCCCCTGTCTGTCTGTCTGTCTGTCTGTCATCATCCCCATCCTTCTCTGCTTTTGAGCCCAAGCCTTCTTCAGCCTCCTGAGTGCTAGGATTGAAGATGTGGGTTGGAATAACCTGTGTAAAATCAACCAGGTGGACTGTAGAGTGAGGACCTTGTCATAAAACAAAATTTGTGGCTTCTAGAATAGTTGCTAAATTATGTTGCTTAGTGTGTTTTTTCTTTTTCCTTTTCTTTTGTGTATGTGTGTCTTGAATTTTTTTTATTCTTTAATCTTTTTCTTTTACAGTCCAGACCTCACAGTCCACCCTCTGACTAATCCTCACCCCATACCCCCTCCCATCTCCAAGAGGATGTCCCCACCCCAAGCCCCACCCCACCAAGTGAGGGTTATGTGCATCTTCTCTCACTGAGGTAAGACCAGGCAGTCTTCTGCTGTGCATGTGTTGGGGACCTCAGACCAGCTTCCTGGTTGGTGGCTGAGTGAGAGACCTCAGGGATCCAGGTTAGTTGAAACTGCTGGTCTTCTTATGGGGTCACCCTCCTCCTTAGCTTCTTCCAGCTTTTCCCTAATTCAATCACTGGGGTCCCCAACTTCAGACCATTGGTTGGGGGTAATATATCTGTGTCTGACTTGTTCAGCTGCTTGTTGAGCTTCTCAGAGGGCAGCCATGCTAGACTCCTGTCTGTAAGCACACTATAGCATCAGTAATAGTGTCAGGCCTTGGAGCCTCCCCTTGAGATGGATCCCCATTTGGGCCAGTCACTGAACCTCTTTTCCCTCAGTCTCTTCTCCATTTTTGTTCCTGTAGTAGACAGGAACAATTCTGGGTCAGAGTTTTTGACTGTAGGATGGCAACCCCATCCCTCCACTTGTTGCTCTTTAATTTTAATCAGTTTTCAGATTTGACATTCACTTCTTTCAAAGTATATATAATTTTTTTTTTCTTGTGTGCCTGCCTATGCAGGTGTGTCTATGTCTGTGTCTCTCTGTGTCACCGTGTCTGAATCTGTGTGTGTCTATGTGTGTCACACGTGGATGGCTCTTCATATCTTTGCATGCATGTGCTTGCACTTGTGGGCATATATTCTACCTATCACCATGCTGCATGCTGATTCCTTTGGCAGGGTGACACACAACATTCATAGAATGCCAAGCAAATTATTTCAAAACATGCTGTTCTACTGTTGAGTAATATATTTGTGTTTCTCATTTTGGTTGAAATTTCCTTTTCCCTTACCTTCGGTGACATTATGAGATATGCCAGCTTTAAATTTGCTTCTGGCTTGTAACTCCCCATAGCAGGCTGAGTTTATTGTCCCTAGTATAGGTGATAGAAACTGCACTTTCTTGAGGAGTGTGACCACGGCCACCCATGCCCGAGGGAGGTGGGAGAGGCCCAGAATGCTAGGGCACCTCCCTGGATCCCCACCCAGTCCATTAGCATTGGATGCACTTGGAAGTTTTATAAGAGCCAGTGAAGGACATCAGTGTCCTCTAGCATGCCCCAGTGGAGCGAGCGTGGGAAGACCCTGAAGTGTGTGTGATCCTCCAAAGCAGGTAAGGGAGCTTCAAGCTCTCTCTCTCTTTTCTTTCTATAACTCTCTTCTTCCATACTCTTCTTTCTTACAGGTTCTTAATGGAAAATTGGTTTATAGAATGCCTTGTGATTTATACAGTGCTCTTGAGTTTTGTGAGTTCTCCGAGAAATAAGTCAAACCCAAGGAAATTGTAGCCTGTTGGTCGGAAGCCTAGTAAGGCTTTCAACTGGCATCTGATAGGGGACTGTCTTAGGCCTGGGCTCCTCCCCTGACACCAGATGTTCTACCCAGGTATAGAAGCTATGGGAATTAAGTGAAGGCTGGTGTGGTGTTTTCCTGTAATCAAGGCACTTGGAAGACTAAATCAGGTTAGTTTTGACTACAGAAGTTCTAGGCCAGTCAGGTCTACACTGCTCTTCATACCACTGCGACCAGTCTGTGTCCTGAGCTGCAGTCGTGATAGGTCCCTTTTTGTGAGCGCTCCATAGCCTCAATAATAGTGTCAGGCCTTGGGTCCACCCCTTGAGTTGGACCCTACTTTGGGCCTTTCGCCAGACCTTCTTCTCCTCAGGCTCCTCTCCATTTCCATCCTTGCAGTTCTTTCAGTTCTTTTGACTGTGGGATGGCAACCCCTTCCCTCACTTGATGCCCTGTCTTCCTGATGGAGGTGGGCTCTTTAAGTTCCCTCTCCCTACTGTTGGGCATTTCATCAAAGGTCCTTCCCTTTGAGTCCTGAGAGTCTCTCACCTCCCAGGTCTCTGGTGCATTCTGGAAGGTCCCCCCAACCTCTATCTATGGGGGTTGCTTGTTTCCTTTTTGCTTGCCCTCAGGGCTTCAGTCCTTTTCCGGAAACCCAATACAAAATCATATTCCCTCCCCCCCTCCACTCCCATCCCCTGTCCACTTTCCCTCCCAAGTCACTCCCTTCCTTCCCCCCTCCCTCCCTCCCTCCCCCCCATTGTGATTTCTTTCTTCTCCCAGGTGGACTGAGGCATCCTCACTTGGGCACTTCAACTTGTTGACCTTTTTGAGTTCTGTGGACTGTATCTTGGATATTCTGTACTTTTGGGGGGGGCTAATATCCACTTATTAGTGAGTACATACCATGCATGTCCTTTGGGGTCTGAGTTACCTCACTCAGGATGATATTTTCTAGTTCCATTCATTTGCTTCAGGATGTCCTCATTCTTAATAGCTGAGTAGTATTCCATTGTGTAAATCAACCACATTTTCTGTATCCATTCTTCCATTGTGGGACATCTGGGTTGTTTCCAGCTTCTGGCTATCACAAACAAGGCCACTATGAACATAGTAGAACATGTGCCCCTGTGGCATCATGGGACATCTTTTGGGTATACTCCCAAGAGTGGTATTGCTGGGTCTTCAGGTAGATCTATTTCCAATTGTCTGAAGAACCTGCAGATTGGTTTTCAGAGTGGTTGTGCCAGTTTGCAATCCCACCAGCAGTGGAGGAGTGTTCATCTTTTTCCACATCCTCTCCCAACATGTGTTGTCACCTGAGGTTTTGATCTTAGCCATTCTGATTGGTGTAAGGTAGAATCTCAGGGTCATTTTGATTTACATTTCTCTGATCACTAAGGACTTTGAACATTTCTTTAGGNGCTTCTCATCCATTCAAGATTCTGGGTTGTAAAATCTTGTTTAGTTCTATACCCCATTTTTTAAAAATTGGGTTGTTTGGTGTTTTGGTGGTTAGCTTCTTGAGTTCTTTATATATTTTGGATATTAGCCTACTATTGGATGTGGGGTTAGTGATGATTTTTTTTTTCCTTATCTGTAGCTTGCCAATTTGATTTCTTTAATAATAGCACTTGCCACCAAACTTGACAACTACTGTAAATGTTCATGGCTTCATTTTTGTTTGGGTCTAGCATTACTTATTGACCACAATTGACAGCTGTACTTCTATGTTAGAAGAAAGCTCCAAATGTGTGTGCTGTCCAGGATAAACTATTTTACAGTACTTACAGCTCAATAAAAATCAGTTGAACCAGTGAGGATATGTGTCAAGTATATCATAAGTATGCTTTGTATAGTGATAGATGGGAAGGATGCTGTCCATAAAATATGTCATGAGGTGTCATGGCCTCTAATTTTCTTCAAATGGGTATCTCTGAAATAGAAATGCAATTTAAGTGTATTTCTACAGTCCTGGCTATGAAAGAACTTTTAAAACAATGATGCTTGACCCATGTTTATTGCTGAAATTCAGCCCAAGTTCTAAATTCAGTGCATAGTGTTTTTTTTTTTTACTACTTCAAAATTAATTATCTAGGTGGTACTTTTAAATATTTATAAGACGAGCAGTAGTTATGTGGTAGTCACCTTAAGTTAGAAAGCCATGTTTTGTTTTGTTTTGTTTTTACACAGGAAGAGACAACTCAAAGATTGGCCTGTAGGCATGTCTGGGACATTCTTCTGATTTGTTAATTGATATGCGGGACTAGCCCACTCTGGGCAGTACCATTCCTAGGCTGGTAGGCCTGAGCTAAATACAAAGTGAGTGATAAATTCTCATTTATCTTTAAAGTTAAAACACAGGCATTTAACAAAATACCTGTTATGCTAATGTCAAAAACAAAACAAAACAACAAAACAACAACAACAACAACAAAACAAGACAAACTGAAGCTGAGTATGGTGGTGCATGAAAAGGCAGGTGGATCTGAGTTCCAGGATAGCCTAGTCTACCAGCAACATCTAGGACAGCAAGGGCTACACAAAGAAATAGTCTCAACAGAAACAACAAAAGCCAACATTATGTTAAAAGTTAATTTCCAGTGTGGTAGACTTGCCTAGGCCTGCTCTTTGTACATAGTGCTATCTCAGAACACAACTACTATTTCAAAAGTTACTTACGGGTAAAAAAAAAAATTGTTGTTTGTTTGTTTGTTTGTTTGAGGTTGCTTACATGGGTACATCCCCAGCTAAGTTTAATATGATAATTTATGGTCATTCCCCTCATCCATAGCTTCTCAGCACCTCAGGAATAGTGTATTTAAACCATGCATGGTGGCCTCTATGTATTCCCAGTACTGGAGAAGGAAGCTAAGGCAGAATTCTTACCAGTTCAAGGCTATAGTGAATTCCAGATCATCCTAAGCTACAGTGAAGTCAACTTTTAATCCCAGCAGGCCCAAGGCAAACAGGTATAGATAGTATATGGTGTAGATAGTAAATTCCAGGGTAAGCAGAGCTACATAGTGAAACTGTCTTAATACCCCCTCTCCCCCACACCCTGCTTAATTAAAATTACATAAAATTACATAGTATTCATCTAAGTTGGGGTTTTGATGTATGCTATTTTGTGGAATGTTAGATTTGTTGCATGTTCTATAAATGATGCTCCACCTGTACCTGTGAGATGCATCAGAGCATTCACTGGCTACTTCTTAGTATGCGTGATGGCTATGGCCCTCTAACTCCTGATCCAGAGGCTCAGGTGCCCTCTTCTGGCCTGGATTGAGGGAAATGAATTGTTCTTATGGGAATCTGCTGCCAGACAGTCTTAGTGAACAGTTCATTGTTTGACTGTTAGTGGTACTGCTTGCTGACACATCTTTGTTTCATTCTTGTCTGTTTGCCTAGGGATTGCACTCATTGGCTAATCCCACTTTTCCCTGGAGAGTACAGCTATGTACTCATCCATAGACTGACCCATGATCCATTGATCATCTGCATGTGCTCATTTCATATATCCCTCTTTCTTAGTTAGCTATTCCAATGCTCACCCTTTAAAAACAAGGTGGGATTCTCCTTTCAGATCCCCAGGTGGGACAGTCTCTGGCTGATCATTCCTTCAGTCTCTGCTCCACACTTTGTCTTCCTATTTATTCCCATGAGTATTTTGTTCCCCCTTTTAAGAAAGACCAAAGCATCCACACTCTGACCTTCCTTCTTGAGTGTCATATGGTCTGTGAATTGTATCTTGGGTATTACAAGCTTTGGGGCTAATATCCACTTATCAGTGAGTACATACCTCTGTATTTCAGTGAATCCCCAGAAAATAATTACACCACCAATTTAAGAGAACGATTGCATTTAAAATCCAAACTATTGCCCAAATATCTATCTTATTGTGTGTATGAATGTTTTTCCTCAATGTGTATCTCTGCACCAAATGTGTGTGTTGCTCTTAGAAGCTAGAAGTAGGGACAGGAATTAGACAGTTGTGAGCTACCATGTGGGTTCTGGAAATCAAATCTGGGTCCTTGGGAAGAACAACCAGTGTTCTTAACTACTGAACCATTGCTCCAGGCCCTAAATTAGTAATTTAAAAATAATCAAGATGGAGTGCTGTTTTTTTACTCTTGAGTAGTCATTCTTGTGCATGTCTTATATATTCCTATGACTAAATTATTTTTTTTTTTTTGAGACAGGGTTTCTCTGTATAGCTCTGGCTGTCCTGGAACTCACTCTGTAGACCAGGCTGGCCTCAAACTCAGAAATCCACCTGCCTCTACCTCCCAAGTGCTGGGATTAAAGGCATGTGCCACCACTGCCTGGCATGACTAAAAATTCTTAGGAGAGATCTTTATATCTCAAGACGCCACAGATAGAAATTTTATGTGTGTATGCCTGAGTATATGTATATGTACCATGAGCATGAAGGGGAACTTGGAAGGAAAAGATAATAGGTTCTCCGGAGCTGGGATTATATATGGTTGTAAGCAGTCTGGTATAAATGCTAGGAACCTAACCTGGGTCATGTAAGAGCAACGCATGCTAAACACTGAGCCACCTCCAGCTTCTAGAACAAAGTTTTATTAATAACAAAGTATCAGTCTTTCTGTTTGTATTTTGATACTATCTAAAGGTACCACATAGTAATACTAAAATGTTTATCAGAGTTTTCAAGTTAAAGAGCTGTCTTAAAGTGTATAGGGAACTTGTTTCTGGATATGTGGTTATCCATGGTACCTTTAAAACATCTCTTAGTATTGGTTTTTTCCTATGTGTCTTAGAGGGTTCTTTTACTCAGTTCTCTGGGTAGATTAACAGTCTCATTTAGTCTAGTCTGACTTTGAAGACCTCATTCTTCTCCCTGTCTCTGTGGATGTCAGACCTTTAGGTCTGTACCATGAATAGCCTGTTTTCCTGGCTTCCTTAGGACTGGCACATAGTAAACTAACTGTCTTAAACCAATAGCCCATGATAGGCAATGGATCTATTGACATCTCTTATTGATCTTCCATCAATTTGCCTATGAATTTCATAAAGTCATTGTTTTTAATAGCTGAGTAGTACTCCATTGTGTAAATGTACCACATTTTCTGTATCCATTCCTCTGTTGAGGGACATCTGGGTTCTTTCCAGCTTCTGGCTATTATAAATAAGGCTGCTATAAACATAGTGGAGCATGTGTTCTTATTACAAGTTGGAATATCTTTTGGGTATATGCCCAGAAGAGGTATTGCTGGGTCCTCAGGTAGTACTATGTCCAATTTTCTGAGGAACCGCCAGACTGATTTCCAGAGTGGTTGTACGAGTTTTTGGAATCCCACCAGCAATGGAGGAGTGTTCCTCTTTCTCCACAACCTTGCCAGCATCTGCTGTCACCTGAATTTTTGATCTTAGCCATTTAGACTCATGTGAGGTGGAATCTCAGGGTTGTTTTGATATGTGTTTCCCTGATGACTAAGGATGTTGAACATTTCTTTAGGTGCTTCTTGGCCATTTGATATTCCTCAGTTGAGAATTTTGTTTAGCTTTGTAACAGTTTTTAATCGGGTTATTTGGTTCTTTGGAGTCTAACTTCTTTGTATATATTGGATATTAGTCCTCTATCAGATGTAGGGTTGGTAAAGATCCTTTCCCAATCTGTTGGTGGCCTTTTTGTCTTGTTGACAGTGTCTTTTGCCTTACAGCAGCTTTTGCAATTATGAGGTCCCATTTGTCAGTTCTTGATCTTAGAACATAAATAAGACATTGGTGTTCTGTTCAGGAAATTTTCCCCTGTGCCCATGTGTTTGAGGCTCTTCCCTCCTTTCTTCTCTTCTATTAGTTTCAGTGTATCTGGTTTTATGTGAAGAAGGTCCTTGATTTACTTGGACTTGAGCTTTATATAAAGAGATAGGAATGGATCGATTTGCATTCTTCTACATGCCAGTTGAGCCAGCACCATTTGTTGAAAATGCTGTCTTTTTTTCCCCCTCTGGATGGTTTTAGCTACTTTGTCAAAGATCAAGTGACCATAGGTGTGGGGGGTCTTTAATTCTATTCCATTAATCTTCTCGCCTGTCTCTGTACCAATACCATACGGCTTTTTTTTTTTTTTTTTTAATCGCGATTGCTCTGTAATATAGCTTGAGGTCCCTGGATCGTGATTCCTCCAGAAGTTCTTTTATTGTTGAGAATAGTTTCCCTATCCTGAGTTTTTTTCTATTCCAAATGAATTTGAGAATTGTACTTTCTAACTCTGTGAAGAATTGAGTCTATAGATTGCTTTCAGTAAGATGGCCATTTTTACCATGTTAATGCTGCCAACCCATGAGCATGGGAGGTTTTAAGAGTGGGTGCAGAGCCAGCACCCCAGGTCTGCTCCAGGAACAGATTCAGACCAGAAGGAACCCATGCCACTGGCTGGGTGGGAGTTCCTGCTTCCCTAGATCCTGGGGGCCCAGTTACATCCGGAGTGGATGTTGTGGTCTCCTCACCTGGGATCCTGAGGTAATAGAGCACCTAGGAGTCATGCTTCCTCTGGGTGTTGTGGGACTGGGTGCAGAGCCAGCACCCAAGGTCTGCTCAAGGCACTGGCTCACATTGGAAGGATCTATCTTTTTTTTTTTTTTTTAATTGAAATTTTCGGGCAATGCTTGAAGATACCAAAGACAACCAAGAGGTGGTAGATTCTTGAGGAGTGGAGTGAACTAAACACATTTGGCTTTAAGTTTAGGGTTTACCAATGTACTAACTTATGACAAATTCCAGCTAGCAGAAAGTCAAACAAACCCCTTGTAAGAAACAATTCTACGATTAACTGGTGCATGGATAAGTGAGGACTGACACAAGACATGCTCCTACTTGGGAGACTGAGTTAGTTACAAACTGCAGCAAACACATTTCCTTAACTGCCAGTGGCAATCTTACTTCAGAATTAGAGATCCTCACCCCCCCTGACCCCCCCAACCCCGTCTCCATTTGCCTCTTTAAGATAATCCCAACTCTTAAGATAACATTTTTAATTTTCTTTTTTTTTAAAAGACTTATTTATTTATTATATGTAAGTACACTGTAGCTGTCTTTAGACACTATAGAAGAGGGCGCCAGATCTCGTTACAGATGGTTGTGAGCCACCATGTGGTTGCTGGGATTTGAACTCAGGACTTTCAGAAGAGCAGTCAGTGCTCTTACCCGCTGAGCCATCTCTCCAGTCCCCCATTTTTAATTTTCAAAGACAGTAATTAAATGGTCCTAATCCATCCAAGCATGGAGGGAAGGCTACCCTAGGAAGGATAGATGTGTGTGTGTGTGTGTGTGTGTGTGTGTGTGTGTGTGTGTGTGTGTGTGTTTGTGTGTGTGTATATGTGTTTGTATGTGTACTATCTTATCAGTATTTCTATGGAAAGGCTAGGAACTTCTAAGGATGTTGATATACAGGTCTTTTCTTTTTCCCTTTTTCTTTTTGTTTTGTTTTGTTTGGGGTTGGGGGGCGGTGTTTGTTTGAGACAGTGGTTTTCTGTGTAGCCCTGGCAGNTCTAGAATTCTAGATGGAAGTGCTGGCCTCAAACTCATCGATCTGCCTGCTTCTGTTTCCCCAGGGCTAAGATTGAATATATGCTACTACCATCTGGCTTCTTTTTTAATTTAAAATTTTTTAATTTTGTGATTGTCTGTCTGCCTTTATATGTACATATGTCCGCACCGCTTGCAGTAGCCAGAAGAGGGCATCTGATCCCCTGGGACTAGAATTACAGAAGATTGTGAGCCATGTGGGTATTGGAAAGTGAACTTGGAAGAGCAACAATTGCTCTTAACTATTAAGCCATTTCTCTATTCCCACAGGTCCTTTTTCAAGAGATGGAAGTACATTACCAATGAATGCTCCACTATAGAAAGTTCTTACAAGGAGGGGAGATAGTAAAGACAGCTTCATCCTCTGCTGAACAGAGTTTAAAACCAGTCCGGGAATATAGGTAGCTGTTGATTCCCATACATATATATATATATATATTTTTTTTTTAGTAAAAAAGTAGGAACCATACAGACAAATCAACTAAGAATCTGAACTAGGGCTGGTGAGATAGCTCAGGTTAAATGTGCTCAACAGAATTTGGTTCCCAACATTCATCATATCCAACAGCTTACAACATGGGTACCTCTGCTAGCCTCTGGGCACCTGCATCTAAATGGATGCCTATTATCCCAGTGCCGAGGGAGTGGGGACAGGAAGATTCCTGGGGCTTGCTGGCCACTAACTCAAATACAATATGAGTGAGACCCTGCTTCAAGGGAAGGAGGTAGGAGTAGTCAAATAGGAGCCCTGACATCCTGGATGGATGGATGGATGGATGAAGGGAAGGAAAGAGGGAAGGAGGAAGGAAGGGAGAAAGAGATGAATGATGGATGGACAAATAAATAACATATCTTTTAAAAAGAAAGCAAGAAAACTAAATGGAGGGATTTGGTAGATTTAGAATATAAGAACTCAAAAGTGGCATTTTGGTCACAGGAGCCTTGTTTTCAAGGGCACTCCAGTGTGTAATCATGTCCACTATCCTGGACACTTTGAGATGGGGACTTACTGGGTAATCCAGCATGTCCTTGAGCTTTAGATCTGGGGTAATAGAAATTTACCATTACAATGGGTCACTGCATGTAATCTAGAAATAAGTGTATGGTAGATATAAATTATGTTCCATCTTGGTAATAAGAATAAAACACTGTTCTGGAGATTATTGATTGCTATGTATGGTTTCTCAGCTTTTCTCCATGCCAAGAGATCATTCCTAGCCAGTCAGGCAGTGGTAGTGCATGGTTTTAGTCCCAGCACTGGCAAGGACGGATTTCTAAGTTCAAGGCCAGCCTGGTCTGCAGAGTGAGTTGAGTTCCAAGACAGCCAGGACTACACAGAGAAAGTCTGTCTCAAAACCAAAAATCAATGCGTTTATCAAAAAGAATAAAGTTTGTCGCTGGAAATAACAGGGTGACAAACAATGATTGTCTAAAGTTGATTCTGGGACATGGACTTTAAAGTAGATACATTCCCTGCCCGTTAGTAGCTATAAGTATTTACCTCCCTCCATTAATCTGGATAAATTCACATACAAACATGATTCACTGACTGTGTGTGTGTGTGTGTGTGTGTGCTATTAGTATATAGTGAAAGTATTTATAGGAAAAACTACTGCCTTATTGTATGTACTTCTTGTGTAAGTGTATTTTTACTTTTAGAGCTAGAAATACATACCATTGTACAAGACCAGTAAGCCAAAAAAACGGAAACAAAAAGCCCTCCAAATTTTGAGCACCATCTGCAGTTTTCTATGGTGAGAGATATGGCTATCATCTGAATGATTCAGAGAAAGTCAAACGGTGCTGGGCTACATTACAGCACTAAATGCACATTGGTGAAATGAGATGCTGATCCATTTGCGCGCTAATGTGCTATTTTTAAGTCATGCATCATAGTGTCTTGAAAGAGGACTGTCATAATTATGATGGATTAGACTGCAGACTCAGCCCTCCGTGCAGTAATTGTTTCACAGATGCTGTTGATGTGACTTGAATTCATAATTATTGTCACAGGCAGGAGAAAGTACAAAATTAAACTCATAGGAGAACTGTGACTGCTGAAACCCTTTCTTGTTAAATGCTCACTATCAATCAAGAGATGTATTTTCAATGAAGATACTTTTTTTCTTTGATTTTATTTTTTAACATATAAGAAATAAATTAATAAACCAAGTACATGGACAAAAAAATATAAGAATCATATGATCATCTTAATGTAAGCAAAAAAAAGGAAAAGAAAAAGAAAAGTAAAAGTTTTTGATAAGAATTCAATCTTTTTTTTTTTTTTTTTTTTTTTTTTTTTTTTTTTTGAGACAGGGTTTCTCTGTAGCCCTGGCTGTCCTGGAACTCACTCTGTAGACCAAGCTGGCCTCGAACTCAGAAATCNGCCTGCCTCTGCCTCCCAAGGGCTGGGATTAAAGGCGTGAGCCACCACTACCCGGCCTCAACATGCATTCTTAATATAAGCCCTAGAACAAGTACGACTGTAGGAAAAATATTCCAACATAATAAAGGTTACATATGACAAACTCATGGCCAATATCATCCTAAATGAATAAAGCCATTAATAAGCCCCATTAAAATCAGGAATGGGAGAGGACTGCCCACTCTCGGAACTGCCCATCCATAATGTGATGGAAGCATTAGCTGGAGCAATAAGGCAAGAGAAGGGATACAAATGGGAAAATATTAAGTCAAATTATTTTCAATTGAAGATTATATTCTTATGTTCCCAAAATTTGACTACAAATTAGAAATTATCAGTAATTTCAGCAAAGTGTTATGATACATAATTGACTTATAAAATTTACCAGTCTTAATACATAAGTAACAAGCATGCTGAGAAAGAGATCATGGACACACTCCTCTTCCCAGTTTCTCAAATAAAATAAAATATTTAGAATATACATAACAAAAGAGGTAAACTTCCACAATGAAAACTTTAAAATGTGTGAAGAAAGAGATTAAGAAACATACAAGAATTTGAAGACCTCTCAAGTGTATTGCTTGATAGAATTAACATGAAAAAAGACTTTCCTACCAAAACAATTTACTGATATAATGAAATCATAATCAACATCCTCATCTCTTTCTTCACATAAATAGAAAATCCTCAATTAGATATGGAACAACAAAAGACCCAGAATAGCCAATTAGTCCTAGAGCAGTATTTGTTAGTTTTAAGTGCTAAGTGCATCTGTCTATGACCCCAACTTTTATGCATCTTTTTCTATTTTGTTCCATATTAGAATGGCTATTCCAGCTTGTTTCTTGGGACCATTTGCTTGGAAAATTGCTTTCCAACCTTTTACTGAGGAAGTGTCTGTCTTTGTCACTGAGGTGCGTTTCCTGTATGCAGCAGTATGCTGGGTCCTGATCTGTTAGTCTATGTCTTTTTATTGGGGAGTTGAGTCCACTGATATTAAGAGATACTAAGGAAAAGTGATTGTTACTTCCTGTTATTTTTGTTAGAGGCGGAATTATGTTTGTGTGGCTATCTTTTGGGTTTGTTGAAAAATTACTTTTTTTCCTAGGGTGTAGTTTCCCTCCTTGTATTTTTGTTTTCCATCTGTTATCCATTGTAAAGCTAGATTTGAGGAGAGATATTGTATACATTTGGTTTTGACATGGAATATCTTGTTTTCTCCATCTATGGTAATTGAGAGTAGCTTGGGCTGGCATTTGTGTTCTCTTAGGGTGTTTGTATGACATCTGCCCAGGATCTTCTAGCTGTCAGAGTCTCTGGTGTGTAATTCTGATAGGTCTGCCTTTATTACTTGACGTTTTTCCCTTTCTGCTTTTAATATTCTTTGTTTAGTGAATTTGGTGTTATGTGACAGGAGGAATTTCTTTTCTGGTCCAGCCTATTTGGAGTTCTGTAGGCTTCTTATATGTTGATGGGCATCTCTTTTTTTAGGTTAGGAAGTTTTCTTCTGTAATTTGTTGTAGATATTTACTGACCCTTTAAGGTGGGAATCTTTGCTCTCTTCTATACCTATTATCCTTAGCTTTGTTCTTTTCATTGTGTCCTGGATTTCCTGGATGTTTTGGGTTAGGAGCTTTTTGCCTTTTGCATTTTCTTTGGCTTTTGTGTCAATGTTTTTTATGGTGTCTTCTGTCCCTCAGATTCTCTCTTCTGTCTCTTATAATCTGTTGGTGATGCTTGCATCTATGACTCCTGATCTCTTTCCGAGGTTTTCTAACTCAGGGCTGTCTCCCTTTGTGATTTCTTTATTGTTCCTATTTCCATTTTTAGATCTTAGATGGTTTTGTTCATTTCCTTCACCTGTTTAATTGTGTTTTCTTGTAATTCTCTAAGGGATTTTGTGTTTCCTCTTTAAGGGCTTCTAGCTGTTTGCCTGTGTTCTCCTGTATTTCTTTAAGAGAGTTATTATGTCCATCTTAAATTTCTCTATTATCATTGTGAGAAGTGATTTTAGATCTGAATCTTGGTTTTCCGGTGTGATGGTGTATCCAGGACTTGCTATGTTGGGAGATTGGGTTTTGATGATGCCAAGTAACCTTGGTTTCTGTTGCTTATGTCCTTACTCTTGCCTTCCACCATCTGGTTCTCACTAGCGCTACCTGTCCTCCCTATATATGACTGGAGCCTGTCCTTTCTATGACCCTGGCTGTGTCAGAACTCTTCAGAGTCAAGCAGTCTCTGTGATCCTGAGATCCTGGGTGTGTCAGAGCTCCTGGAAGTAAAGCTGCCTCTGGGACCCTGAGATTCTGGTGTGACCAAGCTCCTGGGATCCTGGGTGTGTTAGAGTGCCTGGCAGTGGAGCTTCCTCTGGGTGTTAGGACTGGCTGCAGATCTCAGGCCCAAGGTCTGCTCAGGGCTCCGGCCCAGACTGGAAGGAACCTGTGCCACTGCTAGTTTTGTTTTTTTTAGACAAGGTTTCTGTGCATAGCCCTGACTGTCCTGGAATGCACTATTGTAGACAGAGTGGCCTCTCAACTCAGATCCACCTGCCTTTGCTTCTTGAGTGCCAAGTTTATAAAGGATGTGCCTCCACACTCAGCATAAACATGCTTTGTAAAGTCTGTACAATTAGCTGATATCATGGAATGGTGGCACATTTCTTCTTATAATTTTACCCTTAAGCTTTCCAACAACAAAAGGGGGCATATTTATAGTTGATATAACATACATTTGGTTCCTCAGACAGCCAGTCATTGTGAGGAATAGTAGGCTACTTGAATAAGCAGGTAATTATAAAGATATGGGGAGTGGGTTCTAAATGATGTCATTTTAAACTGTGCATGGGTGTTTGACCTATACACATATATATCTGGAGCTGACTTGGAAATAGTTCTGACCTCCCCAGTGGGTGCCAGGAATTAAACCCCAGTCCCAGAAGAACAGCCAGTGCTCTTAACTGCTAAGCCACCTCTCCAGCCCGTGAATAATAAGTTACTCAAACTTCTGAACCCAACCTTGTATTTGTTTATATTTTAGGGTAGGAGCAACAGCCGCTACAGTGGTTCACACCTGTAACGCTAGCAATCACAGTGTGGCAGGGGGGAACTCTTCAATTCAACAAACTGTCAGAATAATCCACAGGAACTTCACATTTCATATTCTAAGTGTTGTATATTTTATTTATTTCAGGCCACGTAAGGAAGCTAGACCCTGGTTAAAGATGAACAAATGTTCTTAATCCTGTTAATAACTACAGGCCCATAGACATGTAGCAAACTGCCTTTCAGAGTATTGATAAGAAGCCTGCAGATAGGCTCAAATAAGAATAAAATATGCACTTAAAGTAAAAATCTCCCTAAACTGTGTTTTCCTTTGTATTCTGTGATGGGAAGGGCTTCAGAGAGCTGCATGTCCCAGTAGGATCCAGTTTCTCAGTATTCACATATGTACAGTGGGAGAACAATGGGGTCCTTCCTGCTTCTCTGAAACACTCCATGCATCTTTAGGACAGTTGGATCACATGCCATCTCATTTAAATGCCATTTTAAAGCCCTTGCAGTCTTTAAAAGGTAAAATGTCATTCTGTGACTCTGAGCTCTTTATCAGCACAATTCTGACAGGCAGAATGACTACCACCAAATATATGTGGGGCTCAGGGAGCGTGGGCTTGATTTAAGTAACCCTAGGTATTAATTCCTAACAAAAATTTATGATAGACTTCAACAGCTTGCAGTTAGCCATGAGTCTTAAGTGTAATATGTTTAAAATGAGTTATTTGTTTTAAGTATAGCTGTTACTATGTGAGATCTGAAGTACCCATGGGAAGCTTAACTAGTCAAACTTTACAAGTTTCTCAAGGGACCTTTGGCCTATACTTCCCTGCGTGTGTGTGTGTGTGTGTGTGTGTGTGTGTGTGTGTGAATCCATTTTGAAAAGTGGTACCCTAATTTTCATTGGCCAATATCCTCATAAGTGACTTTCGCTAATCCCTCTTATAAAAAATGCTTTCCAAGTTAGGTGTGACTGCCATCATTGGTTCCAGAGAGACCCTGCCTCAGAATAATAGTAATTCTGATGATAACATTCCTTAGTAATCATGACAACTTTCTTCATGTAGCAAACAAACATAGGTATAATAAATAAATGACGGTACCATCTATAAATCTCCAGTAATCACATTACTTTAGAAGTATCTAATCTCATCAGTTCACTTCTAAGCAGATAATAAATGAAACCCGTGTCTGTTATTTTCAACTGGGAAAGGAAATGTGACAATTTTTCCTCCTCCTGTAAAATGTGGTTGAGATTTAATCCTCAGCAAGGAACTGATAGGGGCTTGGTATTTAGACGCAGGGCATCCAGAAGTGATTAAAATTGGGATCAGGGGTAGGATCCTCATGTGAGTGTGGGTCAAATGACAACTTTCAGAGGCTTTGGGGTCCAACTCAGGTGTTAGGGATGGGGGCTTTATAGAAAAGAGAGCAGCACACACACTCTTGTCTCTGTCATCATGGCCTGGACCGCCCCTAGACACAAACAGCAGGAAGTCTGCTCCACTTGAGAATAAAGAGCCAAAATAAGCATCTCTAACCTGCCCAACCCTATGCTCTTAGTAATAGGAAGTGGACTGAGGAAAACCATGCAAAAATAACTCCAGCAGAAGTTTATAGTTATTTGGGAATGGATACTTGTTTTACAGTCATTTAAATTTGAAAAATAACCCAATATCTTAACTATTAGGTAAATAGGTCAAATACAAACCACAGAGTCTCCCTGTCTTAAACAACGACGACTTTATGTCAGCTTAAGAAAACCTGCATGAGCCAGATAACTATAGCATGGCAGCTCTTCATTCTCTCTACTGGAAATAAGACCAAAGCCTGCGTGTTTGAAGGTACTGTTCAAATAGATACAGGATCCTATAACATCCGTGCAAAAGGGATGGCTTAGGACATAATAAAGCCAAGGGCAATATTTCCTTTTCCATCCTCTGAAAGGATAGGTTGTTTTCAGGACCTAACCAGTCAGTAGCTATCAAGGACAGTGTCCCAAGTTCCCTGGACTTCCTTTAAAAGGTTAGCCATTAGCTTTCCTCATCCACTGCTGTGCCCAGGAAATAAATTCTTTTTAATTTACACACATACATACATACACACACACAGTGAGAGAGACAGACAGACAGACAGACAGACACACACACACACGCACACACATCTGTAGCTGTCTTCAGACACACCAGAAGAGGGCGTCAGATTCTATTACAGATGGCTGTGAGACACCAAGTAGTTGCTGGGAATTGAACTCAGGACCTCTGGAAGAGCAAGCGGCCAGTGCTCTTAACTGCTGAGCCATCTCTCCAGCACTTTGACACTTTAAAATATGTTAAATTATGTGGAGTAGATCATAATAGAGTAAGGTCTTGAATGTACTTCAATTAGGTAGGACACTGTATACAGAGCCTGCAGATTTTTTAACACCAGAACTATACACATGTTACTATACATGGCTGTAAGTAATAACACTTGATTGCTATATGTGAACTGGATGTACAGCCAAAAGAATGCACCTTTAAAATTTTTAATTTTAAACTTTTTCTGTCTCTTCCTTCCCTCCCCTCAACTCTTTCTCCCAATTTCCTTACTACTCAAACCCAGAACTACCTATAAAAATATGATGTCATGGAAGCTAAAATTTCAAAAAGTGAAAATAAATGTTATTGTCTTTAAGCCTGGTTGGTTTTGAATTTACTGTGCCACTGAGAACAACCTTGGCCTCCTGATTGTTCTTTGGAGTACTAGGATTCTATGCATATGCCTGCTGCCTAGTTAATGCAGTGCTGGGGATTGAAGCCAGGGCTCTATACATGCCAGACAGCACCGTACTTGAACTACATCCCTAGCCTGCTGTGGATTTTCTTTAGAATTGAGATTTCGGTGCCCCTTTTCACTCTATGGCACATTTCAAGTTAGACTTAGTCATATCAAGGGTGCAATAGTTGTCTGTGACCATGTACTCATGTCTACTGTGTTTGGTATGATGTCAGTCTCCTGTCCTTTCAAGTTCGGAAGGAGGTAAGCCACATAGAAAGAGACATCACTTGTCTAATAAGAAGAATTGGTTTTAAACTTTAAGTAATGCACATAATTAAGGTATAAAGGCAGTTGAGCAATGCTCTCTTCCCTTCAGTGCTCTTCAGCTGCTTTTTGGTCAGCTGTTTCATATTTGTTAAGCAAGTCCAGGCATTCTTTTCAGCAGAAGTTTAGGAACCATGTAAGTTCATCAATAAGTCATGTAAATTGTTGGGATAGCCATAGAGCTCCATGTAGCCATTCTGAATGTTAGCAGACAGGATCCAGGTGAGCACTAGAGGGACACCTGGGGACCCCACAGGCCACTGCTCCACTTTCAGAGCATCACCTATGTCCTGTATTTTCCCACCATCCCTCCACCCCTCTTGCCCACAGCATCTTACAGCACATAGGTCTTTGGACTTTACTTACCCTGTTATAACTGCAATATAATTGTCAAACCTTCGGATTGACTTTAGATTTTGAAGCTATACTTATTTTTGTGTGGTGTTTTTTTTTGTTTTTTGGTTTTTTTTTTTTTTTTTGTACTTTACTAAATCTTTAAACCATGACAGCATTTCAGTTGGTTCTCTTCATTGAACAGTGTACCCAGTCTTACTATTGAGGCAGGGTCTCACCATATGGCTCTAGATGGCCTGGAACTCATGATAGACCAAGCTGTCATGGAACTTAGATCCTCCTGCCTATGTTGGAAATAAAAGTGTAAAAAAACCATGTCCTGGTAAATCTGATAACTTCAGTGTTGCTTTTCAGCATTTCTATATTACTCCTCTGCTTCATTTGTCTTGTCTAAAAGGTAAGTAATTATCTAACATACACTGTTTTAGTCCAGACCTAAGAGTGCCCTTCCCTATTGTGAATACCTTTAAATAAGTAGTGGGACAAAAAAAAATAACTAGATGAATGGAGAAGTTTTATGAACTAAACATTTTTTTTTTTATTATTCTTTAGGTGTGTACGTGTGAGAGTACATTTGGGCAAATGAACTGGATTAGCCATTCAACATGGATGTCATTGCTAAACTATGAACTGAAAAATAGGGAAGATGCATATTTGCATCTGAGACCAATTGTTAGGTTTTGCAAGGTTTAAAATTACATTTACCTGTCGTGTGTGTGTGTGTGTGTGTGTGTGTGTGTGTGTGTGTATACATACATACATACATACATACATACATACATGCCATGATGGGCATGTAGGGCTCAGGGGACAATTTGTAGGAGTTCACCTCTCTCATTTGGGTGCTGGAGGGAATCAAATTCAAGTCATCAGCATTGGTGACAAGTGTCTTTGTGTGTTGAGTCATTTCACCTGCATCTGTGGAAAAATGACCTAGAAGTGGCACCCTTGAAGATGGTCAGAGTTGTGTGTATTTGTTTCAAACTGAATGCTGAACCTGGGGAGAGCTTCCTGCACGCTGCAGGAATCACCTCACACTGTCACATCCCTAGCTCAGGGGTTTCTTTAAGCTGTACCTTTCACCCCATCACCACGTAGTATACACTGATATCACTGACATGAAAGGAGATTCCCTGTTAAAGAATTTGTTAAAGAATTGCTACAGGCCTATCAGAGCCAATCAAGTATGGTAAAGAGGAAAAGATAGCAGAATTAGACTCTAGAACATTCTTTCTGATCTTCTGATAGATAACAAATTTGAGGCAGCCTTGAAGAACTTGAGGATCCAGTTTCAGAAGCTGTTCTGGGGATTATGAGATAAGAGAGCTGATGCTGCGTTAATGGAGATGATTCCAGGAACACAAAGGAAGCAACATGACAGACAGCTCAGCAAGGGCTAAGGAAAAGGATTTTTCTCGCATGAGTTACTGGGGAGGTAGAAACAGCTGGGTTCCATCCCATTCTTCCTTTGCTCCATGCAGGGAAGACAAGAGAGTAGCTAAAAGATGAGAATTAGCATCTGATCGCTAGATCTAGGTATTGGTGTTACTGTAATGCTGTTGATTTTTTTTTTTTCTGTGTCTTTAGGATTAATTCAAAGGGCAGCCTTGTGGATGGCCCCGAAGCAAGCCTGATGGAACAGGACAGAACCACCCATGCTGAGGGCACCAGACCGAGTTCATTCCTGATTGCATCACCTTCTCCCATCGGCCATACGGAACCCTTGGCTGTCAAACTCCAGAATGGAAGCCCATTAGCAGAGAGACCTCATCCAGAAGTAAATGGAGACACCAAGTGGCAGTCTTCCCAAAGTTGTTATGGAATACCCCACATGAAAGGCAGCCAGAGCAGTCATGAGAGTCCACATGAAGACAGAGGGTATTCCAGGTGCTTACAGAATGGAGGGATAAAACGCACAGTCAGCGAACCATCTCTCTCTGGGCTCCATCCAAGCAAGATATTGAAACTAGACCAAAAAGCTAAGGGAGAAAGCAATATCTTCGGGGAAAGCCAAGAAAGACACCCTGGTAAAAGCAGCAGTCAGCCAAATGTCTCCGGAATAAGTGACAGTGGAGAGCCCGTGACCTCCATCGCCCAGGAAAGTGCAGGTGCAGACACAGATGCTTTCCCAACATGGAACTACAATGGAGTTGAAATTCAGATCCCCAAGGAGCAGGAAGGGGAAAAAGGCAGGAGCATTACATTACTTAAAAACAAGGTTGTGCTAATGCCTAATGGTGCTACAGTTTCTGCCCATTCTGAGGAGAACACAGGTGGCGAACTCCGGGAAAAAACACAGTGTTATCCAGATTGTGTCTCCATTGTCGTGCAGAGTACCACATCTCATAAAAACGCCCCTAGCAGTCGGGCTGCTCTCGAGTCATCCCACGAGATCCCTCAACCATCGCTTACCTCAGCGCAGATCAATTTCTCCCTGACCTCAAGCTCGCAGCTGCCTCCAGAGCCAGCTGCAATGGTGACTAAGGCCTGTGATGCTGATAATGCCAGTAAACCAGCTGGAGTACCGGGTACCTCTCCTTTTCAGAAAGCAGAACAGCAACAAAGGTCAGCTTTGGAGATAGGCCCATCTCGTGCAGAAAACAAAACCATCCAAGGAAGCATGGAGCTATTTGCTGAAGAATACTACCCTAGTTCCGACCGGGATTTGCAAGCTTCTCACGGCAGCTCTGAACAGTATTCAAAGCAAAAGGAAACCAATGGTGCTTACTTCAGGCAAAGCTCAATGTTCCCTAAAGATTCCATCTCTCCCACTCCCGTGACCCCACCATCACAAACACTTCTTGCTCCCCATCTTGTTCTTCAGCCTCCTTCAGAAGGAAAAGGCGCTCTGAATGATGTAGCTTTGGAAGAACACCATCACTGCCCCAACCGAAGCAACCTAACTCTTTTAAGGGAAGGGAAAATAGACCATCAACCCAAGACGTCATCTAGCCAGAGTCTGAATCCATCTGTACATACAACCAACCCCCCCTTGATGCTTTCAGAACAGCATCAGAATGATTGTGTCTCACCGTGCCCTGAAAAATCAAGAAAAATGTCAGATTATCTCATGTATTACCTGCCAAATCATGGCCACGGTGGAGGTTTACAAGAACGTAGCCAATATGTGATGGGGCACAGGGAGCAAGAGATTCCGAAGGATGCAAACGGGAAACAGACGCAAGGCTCTGTACAGGCAGCCCCTGGCTGGATAGAACTGAAGCCCTCGAATTTGCATGAAGCACTCCATCAGACAAAATGCAAGGATATATCCTTGCACTCAGTCCTCCACTCTCAGACCAGCCCTGCCAATCAGAGGAGCTCCAAACAGTCCACTGGCAATTTCAACATGCCAGGAGGATTCCAAAGGCTACCTTACATCCAGAAAACAGTTCAGCCAGAACAGAAGGCACAAATGTACCAAGTGCAAATGAATCAAGGACCCTCTCCAGGGATGGGGGACCAACATCTTCAGTTCCAGAAAACTTCATACCAGGAGTGCATCCCCAGGACAGATCTGTCACCTGAGGCTCACCTGCACGCACTGCGTGTTCCTCAGTATCATTTCCAGCAAAGAGTAAATCCTTCCACTGATAAGCATTTGAGTCAACAGGCCACAGAGACTCAACAATTATCAGGCTTTTTACAACACACTCCTCACAAGCAGGCAGCACAAACACAAGCATCCCAGAACTCAAATTTCCCTCCTCAAATCTGGCAGCAGCAGCAGCAGCAGCAGCAGCAGCAGTTACAGAAGAAGAATAAAGAACACACGCCTCAGACTTTCCCTCATCTCCAAGGTAGCAATGATAAGCAAAGAGAAGGCTCATGCTTTGGCCAGATGAAAGTGGAAGAAAGCTTTTGTGGCGAAAATCAGTATTCCAAATCAAGTAATTTCCAAACTCACAATACCCAGGGGGGGTTGGAACAAGTACAGAATATAAATAAAAATTTTCCCTATTTGAAAATCTTAACACCAAATTCAAGCAACTTACAGATTCTCTGTTCAAATGACATACACCCGGCTTCTGAGCGAGAACAAGTTCGACATCCTGTAGGAAATAAGGCCCCAAACCTGCAGAACATGCAGTGTTTCCCGAATAATGTGACTCCAAATCAGGACATTCATCACAGGTGCTTTCAGGAACAAGCGCAGATGCCTCAGCAAGCTTTACAGGGGCTTAAAGACAGAAGCCAGGGTGAGTCTCCAGCTCCACCAGCTGAGGCAGCTCACCAGAGGTATTTGGTGCATAATCAAGCAAAGGCACTCCCTGTGCCTGAGCAAGGAGGAAGTCACACACAGACCCCTCCTCAGAAGGACACTCAGAAGCATGCTGCCTTAAGGTGGCTTCTCTTACAGAAGCAAGAACAGCAGCAAATACAACAATCCCAGTCTGGTCATAACCAGATGCATAGGCCAATCAAGATTGAGCCTGGATCCAAACCTTCTTCCTCTAAATGCCCCTTGTCACCGCCACAAGAGAATATGTCTAGAAGGATAAAGCAAGAGATGCCCTCTCTAAGCTGTGACAACGGGCAGCCAAAGAGCATCATTGAGACTATGGAGCAGCACCTGAAGCAATTTCAGCTCAAGTCACTCTGTGACTATAAGGCTCTGACTCTAAAGTCACAGAAACATGTGAAAGTGCAAACAAATATCTATGCTGCAGAATCAGAGAACCACATCCAAGCTGCAGAGCCTCAGGCAACCAAGAGAACAGCTTGTTCTGTTCTCAACGATGTTTCAGAATCAGATACTCCTGGTGTACAGAATCAGAATAACGGATGTCAAGGATGCAATCCAGGTACATGCTAGTAACATACTGAAGCACATGGTATTTGCCAGAGTTAGCTAATTATCTTCATGTATGTTTCTTCTTTCTTATGCTGGAGTCTGGGACCCATTTTCCTTTTTTCTTTTTTTCTTTTTTTTTAATCTTTTAATCTTTTTACAGTCCAGGCACCCTCCACGAGTACGGTCCCACAAAACTCCACACAGCTCCAGGCCTCCCCACTCCCTGAGGAATCAAGGGCTCAGAAGGCAGCCAAGCAAGGTTCGTGTCTGTAAGCAGGGTAATAGTGTCAGGCCTTGGAGCCTTCCATTGATATGGATCACAGTTTGGGCCAATCGCTGGACCTCCTTTACCTCAGGCTTCTCTCCATTCTTGGCCCTGCAGTCCTTTGAGACAGGAACAATTCTGGGTCAGAGTTTTGGACAGGGATGGAAACCCCATCCCTCCTTGCTGCTCTGTCTTTCTACTGAAGGTAGATCGATTCTACAAGTTCCCTCTCCCACTGTTGGGCATTCTATCTAAGGTCTTTGAGTCTTGAGATTCTCTCACCTCCCACATCTGCTGGCACTTGGGGCGTCACTCCTGCTTTCCCCCCTCCCTCTAATACCTGATCATGTTCCCCTTTTCTTCTGCCCCTCCCCCTACCCTCTTACACAGTTCCCTCCCCACAGCTCTTTACTTTCTTCGATCTCCCGTGATTGAGGCGGCCTCCCTTGGTCCCTTTGGTTTGTTAACCTTCTTGAATTCTGTGAATTGTATCATGGTTATTCTGTACTTTTTCCCCCTTAGATCCACTTATTAGTGAGTACATACCATGCATGTCTTTTGGGTCTGAGATACCTCAAGGATGATATTTTCTTGTTCCATCTGTTTGCCTGCAAAACTCATGATGTCCTCATTGATAGCCGAATATAGCATTCTATTGTGTAAAATGAATCACATTTTCTGTATCCATTCTTCCATTGTGTGACATCTCGGTGTGTGACATCTCGGTTGTTTCCACCTTCTGGCTATCACAAATAAGGCAGCTATGAATATAGTTGAGTATGTGCTCTTGTGGCAAGGTAAGGCATTTTTTGGGTATATGCCCAGGAGTGGTATAGCTGGGTCTTCAGGTAGATCTATTTCCAATTTTTCTGAGGAACCGCTAGATTGATTTCCAGAGTGGTTGTACTAGTTCACAATCCCACCAGCAATGGAGGAGTGTTCCTCTTTCTCCACATATGCAACCTCTTTCTCGCCAACATATGCAGTCACCTGAGGTGATTGGTGTTGGGTGGAATGGATCATATTGATTTGTAGTTCCTGATGACTAAGGACATTGACCATTTCTTTAAGTGCTTCTCTATTGTAAATTCTCAGTTTAGTTCTATACCCCATATTTTTTATTAGGTTGTTGGTTTTTTTTGGAGGTTATCTTCTTTTATATATTTAGGATATTAGCCCTCTATCAGATGTGGGGTTAGTGAAAAAATTTTCCCCATCTATAGGTTGCTGATTTGTTCTATTGACTATGTCCTTTGTCTTACAGAAGGTTTTCAGTTTGATGAGTTTCCATTTATCAATTCTTGATCTTAGAGCCTGAGCCATTGGAGTTCTGTATAGGAAATCCTCCTGCCCCCGTGCCCATGAGTTCGAGGTTCTTTCCCACTTTCTCTTCTATTAGATTCAGTGTATCAGGTTTTATGTTGAGGTCCTTGATACACTTGGACTTGAGCTTTGTACAAGGTGACAAATATGAATCTTTTCATTTTTTACATATTGACCACCATTAATTGAAAATGTCTTTTTCCACTGGATGGTTTTGGCTTCTTTGTGAAAGATCAAGTGTCCATAAGTCTGTAGTTTTATTTCTGGATCTTCAATTCTATTCCATTGAACAACCTGTCTATGAACAAAACTGAAAACTTTAGATGAAATGGATGATATTCTAGACAGATTCCACAAAATTAAATCAAAAGCTGGCAAAATATCTATACAAGCCCATATTCCCTAAGGAAACAGAACTCATTAAAAAAAAACCCAACCAAAGAAAAGCTTTTTTTTCCTGCTTAAAAAACTGTGTTGTAGTTTATTACATATAATATATTTTAATTCCTTTATTGTTTGGTTCTGTATCTTGAAATGAAATGTAGTATGTATTTCCAATAGTCTGTATTACTTGTCTTGGCACATTTTCTAGTAGAAAAAAACCATCAATGTACTCTAAAGAAAAAAAATTAAAGTTACTTAGGGTCATTAATATACAACTGGAGAGTAATCTTTGGATGTAGCCTTAATATTTGGTATAATTGAATTCTAAAATAATCTTCTATTATCTCAACAGACAAAGATGAAGCTCCTTATTATACCCATCTAGGAGCTGGTCCTGATGTGGCAGCTATTAGAACACTCATGGAAGAAAGGTAATTAACTCAAAGGCACAGGGCAGCTTAATGTGCATCCTCTGTATACAGCAGTTTTTCCAGTTCCCCACACAGCACAGTAAACAAGTGTAAATCAAGTAATTATCAGTAGGATTAGCTATTCCAGGGTTGCCAACCCAATACACTGCTATTCATTACAGTCACAATATTTGACAGGACAAATAGTCACTCAGCTGGCACATGGATGCTGGAAAAATCCAGGCACAAACAAATCAACCTGCATGAGAGTGCTGGCACAGGTTACAAAGTGTGACCTCACTTGGCTTGCTCCTCCCTACTTGATAGTGTGTCCAAGAAGAAATGACTGGAAGCAGTCTGAGTGAAAACCACTGAGTTAGCTTTGCAAATGAGTTGTTTCTCTTACTGACTGAGAGACTTGAAAACTGTCAGTCCTTGGTATCTACATTTCATTTCTGTATGTTGAATTGGCTTTTCTTGTAGACTGAGCTCTGAATGAAGGAATCTGGGCCATTAACAGAGCTTTTAAAATGTATTTGCATTGTATGGGCAGTATATAATATTCTTGGCTTTATTTTCAAATCATGTGCTTCACAAAGTTATTATGTAGAAATTCACTATGTAGCTCACCCCCAGCCATGGTACCCTGCCAGAGCTACCCAGTTTTCTTTTGTTAACATTACACATCACTTTGGCACACCAAGAATACAATCTGTTTCTAGAATTCTAACTTTTCCAAGATAGCTAGAAACACAAGCTTTTGCGAGGCAGAGGCAGGCAGATTTCTGAGTTGGAGGCCAGCCTGGTCTACAGAGTGAGTTGCAGGACAGCCAGAGTTAAACAGAGAAAGCAAAAACAACAACAAAATACAAACAACAACAAAAAAACCACACACAAGCTTTCTAAAAAATTACAATTATCCAAGCTGTAAGAAATTTAGTAAAGCATGAAAATCAAATAGTTTCAAGAATTGAATTTAGCAAACTCATTTTATTACTTTGTATATAGAAATATCTTTCCCAATACTTTTCATCCAACAAATAATTACAGAAAAATCCATTACAATTTCTGGTATACTTGGATACTGAAGAAAAGACTTAAGACTATTGTGCATTACCCTTGGCTTAGACCAATTTTTTTTTTAAAGTAAATTAAATCCTTTATTCAGATGTGGTTGCAGGAAAAAAAAAACTTAAATGTCCAAATGGCTTTATTGCTTCTTGAAGTCATCTAATAATAGTATGTGTTTCTTTAAGGTATGGAGAGAAGGGAAAAGCTATTAGGATTGAAAAAGTCATATATACTGGTAAAGAAGGCAAGAGCTCTCAGGGATGTCCTATTGCTAAATGGGTAAGTGTACCTCGTGTGTGATCTTGCTCAGTCATTTCATCTATCTAACCTCAGGAACTGGCTTGCCCAATTCTTGCCAAAGAGCATTGCCAGTTGGAAGGCTCATGTATGTACTACTGTGTTTACCCTTGTGTTCTAAAGGCAGAGGGTTCTGAAATCATGAACAAACCATTAAACTGAAATAATTTTGAGGTCAAAAGCAGTGGTTCTCAACTCCGGGTTGTGACCCCTTGTGCAAAAGTAATGACTTTTTTCCTCAGGGGTCACCTGAGACTATTGAAAAACATGGATATTTACGTTATTATTCATAACCGTAGCAGGATTACAGATATGAAGGAGCAATGAACTGTATTAAAGAGGCACAGCTATAGGAAGGTCAAGCCACTGATCTAAAGAATAGTCCTTAGACTGTGAAGAAACAGTTTTTAATCTTTTAAACACCAGGTTAGTATTTATAGTGCCACTTGAAGAAAGCCTTCAGCTAAGACCCTGCATGTCTTCTCTGTAGTTCTTACTATAAGAGGTTACATTTAACTGTCCACTGTGCCAGGTATGGTCTGCTAACCATTGATGAGTAATTTTGTACTCTTTCTTTTTTTCTTTTTCTTTTTCTTTTCTTTTTTTTTTTTTGGTTTTTTTTTTGTTTTGTTTTTTTGTTTTGTTTTGTTTTTTTGGTTTTTCGAGACAGGGTTTCTCTGTATGGCCTTGGCTGTCCTGGAACTCACTTTGTAGACCAGGCTGGCCTCGAACTCAGAAATCCACCTGCCTCTGCCTCCCGAGTGCTGGGATTAAAGGTGTGCGCCACCACGCCCGGCTTTCTTTTATATTTTTTGACAGTTGGTTAGGCTCCCACTCTATAGTTGGGCAATAAAAGAGGAATTGCAGTTGGTTATTTTGATCCAGATATGAAAAACTGTGCATTTGCAAGTATTGGCTCCAATTGACCCTTGTTCTGTTTTGGGTGGGTGGGGCTGTTTGTGTGGGTTGTTGATCCCCACAGGTATATCGGCGATCGAGTGAGGAGGAGAAACTACTGTGTTTGGTACGAGTGCGACCTAACCACACTTGTGAGACTGCGGTGATGGTAATTGCTATCATGTTGTGGGACGGAATCCCCAAGCTTCTCGCGTCAGAACTCTACTCAGAACTTACAGATATCCTGGGTAAATGTGGCGTATGCACCAATCGTCGCTGTTCTCAGAATGAAACGTAAGTGGGTTTAGACCTTTTCCATTCTCCAGAGGGGCTTGAATTTGTATATTGATAAAGTGGGGGTCACGTGTTTATTTCATAGTCAGGACAGTGAATGCTTATGGTCCACTTCGACCGTAGGGAGTCATGTTCCGGAGCCATTTCTGGTAAGATCTAGGTGGCTTTGGTTTTACCATTTCTATTCTAGTTCTTATGCCAACTTGGACACTCCATATTAATATGGCTACCATTTTAGTAAGATACCATTTTGGGATTCGGGTCATTGACTTTTAAAAAAATTGATTCATTTCTTTTATGTATATGAGTACACTGTAGCTGTGCAGATGGTTGTGAGCCATCATGTGGTTGCTGGGAATTGAACTCAGGACTTCCTCTCACTCTGGCCCTGCTTGCTCGGCCCAAAGATTTATTATTATATCTAAGTACACTTGCTGTCTTCAGACACACCAGAAGAGGGTGTCAGATCTCATTATGGATGGTTGTAAGCCACCATGTGGTTGCTGGGATTTGAACTCAGGTCCTTCGGGAAGAGCAGTCAGTGCTCTTAAGCACTGAGCCATCTCACCAGCCCCGGACATTAACTTTTAATCTGTCATTTCAAGATTCATAAAAGTTCTGTAGAAATTGAAATTATTGTTCCATTTATTCTAGTTCACTGTTTCTGTAGGTCACACTTGCTTCTCCATACATTATTGCTGGGTAGTTAGTACATGGCTGTTACTGTTTGTTGGGTTAACATTGTCCACTTTGCAGGAAGAGAATGCCATCACCACCCAGGTTCGTTTTATTCCTCTACTGTGAATCCCTGCATGAAGTTAGCACACGAAGGTTCTTCTGACACATTTCCTCACAGTTGGTCTAAAAATAATTTAGAGTTTGTACTTTTAAAATCTACCTAACCACTAACCACACAGAATCATTTCCTGGGATCACAAAGAATCATGGCCATGTTCACCAATCTCACTGCTAATCATATTTGTTCCTTAGTTTCTCAGTCTCGGTTGTATTATACAGGTATCCATAACTCCCATTTGAAACTGATTTGCTTTTGACAAGTTCGATCAAAAAAAACCCCAAAAGACAAAAACTCATGATCTATTCTTAAGTTCACTTACTGATTAATTCAAATGGTTCATTCACTTCCTAACCTATGTCTTGTAAACTTCTGATGACCTACTTCAGATTATCAGTTTATTTTGTTCATTCTGGTAAAGGTGTGTGTATGTACACTTAAAAGTGAAGGCACAGTGGCACACTTTTTGCTGAGGAATTCACTTTTCTTACCATAGAGTCTCAGGGCAGGCTTCAGATTCTAAAGTGCTAGTGAACTAGGAAAATAACTTAGGGAAGCACAACCATGCTTGTTGTTACATTACGCCTATAAGCTAGCAAATGCAACAGATATCCACTACTAACTAACAGATGGATAGAGAAAAACAGGATGCATCCACAACGTTTTGAACCTGAGTAAAGTGAAATTATTTTCAGGAAAATGAATGGAACTAAGATGATCATGTTAAACTAAGCCTCAATCTAAACGATACCAAGTGTGGGATAGCTGTAGAGTGACAGATCTTTTTAGATTCTATTTGAGGAGCATCCACACTAACAGCAGTGGCATAAGTTCACATTCTGGCCTGTAGTGTATATATACATATATGCTCCTCTTTGCTCACATCCTCAACAGCATTGCTTTCATTTGTTTCCTTAGCTCATTTTGACTCGTGATGTGTACATAATTCTAAAGTGGTACTAATACGTTTTTCCCTGATGCTTAACACATTCAAATAATTGTTGGTCATTTATTGCCCATCTCTTCAGTTTACTAGCCTATTTATTGATTGGATAATTTGGGCCTTTTTTTTTTCTTGGTATTGAGTTTCTATAGTTCTTTAAATATCTTACATTTGGTCCCTATAAGTGTATTTGCTAAAGACTTTCCCCCACATAAGATTTCTAGGGCCATGAAATCTCCCAGTTATTACTACCTCATGACTGTCAACTTGACAAGTTCTAGAATCAGGTTGGACACATTTCTGGGCATGACTGAGGGATTTTCTATCGCTAGGGTTGGCTGAGGTGGGTTGACCTACTGTGATGTGGGTAGCACCTCTGGAGATGAGAGCTGCAGGAGGATTTGTCCTTTGTTTCTCCACTTGTGTCCATAGTGGGCGGTGATATGGATCTACTTCTACTGCATGTAGATTATTCAGGCGTTATTTCTCAAATTTGTAGCTTGATATCTTTATCAAAAGTCAGCTGTCTGTAACTCTGGTTTGTTCCTAGAGCCTCTTATTCTAAAGTACCATGGTGGTTTGTTACTACGGCTCTGTAGTATAATTTGAAATTAGTTATGATACAGCCTTGCTCTCTTCTGTTTAGGATTATTAGCTACTTTACTTGGGATTTTTCTAGGGGTGTAAAGAATGGAATTGGAAATTTAATTACTTTGAATCTATAGATTCATTTCATCAATGCAGCCATTATAATACTGCATATATCAATGCCCAAATACTTCTCATTGTGGAGATCATTTACCTCTTTGGTTAATTTTACGCATTTCTATTTGGTAATAGTGTAGGAATATCCTTGCTAAGTTGAGGAAATTTCATTGTCATGAAATTTTTATTTTTTTTATTTTTTGTGAATATCTTTGGGTATGTTCGTGCTAGTGCCCACAGGACACCCCTAGAACTGGACCTATAGGCAATTATGAGCTAACCGATGTGGGTACTGGGGAGTAAACTTGAACATGCTATCTGCAAAATCTTTTGCATGTTGATTTTTATATTCTGGAGTTTTCTGAAAAGACTGAGCATTGAAGGGCAGTGGTAAAAAATAATCTTGCCTCATTTTTGATGCAAGGAATTGGTCACCATTTAGTATATGTTGACTGGCTTCATCACCCTTATGTCAACAGGTTTTTCCCATTCCTAGCTTCTTTAGCACTTCTTGTGGGGGAATGTTCATGTCTGTTTGAGAATTATGTGATTTCATTTGTGTGTTGAGCCAAGTTGGAAACCAACTCTAACAGGATGTATGATCTTAATATGTTCCTAAATATGATTTGCAAGATTTTGTTCATCTGTGTTCATCAAGGGAACTAGATCAATAGTTTGGTTGTCTTTATTGGCTAGGTGTCAGTGTAATGTGATAGAACATTTGGTAGTTTTTCTTCCCCTTATCAGAATGTGTATATAACACTACACTTACAAATAAGTCATCAAATATAAGTTAACTGATCATCACAACAATAATAAAACAGTTTAGAACACAATAAAGATAAATGAGAAAAATTGGGTTGGCCAAACAATGCATGAAGATTTCTTTGACACACATTACACAATTACATGAACCCTAGGTACACTCAGTCAACATTTAAAAGTTAGAAATGATTCCTACCTCTGTAAGACATGCAAGTGGCTCAGTACCACACGATTGATGTTGTCGGAGACTATTTCTAATGTCCTTTGTTCTCTCAGTAGAAACTGTTGTTGTCAGGGTGAGAATCCAGAAACCTGTGGTGCCTCCTTTTCTTTTGGCTGTTCTTGGAGCATGTACTATAATGGATGTAAGTTTGCCAGAAGCAAGAAACCAAGGAAATTTAGGCTACATGGAGACGAGCCAAAAGAGGTTGGTTTGTTTCCTATTCTATTACCTGTTTTTCATACAGAATTAATGAGCATAATGACCTGTCATACTCAAGAAGGAATTTCATCTCAGATGAACCTACATATTCTGGCTAAACCCTTAACACAAAATATTTTATAAATTTATCATGAATATATATAGCAGCACAAATTATTCCTACCTGTGGGCAGTCAGCTAAGGTTTCTATACACATGACCAAAATCAACTTGGGAAGAAAAGAGCTTATTTTGCCTTAAAGCTTGTTCATACAGGGAGGTCAGAGTGGGAACTTGGAGGCACAGAACTATTTCAGAGGTGTGGTTTACTGTCATGTTCCCTGTTGCTTGATTGAGCCATTTATAGTACCTTGGATCACCAGCCCAGGGGTGGCACTGCCTACAGTGAGCTGGGCCCTCCTATATCCATCAACAATCAGGAATATGAAATATGAACCACAGGCTCCCCTACAGGGTGGCATTTTTAAATGGTTGACTGTCTCAAGTTGCCACAACTAGCCAGCACATACGCCTTTATAGAATACCCACGCCCAGACTAAATTAAGTTGATTAGGCTAGCCTGGACTAAAGAGTGAGGCTCTGTGTAAAGAAAAGTCTGTAATGTGGGCAATAGACCATGTTTATGACATTCTGATTTCTCAATGGAATTTCACACTGATGTATAACATTGAGGTTCCCTTTAACATTCTATTTCATAGAGTATTTGGACAAAAATTTGCCAGTACCAAAAAAGAAATATTTTCATATTAAAACGTATCCTGCTTGAAAGATCTATGATACTAGTAGGAATTACTATGGCAACGAATTATGTTGCAAACAAGGGCAAATATAGTGTGGATTTAGGGGCTGGAGAGATGCTCTTCCAGAGGACCTGAGATCAATTTCCAGTGCCCGAACGGCAGCTCACAACTGTCCGGTAACTTCAGTTCCAGGAGATCTGACATTCAGACACATGCAAGCAAACTACCAATATATATAAATAAATACTGGGTTTTTTTTTAAAGATTTATTTATTTATTATATGTAAGTACACTGTAGCTGTCTTCAGACACCCCTGAAGAAGGCATCAGATCTTGTTACGGATGGTTATGAGCCACCATGTGGTTGCTGGGATTTGAACTCCGGACCTTCGGAAGAGCAGTCGGGTGCTCTTACCCACTGAGCCATCTCACCAGCCCAATACTGGGGTTTTTTAAAGGAAGGAATACTTTATTGGAGACATGGCTTCTGTTCAAAGTGGCCATAATTCATTGTCAGGCATCAGAAAGGGACATCAGAAAACTAAAAAATTAGGATTTTTGATATTCACTTTCAAGTTTAAATTATGGAACTCATACTATTTCTAAGCTCGGGACTTAAGTTACTATAGTATATGCATTCAAGCAACTAGGACAGGTTGACATTTTAGTATACATACTCAGTTCAAATAAATGAACACTGATTTCTCATTTAAAACAATCAAACTTTTTTTTTTTTTTTTTTTTTTGGGGGGGGTTTTGAGACAGGGTTTCTCTGTGTAGCCCTGGCTGTCCTGGAACTCACTCTGTAGTCCAGGCTGGCCTCAAACTCAGAAATCCGCCTTCCTCTGCCTCACCATCAAACTTTATCTTTTAAAATACAGATTCTTTGACAGACAATACTTTTAAGATTGTAGGATTTAATTAAGAGCATGTGAACTCGGAAATCCTCCTGCCTCTGCCTCCCAAGTGCTGGAATTAAAGGCATGTACCACCACTGCCCCTGCAAGATTTTTCGTAAGTGGGCCTGCTGCACAGCCAACTCTACCTACCTACTAAAGTTTGCATCTCTGGATTTGTGTGACATGCATTTCTGTGTGCATTGACACATGCACAGGGTAGCCAGCATCTTCCTTTATCCCTTTTTGAGAAGAAGTCTCCCATTGAATTCAAGGCTGTTTTGACTGGAATGGGTATCAGGGGAGCTCCAGCTCTCCTTATGCTTCGACCGACCACCCCATCAGCTCCACCTCAGCTCCCTGTGTGTGCTTGCATATGCATGCACTCTGGAGCCCAGAGGAAGTCACCTGGAACTGAGTGCTTGAGAGCCACACAGCATAAATGACAAGGAACAAGTCTAGGTCCCCTGGAAGAGCAGCAATTGCTAACTGAGCTTTATCTCCCCAGCCTCCCAAGATTGTTCAACAGTAGCAATTTGAAATAAGAGGGTGTCAGTGGGAATTTAGGACATGCCACTTTAGAAGCCTATGGGAAACATTTCCTTGTGAGCACACTGTAGTAGGGATGTAACAGTGTTTCCATTTTTAAACAAACTGCTTGGCATTGAATGTAATTAGTCCAGAGAATTTTATCCACACTTAAAATGTCCAGTAACTTCAATAGAGACTTTATTTAAACTTAGGAAGTGCTTAGAAGTAGTCAGACTTAGTAGTTCTTCCTTAATGAACATTTGAATAGTGAGGGGAAAGGGTGTGCTTTCCCATGAGCTGGCACCCCACCCCCCACCCCCGTGGAGGCTTGTGTTTACAAATTGTCAGTTGTCTGCATGCAAAGTAGAGACCATCATACCCAAACCCAAACAGATAGCTCCTGGTAGATAGCACATACAAATTCATATTAGAACTGTTTTTTTTTTTTTTTTTTTACAAAGATTTAGATATTTCCTACAGTAAGAAAAACATTATACTTGGGAATTATTTAGACTGTGTCATGTCTAAATGCATGTACGCATTTATATAGCCATGTTTAATTTAGAACTCAATTTGTTGGATCATTTTTGTACAGGAAGAGAGACTAGGTTCTCATTTGCAAAACCTGGCTACTGTCATTGCTCCAATATACAAGAAGCTTGCACCCGATGCATACAGTAATCAGGTAAGTGAACTTGTTATTGTTGAGTCAAACTCCATTACTGGTGACCTGTCCAGTCCAAAACTTTTTTTGTTTTTTCAAGACAGGGTTTCTCTGAGTACTATTAGCCTTGACTGTCCTGGATGGGCTGGCCTCCACTCCCAAATTCTGGGGTCAAAGGTGTGCACCACCAGCTCCTAGCCCCAAAACTATGTTTGAAGGAGTGACTTCTTTTTTAGCCTTTAAAACCCCACTTCTCCTTTTCATGTATGGAACGGCCTCGCTGCATTTGTGTGAATGTACTGCACGGTAAGGGCCTAGGGTTCTCTGGACCTGGAATTATAGACAGTTGTAAACCAATATTTAGGTTAGTGTCTCTGCAAGAGCCAAACGCTCTTTACTTAGGTGTCTCGCCAGCCACTCCCTTATTCTTGGCTTTCTTTAAAACTACTTGAATTGTTTCTATTCTATGAATTTCGCTATTAAAAAATGTATACTTTTTAAGGTTTTTCAGCCTTAAAAAAATCTTAATGATGGTTTAGCTAATTTATTTATATCCATGTGAAGATTTTATTCAATATGTTTAAATCATATTATTCCTGATTTTACAGGACTATCTATACAGTTGTTTTATTACACATGGGTTCAGGTATCAAGTTATTGTTAGACTTTGTCCATGAAGAAAGAAAAAAAGCAAACAAAAAGAAAAACAAAAGCTGTATTTGCTGATTTTGCAAGGTCAAGACTAACTAGTTAGCCATATGAGGTCAGTCTCAAAGATTGACCCCCCCTCCCCCATGACAGTCACCCTGTGCGCTTGAGCAAAAGCCTGTTGTAAACCACAGGTATTGAGAGATCAATATGTCTTCTATGTGTTTAAAAACAAAAGAAAGTAAAGAAAAAAAGCAACTGTCACATTATAAAAGCTAAGATAGGGATATGTCACAGAAAAAGGGGTGTGCGTGAAAGGCGAGGAAGGATGAATTGGTTGGGTTTTTATTTGAAAAGTAGATTCTGGATAGTAACTAATCAGAAGAACCATCTACACAGATTTTCTTCCATCCCATGTATCTTCGTTTTACTTGGGTTATTTCCCTGAGCATGTAGAAGACTTTAAACGTGTTGTAACCCTCATTTGTCTGTGTGGTAGGTCTGACCAAAGCAGGAGGGAAAACACAAGAGACTGGCAGAAACTTTAGGGGAATAATGGGTATATAGACCTGATTTGTTCATAGCAGCGGTTACATGGGTGTTCACATAGATCAAAATAAGGCTGCCTTCCATAAATGCTACTTAACAAATGTTCATGGGCAAGTCAGATTTAGGAATATTTGCTACAATAACAATTGTGCATGTGCACACACACATGTATATATACACACACATACATATGTGCACACACACACATGTGTGTATATATATATATATATATATATATATATATATATATATATATATACATACATTTCACTAATGAGTCGTTGGGGCATATTTTTGAAAGAGAGCAGGGAGGGTTATAGGAGAGGGTTTGGAGGGAGGAAAGGGAAGGAGAACTGTGGGGCCCGGCAATGTAAGTCAGTGCTACATTGCTTACCTTACTTCACTGAGAAGCCTTGGGTTTGAAATCTGACACCACAGAAACAGTTTTCCCATTGACCCACATCTGTCTCTCAGGTTGAATTTGAACACCAAGCTCCAGACTGCTGTTTGGGTCTGAAGGAAGGCCGGCCATTCTCAGGGGTCACTGCATGTTTGGACTTTTCTGCTCATGCCCACAGAGACCAGCAGAACATGCCAAATGGCAGCACAGTGGTAAGTGGCACCCCGCGATCCTAGCAGCATCTGCCACTGAGAAGCACAAGCTGAACGGTGCTTGAAGGCACAGAACACATGTGCTTTCAGCAGGCGTCACCAGGCCGTGTGTTCTCATGGACGGACAATGTTCCTGTGACCTTCCCGGGTGCTACTGACCCTCTTATAACTAAGTGGCCCATTAGCAGAAATATTGACAACCACACAAGCATTTGGGTGTTCTTAGTACTGCTCTAAATTGTGTCTATACATTGTTATTTCAAAGTACTTGTCAAGAAAATAATGTGGGTCAGGAGAAGACCTGAGCTCCATCCGCAGTACCCAGAGCTCACCACCCTGTAACTCCAGCCAGCTCTAGGGAACTTGACTTGTACATTCCTGATTTCTGCAGTCAACTCACGTACAATAAACATCCATACACTTAATTAAAAATCTTTAAAAAGAAACATCAAAATTCACCTATACCCAGTGCTGTAGCAGGCATGGTTAATCACTCAATACTGGGAAAGTGGACACAGGGATCTCTGAGGCTTGCTCTCCAGCCATCCAGCAAGATCAATGTCCTTCAGGCTCCCTGAGATACCCTGTCCCCCAAAAGGAAGGTAGAAAGTAATTGACACTTCCTGTCATTCGGTTGTGACTTTTGTACCATCGGACCACAAGAGCTCTTGCCTACATACCACAGTTGCACAATGGATTAATACAGCCTCCGTTCTAAACACAGGCTACCTTCCATAGGCTGGGGTTAGATCCAGGATAGTAAGCTACTCATGACCCTGGTCAGCTCTGTCTGAGGCTGTGGTATAATCACAATAGTGCAGCTGTGTAGACCGTTCTTCGTTCTATAAAGTGAAGGCAATGAGTAATGACCCTGCCTTTCGATGACCACGGGGGCTACAAGGTAGGATGTAAAGGCACTCAGATGAGAATTGAGTGCTGGTGTATTTGCAAAGGAAACATTCAGAGACATGAGTTTGGGAACCAGTTAGTTAGTCATTTAGAAACCACCCTTTCCCCTCAGGGATATCTCCCACTCATTTTTATGTATGTCCTTTAAGTCTTATTTTCTCCACTCACCAATCATCAATTAATATGATTATAGTTAACATCAGAGAGCTACCTTAAGCAAAAGAGGATGCATGAAGATATGTATGAGATACATTCAGCTGGCATCTTGGTTTCTTTTCTTGAGTATAGCAAGGTTTTTTTTAAGATTTATTTATTTTATGTATATGAGTACACTGTAGCTGTCCTCAGACACACCAGAAGAGGGCATCAGATCCCATTAGCAATGGTTGTGAGCCACCATATGGCTGCTGGGAATTGAACTCAGGCCCTCCGGAAGAGCAGTCGGTGCTCTTAACCACTGAGCCATCTCTCCAGCCCCAAGTATAGCAAGTTTTTTATACATGGAGAGTTAGAAGTCAGGTCTGAGGGCCATAGAGCTGTGTGTCCTGTTGTCATCCTTCCCCATCCCATTGCATGTGCTGTTAGAAGAGGGCTGTAGCTTCTTTTGAAAGACATGCATCTGCCATGTGTTACGGAAAGCAGGAAAGTGCTTCATTTCATTTGGAAGAAGTATGGATCTAGAAGTCCATGAAAATAGCCAATTCTACTCTTGAAAAGTATAAAAAGGGAGATTGTCTTTTCTCTATCTATTTCCTCCATTTGTACATTGTCTTCAGTTAAAACAGGCAGATCTGGTTTTAATTATACGCATGTCCCTCATCCAACATGCATGTGGATACTGGTAGGGAGAACCATGCACACACTTTCTTTCTGGACCTAGAACTGAGCTTGGAACATCTCACATCCACTTCAGGTGGTCACCCTCAATAGAGAAGACAATCGAGAAGTTGGAGCTAAGCCCGAGGATGAGCAGTTCCATGTGCTGCCTTTGTACATCATCGCCCCTGAGGATGAGTTTGGGAGTATGGAAGGTCAGGAGGAGAAGATACGGACGGGGTCCATTGAGGTTCTGCAGTCTTTTCGGAGGAAAAGAGTCATAAGAATAGGAAAGGTGTCCACGAGTTGCAAGAAGAAAGCAGAGACCAAGAAAACAGTGACCAAGAAAGCAGCAACCAAGAAAGCAGCTCGAAAGCTTTCTTCCCTGGAGAACTGCTCTAGTAGGAATGAAAAGAGAGAGTCTTCTTCACATACAGAGCCGATGGAAAATGCAAGCCACATGAAACAGATGACAGGTAAGCCGGGTGACAGACACCTGAGGCCGTGTGCGCTTGCTGGGAAGTATCAACAACCATGGGCTGACTAATTTACCATAATGCTCCCTCAAATGTTGAGGGTATACTGGGGTCGTCAGAGTTGGGGAAACATCCAACGCAGACCTGAGATTGGAGTTATTCTGTGTGTAACAAATAACAAGCCAAAAGTAATGCGAATCATGGTGTAACATCTCACCAAGCTTAAGGAGGGGAGCATTGGACACACACAGATGCAGTAGACCAGTAGGGAGATTGCAAGAAACTATGAAAGTGAACCCTCTCAGAATGCAAAGAACAAGACGAATAGAAATTAAAACAGTGCTATACTGAACTAAGTCCAAGCTCATTTGCAGGATAAAGGGTGAACTGCGTATTCTTTCATAGACAGGTTGGATCTGGCTTAGGTAATGTTTCACACTCATCAAAGTCTGCCTTAGTCCTAATGGAGGAACATTGGGCACCACAACCCTTGCTGTATGTCTATAATTAGAGCTACTAAAAAGAAATCCAGTGTTGAGAAAGTATACTGGCTTGATGTTCTGTAAGTTTATTTAGCCTATGGATTTGCTTAACCAGTCCTCTTTGCTCTGAGAGGTAAAAATCCCCTTCTTGCTGGTTTTCGTGATAAAGCTGTTCATTTCTCAAAACTGCCACCACAGGTCCATTTTACCAGTTCATAGTTCATGAGGGGAACATTCCCACAATGTGCTCTCTACATGCAGTCATGTAAATTTCCTTCCTGAGAAATGTCCTCTTTATGTATAGATAAATGCCATTCCATTTTTTATAAGTCCTGCCATGTGCCAGGCCATTGAGAAGTAAAGTAAAAATAAACCGTTCCCTTTCTTCAGGAACAGTAGCATTGGAGGGGACACCAACGCCACTGTTCCTGAAGAAAGGGAACGGTTTATTTTACTTTACTTCTCAATGGCCTGGCACATGTGTTATCAAACTAGGTTGGCATTGAACTAAGCAGTGGTAGATAGGTAGAGTGGACAGAGGCATGTTGAACGACTCTGGGCTGAGGGTGGGGGAACACACATTACCGACTTGCACCATTCAAAGTTTGACGTGTTTGTTCTATGGCTTCAGACACAAAATGATGGGTGACAATGCTCAAAGCTCTCACTTCCCTTTGTCCTTGCTTGTCTGTGCTATTGCATGTATTAAGTATCTCCATTCTTAGATGTATTTGTACCTGCTCTCTCCTTCCTACCCTCTCCATAGCACAACCGCAGCTTTCAGGCCCAGTCATCCGGCAGCCACCAACACTCCAGAGACACCTTCAGCAAGGGCAGAGGCCACAGCAAACGCAGCCAACACTTCAGCCGCAGCCGACACCTCAGCCGCAACTGCAGCCGCAGCCACAGCTGACACCTCAGCCGCAGCCACAGCTGACACCTCAGCCGAAGTCACAGCTGACACCTCAGCAGCAGCAGCCGCTGCAGCCGCAGCTGACACCTCAGCCACAGCCGCAGCCGCAGCCACAGCCGCAGCATATCATGCCTGGTAACTCTCAGTCCCTTGGTTCTCATTCTTCTGAATCTACCAGTGTCTGCATGAGACAGCCTACTTCACACACTCCTTATCCCAGCTCAGCACACACCTCGGATATTTATGGAGATGCCAACCATGTGAACTTTTACCCCACTTCATCTCATGCCTCGGGTTCATATTTGAATCCTTCTAATTACATGAACCCCTACCTTGGGCTTTTGAATCAGAACAACCAATATGCCCCTTTTCCATACAATGGGAGTGTGTCAGTGGACAATGGTTCCCCTTTCTTAAGTTCTTATTCCCCACAGACTCAGTCCAGGGGTCTGCATAGATATCCAAACCAGGACCATCTCACCAATCAGAACTTACCACCCATCCACACACTTCACCAACAGAGGTTTGGGGACAGTCCCTCTAAGTACTTAAGTTATGGAAACCAAAATACGCAGAGAGATGCCTTCACTAACTCTACCCTAAAACCAAATGTGCACCACCTAGCAACGTTCTGTCCTTACCCCACCGCCAAGATGGATGGTCATTTCATAGGAGCTGCCTCCAGATCACCATACAGCCACCCACACACTGACTACAAAACCAGTGAGCATCCCCTACATTCTCACACGATCTACAGCTACCCGGCAGCAGCTTCGGGCTCAGTGAGTAGTTCCAGTCATGCCTTCCACAACAAGGAGAATGACAACACAGCCAATGGGCTATCAAGAGTGCTTCCAGGGTTTAATCATGATAGAACTGCTTCTGCTCAAGAACTATTATACAGTCTAACTGGCAACGGTCAGGAGAAACAGCCTGAGGTGTCAGGCCAGGATGCAGCTGCTGTGAAGGAAATTGAGTATTGGTCAGATAGTGAGCACAACTTTCAGGATCCTTGCATTGGAGGGGTGGCTATAGCTCCAACTCATGGGTCAATTCTCATTGAGTGTGCAAAATGTGAGGTTCATGCCACAACCAAAGTAAATGATCCCGACCGGAATCACCCCACCAGGATCTCACTTGTACTGTATAGGCATAAAAACTTATTTCTGCCAAAACACTGCTTGGCTCTCTGGGAAGCCAAAATGGCTGAAAAGGCCCGGAAAGAGAAAGAGTGTGGAAAAAATGGGTCAGACCACGTGTCTCGGAAAAATCATGGCAAACAGGTAAAGCGTGAGCCCACAGGGCCACAGGAACCCAGTTACCTGCGCTTCATCCAGTCTCTTGCTGAGAACACAGGGTCTGTGACTACAGACTCTACTGTGACTACATCACCATATGCTTTCACTCAGGTCACAGGGCCTTACAACACATTTGTATGATGCTGGCCATTAGGCCAGACCACCAAGGGCAACCTGTGAGCAGTATGTCTTTCATGGCATGGGCTGTAGGGACAGGTCACAGTATCTGTGATAAATGCAGTGTGTGTTTGTGTGTATGTTTATTGTGTGTGTGTCGGGGGGGGGTTGTCAGCTCACCAGCAAAATAGTTTATTTTACCATTCTACTGGATCTCTCCCGTGGTCCGTGGTGGCATTCAGGAAGAGTGAAGCATCCTATGCAAAGGGACAGTGGGAAGGAAGCGCTGGACATTTGTTTTGAAAACCACTGGTTCTCTTATTGGCTGAGGTCATGCGTGTGACATGCCCCTCACCACTCTATACGTGACTGCTTCTAGTACTAAGTGTGTGTAATCATGGGACACAGTACTGTAGTAGAACAGTTGCAGGAATCATCTGGTGCTGATGTATGATGTACTGAAATACTGGAACTATGACTTTTTAACATGCAGTTTTTTTTTTACTGTAATCTTAATAACTTATTTATCAAAGTAGCTACAGAAAGCTTAAGTGAATAATGGCAAAACACTGAATTTGTTTGGGTGTTAACATTAAATGGTGCTACAAATGGTGTTTTTAATAGCTGAAAAATCGATGCCTTCTATCATCCAGCCAGTGTAGTCTAGGGCCCTTGAGGAACTGGGGTACCTTTAATTTTACATTTCTATCTATCTTAATTATTCAGCTTAGTTTTTAAAGTGTGGACATTTCAAAGGCCTCTGATGTTATCCACCGATGTCCTTGTAGGACTATAATGTATACATATGCACACTTACACATGTGTAGTGAAATATTTTAAGTTGTGTCTTAGAAAAGCACTTTGCCTACCTAAGCTTTGGCAACTTGGGCAATGCTAAGGTACTAAAACATAAAAACAAAACAAAACAAAAATAGTTTACTTTCATTTAGGATTAAGAGTGTCTTTGTGTTTGTTTTTTTAAGGAAACCTTTGCTTTGCTCTTAGCCACTATCAGCTGATAAGCAGTGTCAGGCCTGTTATAATCCAACCCGGAGCTGAATGGATATGCTAGTCCACAAAAAACAAATAACAGTTTTTGGTGCTCACCTTACGTACTATCCTGTAAAACGGAGGTAGGGCAAGCTCATCCTTCCTCCTGCATATACAGCTTAAGAACATCTGTTAACTGCAGGTGATAATTAGCCGCATGCTGCAGGCAGAGCAAAGTTTGCCCACTTATGTCCATGTTGTTCCCCCACAAGAACCTGTACGTTCTTCTGGACAGCAGGCTGCCTTTGTGTTCATTACGTGCTTTGTGGTGTCATTTCTTAGCTAAGTGTTATACATACCAGGAAGATTGAGTGGACTGAAACCCGCAGAAAATGAGAAGACATGGTTAAGTCCATAGGACTACTGGCTACAGAGCAACCAACAGAAACCGAAAGAGAATAGGCAGCTGGTTTGTGGTGATTTTAAACATTAATTTGTATTAAAAGGTAAAAAAGAGTTGTATAGTAAATTAAATTGTAAAACAAAACCTTTTTTAATGCAATGCTTTAGTATTTTAGTACTGTAAAAAATTAAATATATACATATGTGTATATATATATTATATATATATAATATATGAGATTGAAGAAAAATTCACATCATGATGGTGCTACCCAGATTGCTCCACATAGATCTTAATGTGAGCTAAGAATCCATTCAGAGTTGGAGTAGTGTCCCTTCTTGTCATACCTCAACACTAGCTAGGCAATGGGATACTGAGCTAACAGTGGAGGCTTAGAGCATTGTAGACCACCATTTTTTTTTAAATCTTTGTATTAAGACATACCATTTTTAAATACTTGATTTCTTAGCAAGTATAACTTGAATCTCAAACTTTTTGTTCTAAAAATTCAGGGATATTTCAGCTCATTCTCCTTATGCCAACATGTCATCTGTTTATGTAAAGATGTCGGTTGATATATTCTCTTTCAGGGGATTGGAATCCCTCATATTTTGCTTGTACATGTACTGATAACTAAAAGCTAATCTTATAAATTTTGTCACCTTTCAAATGTAAGTTTTGGACAGTTGGAGTTCAGCAGAGTAAAAAGTCTAAAATAGGAAGCCTTGAGCTGGCAAAGGGGGGTAAACATCATCCCCAGTAATGGCTTCTGATCTAGTGACAAGGACAGCGTTGGACTGCAGCTCTACAGTCCTAGAAGCTGGTGGTGTGTGTGCAATAGGACTCTTGTTACATTGTGGCCTAAATACAGTGTTACTCACTAGCTTTGCAAATAGCTTTGCATCAGTGGAGACCTTTGTAATTTATCATCGGTCACATTTGTCACTAAAATCTTTCAGAATGTCTGCCTTGCACATAAAACCACAAGGTTAACGGTTTCCACACCATGATGTTGAGTCCACATCAGATTCCTGCAGGTGTGCTTGGCAAGGTTTTTTTGTTTGTTTGTTTGTTTTGTTTTTTTTTTTTTGAGCCAGCCATCCCAAAGGAATATTTGCTTTACATGTCACCCACTGTCATTTGTCAAACTGCTGGCCAACAGGAGCAGTTAAGTGTGGTTTGAGAGGATGGGTGGTGTAGGAAGGAAGGCAGTGACATCCCACCTCTGTCCATTAGATCAAGTGGGAGGCAGATCTGTGATTTGCTTCTGTAGGAACAACTTGACTACATAGCCATACTTATTGATACAAGTGCTTCTGCTTGGTGTCAACATTACTTGAATGAATTTTTCATCTTGATAGGCGCACAGTGATGTATAGTTCACTTTACAAGGTAGTGTGGTTAACTTGTTAGGGAATTTTTTTGCAGTTTGACACTAAGATAATGAACTTCTGTGTGCATTTTTCTATGCTTTATTTTTTTAATGTAGCTTACTTCATGAGATGTTGGCTTTGTTTATACAATCTGAGGGTGGTTATAAATACTGTAAGTATTGTAATGTTATGAATGCAGTTTATTTTAAAGCTGTTTATTATATCATTCCTGATAACGCCATGTGAGTGTTTTTAATAAAATTTATATTTATTTAATGCACTCAAGTATTCTGTTGCAGAGGTTTTTGTTCCATAATTGAGGTAAAATGGAATGGAGTGATTTTTGTTGATGTTGTTTTACAAGGTACTTTTTTACATAGTTCTTAAACATGATAACCTAAATCTAAATTTCTCAGTCAGATCTTCTCACCATCCCATCTCCTCACTTTCCGCCTACTTCTTTTGTCCATGACCAGGAAGGGCTGTCACTTTAGCTTATGCCTACTCTCTGGCTCTGTTTTGAGTCTGCAATCTTAGCTGTTCATGTTCCTCTTTCTGCCTGTCAGAGGCCTCCACAGGTGTTCGCAGGGAAGATTGCCCTAGCAGTACCAGACATACCTGTCCCATGTCACTTTGGGGAGCTTGAAACAGAACTGCCCCAACTCCATACAAGTTCTCTGGCTGCATGCCATGCCAGTTTGCAGCCTCACTGCGCTTGCCTGAAACTATGTCCATAGGGCACGGTTAAACAACCTAACATTTCCCAAAATGGAGGGCATTTGGTTGGGTGGTTTTGTTTGAGACAGGCTATCATTGTGTAGCCTTGGCTGTCCTGCCACTCCAGACCTGGCAGTCCTCACCCTACCTCTGCCTCCCAAGTGCATCACAGATGATAAAAGGAGTTCCCTCTTCCATATTTTTCGATTGTTCTAGGGCCAGATTTGATTCTAGTGGCAGAAGCGTGGGCCAGGCACCTAGTAACTTTGAACTCAGTGACAGATGTGCCTAGAGCTGTTCCAGGCCAGCCTTGCCATGAACGGCAGCCTGTCACTGTTTTAGAAGCTGCGGCTCGATAACTTTCTGAACTTGAATCCTCAGGACACATGATTTCCATGACCCATCCATCATCTGCCTGAAGATCTACAAATTCGCTGCCCACCTTCTCGAGGTCAGCGAGCGGTCGGTGACGTGAACCCTCCGAAGCTTCTCCTGCTAGCTCCCTCTCCACCGTCATCCCACCAAACCTCAGAGGCATGGGATGTCGGCACACTCCAAAAGGAGCTAGAGGCACCTGCTGTTGAGCCTTGGTTGAATAGACAGCTGGAAATGACAGAGAACAGCATTCGCCAAGCTTTATTGGCCCCTTACTTTTCCTTAGAACTGCCAAGAACAAACCTGCACAAAACTGCCCTTCTGCTGTATAACTTGCTGCTTCCCTGGGCCATGAGTGGCTTTAAAATACAACAGTTCTCACATTGGATAATTCTACTTTAGCTTTAACTCCTGCCTAAGAACCACAATGCATGAGGAATGACTTGAATAAGCTGCCTACCCCTCACATCCCAGAGAACTTTAGTTGGTGGTAATGGTGTAAAAGCCATCTGGTGGTAAGTATTCTATCAAAAATGACGTTGGGAGCATTTCTTTCTCCCTGGAATTAAGATGAGGACCCCAAGCCTGTTCATGAAACATTTGCTTCCTGACTTCTATCACACATCTGGAGATGGGGAGGGAAGGGGGAGGGGAGGGGGGTCATGTGCTCCCTGCTTACACCCCTCCCTTCCTCCAGGAGAAAATGAACACAAAGGATACTTAGAAAGGAATTAACTGCAATTTATATTATTCCAGTTTTACTAGTGTGCTTCAGAACAAAGGTTCTTTTTGAATACACTTTAGGCCACCTGTCTAAATACCGCTCTTAGCAGGTAATTTCTCACAGGTTCCTCTGGCTGTCTGCACCAGGCTTTTCATCCAAAAGTGCTGCTCTCCTAACATATTCATGTAGAGAGCCATGACTGCTCTTTATAGTTTCTTTTTCTGCTACTTCAGTGGTGCTTAATCTACTCAATTTGACATTTTACTCTAATCAGTTCTTAATTGGAGCTGAAGTGAGAATTCGTTATTGGGAAAATAATGGTGACAGAAAAGTACCTTGCTTTTCCCCCTCTGGATGAAGGTTAAAAAAAAAAATCACAGGATTGAGGATTCATAGGCAAATTCCCTGATCCTTTGCTTGGATCTTTTGCATGGGAGAAATCTGAGTTAATGTGTTGCCCTCACTCATCTCATGGTAGCCATTTGTTTGAGACCGGGTTTTTCCTGGCTGTCTTGAAGCTCAATATGCCGGCTAGACAAGCCTCAAACTCGGAGGTCTTCCTGCCTCTCCTTCCTGAGTGTTGAGATTAAAGCCGTGTGCCACTATCCCCAGCCACAGTGGCTTTAAACCTTTTATATGTGTATAGACATTTTGCCTGAGTGTGTATGTGTGATTGGGGGATGGAGGAATGCATGCACCAGGATTGTGTCTGGTGCCTACGGAGGGCATCATTCTCTAGTCCTGAAGATAGAAATGTCTATGAGCTGTCATATGATATTGAGAACAGAATCCCACTCTGCAAGAACAGTAAGTGCCTTTACACTGCTGAGACAGCTTTCCAGTCCCACAAAGGTCTCTCGATTGGACCTTTATGAAGTCTAATGCTAATGACCACACCCAGCTTTGGACTTAGCCTGACAGTATCTGAACTTGGGAAGATCAACACACCGCACTGCTCTGGTGAGAACCAGGTAGGAATATGAACATTTAAGTAAAACATTTGTAAGCCTTGTGAAGAGATTGACTCTGTCGATACGTCCTTTGCCTCATGCTAGAAGATTCCTTCCAGTGACTGGCTTCAGAGCTCAGCTAGGAGAAGCTACAGTGGACAGGATCCTAACTCCCTGCGTAGGTATTATCCTTTGAGTGACAGGTGGCCTCCATGGGTTATTGTGTTTGACCGATTGCTCTCCAATGAATGGAACTATTTCAGAAGCATACGGAATCTTCTATGTCCAAAGAAGGTCAAGAGGACATCTTTGTATGGTTCTGACCGTGGTCCCACTTACAGGATGCCATTGTCAATAAAGTACAGAAAAAAAATATTATGGCTCCAGTTACCACCTGTCTGTGTAGTTTCTGCCACCACCACCACCACCACCACCACCACCCCGCCCCCAGTCCTGTTTGAATACACTTGTTGCAGAACTAGGAATGAGTGCCACAGAGGGGTGCAGACTCCTGCTATCACAACACAAGTGACTGGCAGAACAAGCACTTCAGGCTGGCCATGCTGCGCTACAAACAATGTTGTCCATACCAAGCCTGCGGCACTACAAGTGTTCCCAGAGGCAGTGGTCCTCTTCTGTGCTCCCACAGAGCTAATAACACTCTGAAACCATACACAGTCAAAGAGCACATAATGTCTACTGAGAGTGAAAGCCAATGTTGCCCAAGAAGGTGATGTGCTATGGTACACCTTCAGTGGAAAGTCCTAAAACTAAGAAGGCAACCAATATGCCAGGCAGTGGTAGCTCACTCCTTAAATCCCAGAACTTGGGAGGCAGAGGCAGGCAGATTTCTGAGTTCAAGGCCAGCCTGGTCTACAGAGTGAGTTCCAGGACAGCCAGGGCTACACAGAGAAACCCTGTCTCAGAAAAAAAAAAAAAACTGAAAAAAGGGGGAGGGGCAACCAATAAAATCTGATCTCCCAAATATAAAAGTTTGCATATAGGCAAAAAATAAGTATGTAAAATAAGCTATCATGAAATCTTCGGGATATAACTGTCAGCAGGGCAGTAGTGGTGCACACTTTTAATCCCATTACTTGGAAGGCAGAGGTAGTAAATGTATGGGTTCAAGGCAAAGACCGGAAAACAAGTCTTAAATTCAAGTAGAGGTGAAACTGGGGCCAGGCTACATGGTCCAAGTGATTGTGGAAAGGAAAATAGGAAAAGGAGAATTTAAAAGGCAAAGAAGAGCTTTCAAGGTTCATAAAGATTCAGAGCAGTAAAAATCAGGCAGCTAAAAAGTATTGAGCTAAAAAAAAAAAAGTGACATGCTAAAATGAAGCAACCTTAACACAGCTTCCAACACGTGGCTTTCCATTGAGGACAGGAAAGAGAAGGTCCCTAGGGAAAAGAAATGGTCACTTCTGCCCTCAGAACAACCCCTCAGCCCACCCCATACTCACATCTGATTATAAGATTTCATGAGACAAGGACTTCTTGAGGATAGACTCACTCTATGTGACTCGGGACAGGGGCCTTGCTGAGAGAGCATCTACTGTATAAAACTGAGCTATGAGAACAGGGGTCATCCACCAGGGAGCCAACTTGCTGTAGCCCGAGGGTGTGACACAGCTGGAGAGGCTACTTTGGCATTGTAGAGGGTGAGGGCAGGTGGGAGGAGGGACTGGCTGGTCTCAGACAAGCTGGGTAGTGCAGGGGATAGGAGACTCCCCTCAGACAGTGAAGTGCACAGAGAGATTCGGCCTGATAATCTTATCAACTGAGAATAACTAGGGTCTGATGGCCTGGGGTCAGCAGGTAGATTGGCTTCTGCAGCCTTATAACTGCAATCTATCTGCCCAGAATTCCTGTTTCAGCAGGATTTGAAGCTATGGAAGCAGACCTTCCACATGTGCAGATCATCCTACTGTCCCTTCCCTGCACACCCAGGAGACACCCCCTCTCAGCAGTCCTTGGATTGGCCTCTGAAATACTTAAGGCCAGAAAACACCTCTAATAAATACAGAGAGTTGAGATAATATCTCACATCTTATTGGATCACCATGGACTAAAGCTAGACATCAATAGCAAGAGAACCTTCAGAAACGACACAAACACTTGGAAGGCGAACAATAACTCTTGGACAAGAGCAAGCACCTCACAGAAAGTCAGGGAGGAAAAATGTAAACTCCCAGAACCAGATTAAATGAGATGAAATGAGTGCTAGTTACTAAAACCTGGGGCATACGTTAGGCACTTCTAAAAGGAAAGTTTATATCTCTGCTATTTTTTTAAAAAAAGGGGGTGGTGGTGAGATGGCTCAGTGGGTAAGAGCACCCGACTGTTCTTCCGAAGGTCTGGAGTTCAAATCCCAGCAACCACATGGTGGCTCACAACCATCCGTAACAAGATCTGATGCCCTCTTCTGGAGTGTCTGAAGACAGCTACAGTGTACTTACATATAATAAATAAATAAATCTTTAAAAAAAAAAAAAAAAAAAGAGGGGCCAGAGAGATAGCTCCATGGGAAAGAGTGCCTGCTGTCCTTGTAATTTTGTTCCAACACCCAACGAAAGAAGTACAGAGAAAGAAAGAAATGAATTTTAAAAAACTCAGAGCTGGTGCTGGAGAGATGGCTTAGAGGTTCAGAGGGCGTGCTGCTCTTGCAGAGGACCTCAGTTCTGTCCTCAGCATGCACATAGCAACTCACAACTGTTTATAACTCCAGTTTCAGGTGATGTAGCATCCTCTTCTACCTTCCATGGGTATCATACATGCACAGGGTTACACAAACATGCATGCAAGCCAAACACACACACACACAAACACATGGAAAAGTCAATCTAAAACAGAATTTTTAGAGACTTTTTTTGTTTTGCTTTTTCGAGACAGGGTTTCTCTGTATAGCCCTGGCTGTCCTGGAACTCACTCTGTAGACCAGGCTGGCCCAGAACTCAGAAATCCTCCTCCCTCCCAAGTGCTGTGATTAAAGGTGTGCGTCATCACTGCCCGGCTAAAACAGATTTAAAAAAAAAAAAAAAAAGAAAAAGAAATCAGAGCTCTCAAACTAGAAGCACAATGATGCACCTGAAGGTCTTAGAAAAACATCAAGCCAACCCAAAAGCAATAGCTAGGAAGAAATGGTAAAGGCTGGAGAGATGGTTCAGTGGTTAAGAGCACTGGCTGCTCTTCCAGATGGTCCTGAGTTCAATTCCTGGCGCCTACCTGGAGGTTCATGACTATATAATAAAGGGATATGATGTATGCATGCTGGTATACATGCACCAGACAACTCATAAAATAGATAAATAAAATAAGCAAAAATACATTTAAAAAAAAAAGATTGAGACAAAAATAGAGTAGAAACAAAGAATCACAAACTTGGCCAGAGTTGGTTGTTAGTTCTTTATTTTCTTTTATGAGATTATAGTATAATTACATCATTTTTTGCTTCCATTTCCTCTCTCCAAACCTTTCCATATAATCCTCTCCATGGCTCTTTGAAAACTGGAAAAACAAATGCCAAATCTTTAGCCAAGATAACCAAACACAAGAGAAACAACAAACAAACAAAATAAGAATAAAAACAAAGGAATATAATCAGAGATTAAAAGGCTGAAACTACAGAGGATATAAATGAAATTCAAAGCAATGCAGAATATTTTGAAGATTTACATTCCAATAAACTGGAAAATAGAGGAGGGGAGAGTGAACACATTTCTCGTCATAGAAGATTTAACCAAAATTAAACAAAAAGCATAAACAAAAGAATCACCTAGGCAATGAGCAAGGGGACTAGAGAAACAGCGAAGAGTTCCCCTCAAAGAACAGCCCTGGCCTGGAAAGATTCACTGGGGAGCTCTACAGTCCTGCAAAGAAAAGCTCACGACAAGGCTTCTCAAACTATTGCCTCAAACAGAAAGGGAAGGGTTGCCGCCAAAGGGACACCGCCAAAGGCATTCTGACAACAAAATCAGATAAGGCCACAACAAAATAAACTATAGACCTTGATAAATGTAGGTGCCAATTATTTCAATAAAATCCTTCCAGTCTAACTTAAACAACACATTTAAAAACGAGCGCAGCATGCCCATTCAGGTTTCATTGCAGGGATGCTAGAGTGGTCTGGGACATGGCAGCCAGTGTGTGTAAGAAAGCACGAGAGCAGACTCAACGGCAGAAATCACACGGTCATCTCAGTAGATGTAGAAAAAGCCATTCACAAAGCTTAACATTTTCGTGACTAAATACCAAAGGAACCTGGACCAGAACAAATAAAAGAAAGGCTATATACAACCAAGTTATCCGTTATTTGTGATGAAAAGCATAGCCAATGCCATACTAAGCGATGAAAACTTAAAAGCGTCTAAACCCACTGCTAACTTTAACATCAGGAATAAGGCGAGGGTGAACACTATCCCCGTTCTTGCTAAGCACCCAACTCCTAAAGCAAAAAGACAGGAAAACATATATAAAAGGATAGAAAGAAGAAAATTCTCCTCGTTTACCAGAAATATGGACCTACGCTTACGTGACCCTCAACTCTCCATCACAAAACACTTTCTGCAAAGCAAAAAAAACTTATTGCCAAGAGAAGTAAATAACCTCTCTGTGTATTAATGCAAACAGACTGAGCTCCTTCCCAGGGGATCACTGCCACTGACAGCAGTCCTCATAAGGAGGTGGCTTAGAGATAAACTTAACCAGGGAACTGAGAGGTGACAAAGCTCCAAAAACTGTAGAAGGCACTAGAACATGGGGAAACATTCCCTATTCGTGATTAGGCAGAATTCATAGTGTTAAGATTTTTTTTATTTCCTCCTTGAACATGCCCCCCCCCCATCAAAATCCCAATGCTATTCTCCAAAGAAATGGAAAAAAAATCTTGTTCTTTCCTTTATAGTTTTGGTTTTCCATACAGGGTTTCTCTGCATAACATCTGTGGGTGTCTTGCAATCTGCTTACAGACTAGGATGGCCTCAAACTCACAGAAAACCACTTGTCTCTGCCTCCTGAGTGCTGGGATTAAAGGCATGTGCCACCAACCCTGGTTAGAAAAACCAATCTTACACTTCATATAAAAGCATTTTTTTAAAAAAAAAATCACATATTTTTGTATGTGATTTCAGATCGTATTGGTTTTGCTTTCCTTCTTTATTAAAGCAAAGAGAGACATGCGGCCAATGGAATGGAATGGAGGGACAAGAAATTTAAAAGGCAGCTCCCACAGGCACAGTCATCTTATGTTCAAGAATACTGCCAAGAGCCTGTTAGAAAAGATGATCTCTTTAAGAAGTGATACTCGGAAATCCAAATGTGCAAGATGGAACCAGATTCCCTCTCCCCCTCTCTCTCCCTCCTTCTCTCTCCCTCCCTCCCTCTAAAAGTCAATTAAAATGTATTGAGGATCTTGATATAATGTAAAATTGAGGGCTGGAGAGATGGCTTACTGGTTGTTCTTCCAGGGAACTGGGGTTTGAGTCTCAGCACCCATAGATGGCGGACAACTATCTATCACTCCAGTCTCAGGGTGTCTGACCCTCTCTTCTGTACACTGTGTACAGACATACGGAGGCAAAACACCCACACACATAAAATGAATGAAAGGATGAATAAGCAAATCATTTAAGAAATTTGTTTTAAAATATGTAGAATAGAAAATTGCTAGATGAAAGCAGATAAATTATTTATAGACATGTCTATAAATAGAAGCATAGAGCCGGGCGTGGTGGTGCATGCCTTTAATCCTAGCACTTGGGAG
>NC_034593.1:121234120-121315007 GCF_900095145.1 Mus pahari | reverse complement strand
AAAAAAAAGAAGAAGAAGAAGAAGAAGAAGAAGAAGAAGAAGAAGAAGAAGAAGAAGAAGAAGAAGAAGAAGAAGAAGAAGAAGCAGCATAGGCAAGGACCTGATGAGGATGCCAAAAAGCTCAAGAAGTAATTGCAAAAGAGCCAGTGAGATGACCCAGCCAGTTCCTGCCACCAACCCTAAAAGCCAAGTTCAATCTCCTTTCCCATAAGATGGAAGGAAAGGACCCACCTGAAGTTGTCCTCTGTTTTTCACGTGCATGATCTCCTTGTCCCCCTTCCTCCCCGCTTCTTCCCCCCTCTGTCTCTTTCACACACACACACACACACACACACACACACACACACACACACACACAGATGAATATTATTTTTTTGAGAGGTGAATATTATTCAGTCACAAAAACATATAGCATTTGTAGGAAAGGATATAGGATCAGAGGTCAACTAGGTGAAATGAACTCGCTTGCAAAGTTGACAATCGAGCTACTCAGAAAGGCAGGAAGGCCTTTTGTGTAGTGTTTAGGGAAGGAACTCAAGTATAAGTCATTACACTGGAAGTGGTTATAAATACAGGACCCAAGCAATGGAGAACAACCAGAGGCTACAAGACCTCCCATAGACAGGTTTTCTTGGTTCATCAAACACAGCTCTTCATGAAGTCCGTGCTCAGGGCAGGTAAATTTTCATATATATATATATATATATATATATATATATATATATATATAGTGTATGTGTGTGTGTACAGGTTCTTGCTAAGTTGCTAAGAAGTTACTCAGGTTAACATTGATCTCACTCTGCAACCCACGTTAAACTCATAACCCTTCTGTCTCAGCCTCCTGAATGGCTGGGACTGCAGGCCTGCCACACCACACCTGGCTATGTACACTCTATGACACGGCTTCTTCACCTCCTGCCAGCAGTGTGTAACCCCTAAGGCTGGCTACAGATGAGCATAGCAAGAAGCCCAGAGCAAAAGGAGCTTGCCTCTTCCACATAGCCAGAGGCTGAGTTTGTAGAAAAACCAGCAGAATCTTTCTCAGACAACAGCGGCAGAAGATGAGAAAAGAGATAGACCGAAGGGGAAGTTTTAAAGAGAAAACTGCAGAGCACAGCAGAGCATTGGAGAGAACCACATTTCCTGGTGCCGACTGAGCCTCTGTCTCCATCCTTGTGAAAACTGGAGGAGAAACTAACTCAACACAAGCCTCGAATACTTAAGGCTCACAAAAGTGAAGGGGCCCAAAAACTGGTCCAAGAAAGCTGCATGAATAAAACCTCCTCTTCATTCTAAATGGTGTGTGAAGAACAGCCAGGAACAGTAAATCTCAGGCTGGGAGTTTCTTCTCTGGAGAAAAGTTTCGCAGACTGAACTCCCAGTCTCACCGAGAAATTCACATTGCCCTGGAGGCGATTCAAAGCAAGGCCGCCAACCTCCAGGGAAGAAATTGATAACAGCTGTGGTGAAGCTGACCCGGAGCTGGGCGGGTGCCCTATGATGGTCAGGGCTCACAGAAAACCAGGACATGGCTGGAGCCAGTCCTTCCTGAATGTATCCTGACACCCTCCTCTGTGATGCAGAGGCCAGGCCAAGTCCTTTCCTCCCGGGCTCTGAAGTCCTGAATCAGCCTTGAGCAATGGGTCAAGAGACGTCTTCATACACAGTTCAAATAGCAGAGAGGCCTTGGGAAACTTTCCCATAGTGCAGTACAGGTAGCCACAGGACAGCCATCTTTAAATCAGCCCCACTCCCACTACATCGCTTCTGTACACAGCTACTCAAGATAGTTTAATGGAGTCTTGCCCAGGTCTGGCAGATTACAATGGTGGTAAATAAACCTAGGCACAGTTCACTGAGGGATGTGGGTTCAAGAGAGCATTGTATTAATTCAAACTCATTATTTACACTCCTTGTTTATAAATAAAATGGAGACGGTGATATCTATCCTCAAGAAACTGGTAAAGGGTAAAGTAACCGCGTCTGTGGTCTCGGGCTCATGGCTGCCACATGTGCTCAAGGAATGATGCCTGTGCATCAGAGGCTGGAGTGCTTTAAATATGGGATTTTGCCTGATGTTGATGAATGTCAGGAGAAAAAAAATTTTAAAAGTCCATTCAGACGCCGGGTGTGGTGGCACATGCCTTTAATCCCAGCACTCGGGAGGCAGAGTCAGGCAGATTTCTGAGTTCAAGACCAGCCTGGTCTACAAAGTGAGTTCCAGGACAGCCAGGGCTATACAGAGAAACCCTGTCTTGAAAAACCAAACAAGAAAAAAAAAGTCCATTCAGGAATGTTTCTCACACAATATTAATAATGGAAGACAAACAAGAGTACAGATTGTATTATTTTAACTCGTGTGATGTTTAAAATAAATGAAACCAGAGATTCAGGAAGTCGTGGCAGTTATCCTTCAGAGAGAAGGATAAGCTTTGCTGGCAAATCATGACCAAGAGAGAACATGGATTGGGGAGAATTCTGCTTCTGGAGTCATGATAATCTTGCTTCTACCTCTAGAAGCTGGTTACATGGGTACATTTACATGATAAAAACTCACAGACCCACAATTAGGACTGACCTTTTTCACTCTTGTGTTGTGTTTCACGATGAAGTTTATAGAGCTTTAAAAAGGTAAGTCCTCATTTCCCACCTCATGTTATAGACAACAACCTCCTCCTATTCATTCATTCTACTGGACACCCAGCATGCTCTAGGAAGCATTCTAGTACCACGGGGCAGGCTAGTGAAGAAGAGGGGGAAGCCAGTCCTATTCTGAGTTACAAAAGCATCATCCAGGGAGGACAGGAGCTGCTGCATGCATGGTCTAGCCAGGGAAGAACGCTGGCTAAAATACCTGGTTTTTTGTTTGTTTTTTTTTTTTTTTTCTCGAGACAAGGCTTCACTGTGTAGCAATGGCCGTCCTGGAACTCACTCTGTAAACCAGGCTGGCCTTGAACTCACAGAGATTCGACTGCTTCTGGAGTGCTGGGATTAAAGGCATGCACCACCACTGCCCAGCTGAAATCTATATTTATTAAGATTTATTTTCACACAGAGCAATACTTCCTCCCGAGTTGTTGGTCGGAATTGTCCCCTAAGCCCCCAAACAAGGCAAACAATTGCTGTTGCTCTTGGTTGACCATTAGAACTTGATGGTAAGTCTCTGTTGCTGAAGATAATACACACTTTGGTCCCAGGACATGGAGATGTGAACTTGGGGGGAGACTCCCCCTTGCTGGCTAGGTGTTGTAGTACAGGAAGGTTTCTGTGAGAGAAAAGTCAGCACCAGTGTCGCCTAGCTGCAAACCCTTTCAACTCTAGTAATGACTAACTTGGCAAGATATGCCCATGATATGCACATGGCGCACAGACATACATGCAGGCATAACACCATTCACATGAAATGAATTAAGTTAAAAACGAAAGTAAAAACATAAATCACAGGATGGAAGAATAATATTTGGGGCCTGGAGAGATGGCTCAGCCGTTAAAAGCACTCTGTTCATGCAGAGGACTGAGTTTCAGATTCCAATACCCAAATGATAGCTTACAATTGTATCATCAAATTCAGGGGAAGCTGGCTCCCCATTTCTGGTCTCTGTAGGCACCAGGCACTCAGCCAGTGTACTTACATATATGCAGGCAAAATATTCATACACATAAAAAAATAAATATTTCTTTAAAAAAAAGAGAGAGATTCATCCATGAGTCTATTCACGGTATGAATGTTGTATAGGTAGCCAACTCCACTCTTACTGTTCCAAGCTCTGAATGTTTGAGACTGTAAATCTGACTAAGAACCCAGAGCTGTGAAGACAGGATCCAGGGATGACCTACAACTATCATTTTGCTAAATGAATAGTGTCTTAGTCAGGGTTTCTATTCCTGTACAAACATCATGACCAAGAAGCAAGTTGGGGAGGAAAGGGTTTATTCAGCTTACACTTCCATACTGCTGTTCATCACCAAGGAAAGTCAGGACTGGAACTCAAGCAGGTCTGAAAGCAAGAGCTGATACAGAGGCCATGGAGGGATGTTCTTTACTGGCTTGCCTCCCCTGGCTTGCTCAGCCTGCTCTCTTATAGAACCTAAGACTACCAGCCCAGAGATGGTACCACCCACAAGGGGCCCTCCCCCTTGATCAGTAATTGAGAAAATACCTTACAGTTGGATCTCATGGAGGCATTTCTTCAACTGAAGCTCCTTTTTCTCTGATAACTCCAGGATGTGTCAAGTTGACAAAAAAAACAGCTAGTACAAATAGTATCATGCTGTTCCTTCAATTCCTCTCTGTGTGACCTCATCAGAGAAGTTGCTTTCAGCAGTGAACAGTGCTTAAAACAGCAACTGTGCTGAAGTACAGAGAGAATTTCTGTAGAGGGCTCAGTCCTAAATGCCGCATCCACATCATATTCCTTCCCTTCAGGGCTCAGGGAACATGGCAGAAAGGGGGCCTGAAGGTTACAGGAGCCAGAGGTTGGGGGGGACTGGGGTAAAACAAGGTACTTAGCACACAGCAGTGAGCCTGCAGCAGGCAGTAGTTCCCCGCAGCTATGGTACACACACTAGATCTGCAATAGGGAAAACTGGTCAAGATTCTAGCATGGAGGTAGAGGGATCACAAGCCCCTAGCCATGGCTGAGGAGCTACTGACAGGGAGGGATGCTTGGGGAGACAGAGTTAATTTTCTTTAAGAATGTGGCCTCTGGTAGGTTTGCCGTGATCCTGTGGATGGCCCCATACCCATAGATATATGGGCAGCACAAATTAGACTCTGTAGGTTATAAAAAAAAAAATGGCCTGAAATTAGGGAGGAGATAGAAGCAGTCTGTCTGAGAAAAGTTGGCGGAAATATGGGGTGAATATAATGAAAAAAAACTTTGTACGCATGAAATCGTTCTCTAATAATTATTTTAAAAGTCATAATTTTATAAGTCACACACAGGCCCAGAAAAGACTTAAACTCCTGACCCAGACCCAATCTGTCAAATTGAAGAGAAGTGATTATTTTTTTCATACACTTACATTCCATTAGGAATTCATAATTCATACTAATGAACAAGACAGTATGCATATTGGCTTCAAAATGGAAACTTAATTGACGCAAGAATCCTAAAAACACACAGGGAATAGGTGCCAGTCTTACTAGACAGAGTTTAAAACAATTCTCTTGTTCAACAACCAGTCTAATTAAAAGTGAGCAGAGGATTCCAAGGAAAATATACAAATATGTGTAGTAAGTACGCAAGTAGATGCTCGCTATTACTCACTAGTCATTAGGGAAATGCAAAACCACAATTAGATGTGGTTTGGTATTCATTAGGATGATAATAAGCAAACAGCAAACAAAACTGAGACGATGGCTGAGGCTATGGATGGAGTCTTTGGCCACTGATGGCAGAAAGGCAAGTTGTCATAGCTATTGTGAGAAGAAGCCCAGCAGCTCCTCACACAACTATAACAACATAGAGTTACCGTGTGACCCACTGTGGAGCCTAGACTCCGAGATAGTTTTTAAAGACTCAAAAGGAAATGCACAAGCATAAGCATGTGTCACAGACTCACTCACAACAGACAGGTGGATACAACCTGTTGTGCACATGAACAGGTCAACCACTGTGTATGCATGTAATAGATATTCTTTGGTTCCCAAAGAAGGGAATTAATAACTACGATATGGATAAACCTTGAATGTATTATCCTAAGTGAATTAAGACAAACACTGGGGATACAGCTCAGTGGCGGAGGGCTTGCCTTGTATACACTAGGCCTTTGCTTCTGCAGAACAGACAGAGAGGAAGAGGAAGAAGGAGAGAAAGAGAACATGGCAAACCAGAAGTAGGTTCAATCCATTTCTGTGAGGTCTCAATTTGGGCCAGTCGTTAGTTGGCCATTCACTCTATGCAAATCAAAACAACTCTGAGGTCCTACCTCACCCCCATTAGGAAGGCTAAGATCAAAAAACTCAAGGGACAGCACATGCTGGTGAGGATGTGGAGCAAGGGGGAATACTCCTACATTGCTAGTGGGAATGCAAACTTGTACAACCACTCGAGAAATAAATTGGCTGTTTCTCATAAAATTAGGAATAGTTCTACCTCAGGACCCAGCTCTACCACTCCTGGGCATATGCCCGAAAGATGTCCCACCATCCCACAAGGACACTTGCTCAACTATGTTCACAGTAGCTTTATTGATAATAGCAAGAAACTTGAAGTAATCTGTCCATTAACTCAAGAATGGAAAAGAAAATGTGGTTCATTTACACAAAAGAATACTGCTCAGTTACTAAAAACAAGGACACTGCAGTTCTTAACATCTATGCACAAACACAAGGCATCCAAGTTCCTAAAAGAAGAAACACTACTACAGCTTAAATCACATATTAACCATCACACACTGGTAGTGCTCAACCATGTTCATTGCTAGTCTATTTATAATAGCCAGAAATTGGAAACAACCTACATATCCCTCAACAGATGGGTAAATAAAGAGACTGTGGTACCCTTACACTGTGGAGTATTACTCAACTGTTCAAAAATGAAATTAGCAGGTAAATAGATTAAATTAGAAAAAAAATTATCTACAGTAAGATAACCCAGAACCAGAAGGACAAATACTGAATGTATTCACTTGTATGTGACTATTAGCTTTTAAGTCAATAATAACCAAGCTACAATCTGTAGAGGCACAGAGGTTAGGTATAGAATGGCACAAAGCTTGTAGAAGTAACTGACAGATATCTGATTTAACTCAAGGCCCACTCCACGAGATGAAACCCCACTGCTTGGTTGACCAGAAACTTGAGACTAGATAGCTCAGGGACCAAATACTACTATTCTCAAAAAAGGAGGAGGAGAAGGAAAAGAAAAAGGAAAGAGAAAAAACTAATAATAAATGGCATTCTGCTCTGTCCATAGAGACCCAAAGCCAGACATTATGCAGAAAATGAGAGACCTTGAAATCCTCAGCCCTAGACAGAATACTCCCATCAACTCTCTACCCTCAGGGCTAAGGGTACCCCAAAAAAAGAGGAAGTAGAGATTGTAAGATCCAGAGCGGGTGGAGAACACTAAGAAAATAAGTCCCTGTAAATCTAAATCAACTTCACCAATGCTCATATAAATTCAGAGAGAATGAGGCAACAAGGGCAGGGCCTGCATAGGGTCCTAGAGCTCAAAGGAGAAGCCTCATGCCCTCATCCCTAAACCAGAAGCAGTCTCTAATTGATAACCACTTGGCACATGAAAATTTAGTTTCTCTCAAGGGTATCTCATGTGAACTTCTTTTAAGGGTAGGCTACATGCCCAGCAGTAGATGGCCAACAGAAAACAAACCCAGTGGAATCTTTGGGAGTTCAATGTTTTATAATGCCATGTAAGGGCATTTTAAATTTTATTTATTATTTTTATTTTATTAGATATTTTTCTCTTTTTTTTTACCTTAGGTCCTTGCATATATATTATTGCTTCTAGTTTAGTGTTTCATGTGATTCCTGAGTGTGCAAAGGACTCTGTGTTCTCATCTACATTTGTTTTCTGTACTGGTTTTGTTTTTGTTTTTGTTTTTGGTCTCTTTTCCTTCTGTTTGTTTTGTACTATTCTGATGTGTCCACTTTGTTTTATAATTTTATTTTATTTATTTTATCCCTTAGATGTCTGTTTGTTTTCCAAGGAGAGACAGAAAGGGGTGGATCCAGATAGGGTGAGAAGAGGAAGAACTAGAAGGAGGGGAGAAACACAATAATTATAGTATAGTATGTGATTAAAAAATTATATTTCAATAAAAGGGAAAAAACATTGTGATTAACTCTCTCTCTCTCTCTCTCTCTCTCTCTCTCTCTCTCTCTGTGTGTGTGTGTGTGTGTGTGTGTGTGTGTGTGTGTGTGTGTGTGTGGAGTGATCAGAGCTGAAGTGCTTACAGAATATAATCATGATGATCAACTTTGGAAACCTTAGAAGAGGGGAAGAGTGTGAAGTGTACAAATTACTTAAGGAAATAAGGACTCCCACACACAGTTTCCAAATGGGGTGAGACACACAAATGCACAAACCCAAAGAGCTTATACACTTACTTACAATCAACCTGAATCCTCATTATCATCATACAAAAACGTGCTGTAACCAAACTGCCAAGAGACAAAGACAGTGTTGAAAATAGAAAATAATCAGTGCCTCGTAGGCAAAGACAGTCTTGGGGACGTTTATTAGCAGAAACCTTAAAAGCTAGGAGGTACTAGGACAAAAACATGGTGTGTGGTTCAGAGCAAATTGTTGGTTCAGAGCAAACCTGAACCAATGATTCTAAATCAGGCAAAGCAGTGCTTAAAAATGAAGGCGAGAGGGTTAAGCCTCCTCCTAAGAAACAAAAGGTGAGAAAACTGAGGAAAATCTGTGATGAGTAGACCTACCTCAGAAGAAACAATAAAGGGAAGTAGTCGGGGTAAAATGTTAAAATAAAAACTCAAGCCATATAAATATAGAAATTGCTCACTGAAGGCAGAAGTGCGAGCAAGTAAGAAAACCCATATTTGTAAATCTGTTTGTGATTTTTATTTTTAATTTTTACATGAGTTAAAACTGCCTAAAATAATTATAAATTCATGATAATAGGCATCCAATACACAAAGATAATCTGAGATATTAATATAATGAGGGGGGTCAGAACAACATAGAGGTGGAGTTTTCAATGATGATTATAATGGAGTTGATATCAGCTTAGAATAGATTGTTGTAACTGTAAAATGCTCGGTTGACTTGAACAAGAATAACCTGGGAGCAGCATTACTTGAGAGAGATTGGGAGTGTGGCCTTGTTGGAATGGGCGTGGCTTTGCTGGAGGATGTCATCATAGGATGTGGACTGTGAGGTTTCAATGTAGAGCCGGTGACTTTCTTTCTTCCTGCTGCCTCTGGATATGGATGCAGAACTCTCTGCTACTGTTACTTTAAGCAACTGTAAGCAAATCTCAATTAAAGCTTCCTTTTATAAGGGTTGCCGTGGTCATGGTGTCCCATTCACAGCAACAGAACAGTAATTCAGACAAACGTTATGGGTAATACCCACAGAAATCACAAAGAAACTAAATTTTCACAAAAGGAATGATGAGATGGCTCAGTAGGTAAAGGTGCTTACTGCTGAACCTGATAACCTGAGTTTGAGGCCTGGAATACACATGGTAGGAGAGAACTGACTTCCAAAAGTACGCTGCGCAGGTGCACACACCCATACACGTACACAAACACGGAGATAAAGAAATAAATGTAAAAAGTAATTAAAACTAAAGAAATACTCACACAAAGAAATGAGAAGAGAATCAAAATTCATCGTGACCCCTCCCCCCAAAAGTCTACCCACAAAGGAAAGTGTTGATGGAGGGAAAAAGGGACAAACCCTTTAAGACTATAGTAATAAAAATGAAAGAAGCAAAAGGCCTTCCCAGTGAGAGAGCACATCTATGTCTGGGTGCATAACTGAAGGCTGTAATCTAGTACAAACGATATGGGAGCATCCTTCCAGGGAGTGGACCACAACAGCAGACGGCTATTAGTAAAAATAGTAATAGTAATAATAGTGTGCATGGCTGAGGGGAGACAGCACATAGGAAATCCCAGTCGCATTTCCTGAAATTTTCTGTGACTCTAAATCTTCTCCAAAAAGTCTGTTCAAAAGAATAAGGAACTGTTATTAAATAAATGCATGTCAACAAGTTACATGAAACAGATAAATTTCCAGACACAATCTAGATTGGATCGGGGAGATTGAGTCACAGTCAAAACCTCCCCCAAGGTCAAACATCTTTGATCAGATGGCTTTGCAGAAGAATTCTACAAGACATTTGGGGAATTACTATCTATGTATCTCACACTCTTCAAAAGAAACTGGAGTGTGTGAGGGCGATTTGTTACTCTCTCTGTGGCCAGCATTGCCCTGACACCAAAGCAGACATTACCTAGTTGTAAAACTCCTCAGTAGGAGTCTAGCAAGCCAAACCCAGCATCATACAAAACCAGTGATGCCCTTCCCTAAGTGTGGTTTAACCATGGAACAGATGGATACTTCAAACTTTAAAAACGTCAGCCAAGATAATGCATAGCAGTTACAGACTAATCACTAAGAACCATCTGACTTTCCAGGTGTGGTGGCATGACTTCCATCCCAGCACATGGGAGGCAGAGGCTGGCAGGTTCCTGGCATGGTGAAATCAATGTTCTAGTCTGTCATTGGTGCCCTGTCTTGAGAGAGTACGTGCTTATTTGTGTATCTTAAGGAATAATCCCACATGACCAGTAAATAGGAATAGGTTTAAACAATATTATTTTCATGTGTACTAAGAACACTTGGATCATAGTAAACACTGAGATACTAGAAATCTGGTGTCTGAAATGAATTTCTGTCATGCTACAAAAAAACCCAGCTCTACATGGCCAAGCAAAAGCAGTCCTTTCAGAACCAGATGAACCGGCTGGATGACACACACCTGTTCCCCCAGCACTCTAGGGGCAGAGGTAGGAAGATCATAAATTTGAAGCTACCCCAGGCTAGAAAGCAAGGCCCTCTTAAAAATTGATGCTGCATTTTCTTGGTAATGATCCAAAAGTTTTGACCTTCAGTACCAACTCTACCAAGCATCTACGGCACGCCTGGCTTTGCAACAGGAGACAAATAGGCCTGGAAGTAAGGTTGGCAGAATCTCAGCTCTACAGACTTCTTCAGGAGCAGCCATAGCTATAAATCTTCATAGTGGAGTAGCATTTGTGTGATTTGAGATGGTTCGTGACGGCCACTGCTGATCTTTCCAGGTCAAGGCATAGCGCTTTTCAAAGGCTGCACTTTTGTCTCCTGGGTAGGTTGTAATATTACTGCATTTCAGCAACTTCTCAACCCAGAGGCTTAGCAAAAACCTCACTAATCATTACATTATTCTTTATAGAGGATTTACTGTGGACCAAACACTAATATAGGTGGGTTTTTTTTATATTTAAATATCTGGATCTTCTCTAACTGCAAGTAAGGATTATTATTATTAATTATTATTATTACCATTATCTCCAACTTATAGTTGAGAAAACTAGAGGATAGGATTTAAATAACTTTAAGATCTGAAGCTCAAAGCACTGAAAACAAATGATTTCAAAGCCTGTCAGGAATCAAGGGAGTTGGGAGTTTCTTTTCTTTTTGAAGAGAAGCCCCTGACTGACCCATAGGAGCCCAGAGAGTCAGCTTCTGTTCAGCCGGTTTTCATTTCTTTCTTGGTCTTGAGACTGAACCTCAGCGTCTCTCACACACGGAGCACCACTGAGCTATGTCCCCAGCCATCAGCTGTCCAATACCTCCAGTGTGCTCTGGGTGGACCTGGGCATATTCATCTCACCTAGAACCATCATCACAGTCCTGTGGGTCATGTCCGGGCCACATATATGAACCAGATAATATTTACCACCCACTATTCATTTCTCTGTCCCCTGGCAAAAGGGTTTTTGGGTCAGTGAGAAAAATCTTAGTAAGAAAAAAAAAGGCCCCAAACAGAATTCACGAGGGGGTGGTTCATTCTTTAGTGGAGTAGTCACTAATAAATCAACCTTGTTTACCAAAAATCACCCCTCGCTCATGCTCAAGAAGGTAACTTTTATTAAAATCAGCGTTGCACACACAAAAGGAAGACATGTCAGTAGGAGAGGACTTGGTAAGAAGGAGGGTGTTGGTGGGAGAGAGTAGAGGATGAAAGAGAGAAATATTGGTTATGTAAACAAAAACTGTCCAATTTTTTAAAAAGTGTTTTTAAAGGAATGCAGGATGCATTTTGAGCATGTACCACGTGCATCTCTAAGGCCCTAATTGCGTTTCTCTGACTCTGAAAAGCATCAGTGAAGAACATTTCACCACAACACTACAGATGACAGAAGTGCTGGCCCCAAGCACTGAGCAGCAGCTGATGTCACTGGGGTTTCTTACCCATAGCTCGGTATGTGACAGCGTCGAATCACCTGCTTTCTCAGCAGCCATTCATACCTAGAATTCAAGACCAGGGGAAAACCCCAGGGCTACCCAGAGCGAAGGGGCAGAGAGAAACTGCTCACAGGATCAGCTTCAGATTGTTCAGAGAAAAGGGGGGGGGGTAGGTTGTTCAACTGTTCTGACTCACTGTTAGCCAAATGGAACAGAAAAAAAAATGATGCAAGAGAACACGGTTGATCCTAGAAATGGGTTCATTGCTAGGAGGGCAAGGGGGAAGCCCTGGGCCCGGAAATAGAAGAGTAGAAGCACTTTTGTCTATGAAGATCTTCTGGTTACTCAGATACCACTGGCATTCTCATGGGGCTGGAGGCAGAATGGCAGGGTTCCTTCTGCCTTTGAGTTTCAAGAGGTTCAATCTAGACTTAGAGTCACCCTTCCAGTCCAGTGTGCCCGGACCTACATTGGAAACCCAGGCAGAGAGAGGACACACAGGACAGGTTCCTTCCAAATGAAGAAACATTTAACTTGCTGGCTTCCCTAGGGGAAAAGCAGCATTTCTAGTTCCCTCCTGCCTCTGTCCCCTTCGTGCTTGCTTTATGGTTCAAAGATGTTTCCACATCTGGCTGTGGCCAAATTGTTGGGTAAATCATCTCTTTAGGTCAGCTGTTTTTCAACCTGTGGGTCTCGACCCTTTTGGGGGGTTACATAACAGGTATCCTGTGTATCAGATATTTACAATTATGATTTATAACAGTAGCAAAATGATGGCTATGAAGTAGCAGTGGAAGAATTTTATGATTGGGGGTCAGCATAGCATGAGGAACTGTGTTAAAGGGTTGTAGCATTGGGAAGGTTAAGAACACCTGAAGTTTAGGCGTTGTTTAGTGTTTGAGTCCAGTGGAGAATACTTTTAAACCCTGCTACAGGAAACAAGAGCCTTTCTCTGAGGATGCTGGCAGCTTGGCAGACAGGCAGACCTGCTTGAAACTGGCTCCTCCAGGCCCTCACTTGAACAGCTCTTTCTTAGCCCCAAGAAACCTAAGAGCCCTAAGCACCTCTGCCTGAGGTGAAAAATACAATAATAAAGACATGCTTACAGATTTTAATTAGCAAGGTTGAATGACATGACAAATGAGAATGAAGATCTTATTTTAGATAGATATTTCCTTTCCAATGACAAGTAAAACCCCTTATGTCTTCTTGATCTATACCCTGCCCCCCTCCAAAGAAGAACCAACAGCAAACCAAGGTTTTAGTAGTCTAGACAAAAGCAACTCACAGTGTGACATTTTTGAGTTCTCATTTTTATGTATTTTTCCATACTAGGAAAATAATTTGTAACGAGGGAAAGAGGAAGAGGTGGATGGAAACACATTGATCTGAACACCGCTTGACTGGACTCCCAACCACCTGGAACATTTCAGTTTTGTTAGAAGGAGACTGTTCTATAGTGCAGTCTAGCCTCAAGGTCACTGTGTAGCCTGAATTGACCTTGGACCACTGATGTTCCTCTTACCTTGGCCTCTAAGTTCAGAAATAACAGACATGTCCAATTTCCTGTAACATTCAGCAGTGAGACACCACATCTTCTCTTGGCAAGCCATCTAGATAAGTCCAACAGAGTACACAGACATTTTCAACTTGTTTGTGTGGGGACATTTGTGCCTGCCTTCAGGGTGAGGATGCTCTTCCTGATCCAGGGGCCAACTTTACCTATAAGATAGAGTCTTACAGACCCCTGGAGTTCTCCTGTCTGTTGAGCTGGGGCATGGGCTCATGGGAATGGCACCTGCCTGATTTGATTTCCCCATATCTGACTCCCAGTCTAGGCACAATTTAGTAGTTTGTCTCATGATGCAAAGTGGAAACTTCTCTGAGTGGCAGGTCATGGCCCATGGAGGTCTATGTTTGTCCTGGAAACACTTTCTTTCTTTTCTTTTCTTTCTTTCTTTCTTTCTTTCTTTCTTTCTTTCTTTCTTTCTTTCTTTCTTTCTTTCTTTCTTTCTTTCTTTCTTTTTTGTTTTTTTTGTTTTTCGAGACAGAGTTTCTCTGTGTAGCCCCGACTGTCCTGGAACTCACTTTGTAGACCAGGCTGGCCTAGAACTCAGAAATCTGCCTGCCTCTGCCTCCTGAGTGCTGGGATTAAAGGCGTGCGCCACCACGCCCGGCCTGGAAACAATTTCTAGACAAGCATCGGGGGATTGCATTTGTCTCTCTGAGGCCCAATGTCATCATGCCTAGGTTCTCAGTCAGGGTTCTGTTTCCTCTAACCACCCTAAGCTGTTTTTTGGCTGGTGTCAGGCACTCGTTGGAGAGGGATGGGGCACAATGTTCAAATCAAATAACGTGTCAGAGCACAGAACAAATGTGAGTGGTTGAGTTTATGCTAATGACTTAAAATGTTTTTCTCTTAAGTTAGAGCAATGTGAAATACCAAATTTAAAAAAAAGTAACTAAACTTTCAAAAATTATTTTTTTTAAAAAAATTTATTTATTTATTATATGTAAGTACACTGTAACTGTCTTCAGACACTCTAGAAGCGGGAGTCAGATCTTGTTACGGATGGTTATGAGCCACCATGTGGTTGCTGGGATTTGAACTCTGGACCTTCGGAAGAGCAGTCGGGTGCTCTTACCCACTGAGCCATCTCACCAGCCCTCAAAAATTATTTTTAATGATGGTTCTTAAATGCTTTAACCTCCCTTTTAGCCCACCACCCACCAGAGGTAGTGGGAAAGAAAGGATACAGGGGAAGTGGACCTGTTTGGAAAGGTTCTTTGGAGCAATTCCCATCTGGGTTGTCAAGAAATTGACAGTTCAGTTCACAGGAGTCAGGAGCTGCAGCTCAGTCCACTTGCAAACACTTCACAGATACGCCAGCAGTCTAGTTTGGTAGAGTCGGGATAGCGAACAGGAATCAGCAGCAGTGGCACTACTTAGCAGAGACGGGCAGGCCTCAGCCTCAGGACAAGCAAGCAGGAGGGGCCAGGGCCAACACGAACACCAGGAAAAGTTCTTGGTTGTGCCTTTCTCAGAGAAGTGAAGATCGGGGAAGACTCGAGACCAACAACTGTTGTACAGCTAGCTCTATAAACAGCGCTAGCTTAGCCTCCCTCACTGTCCGTCAAGTCCCTCGTATGTCTTCCAAACTTCACATCATGTGTCCTGCACGTGTGTCTGTCTCAGTTGATAACACTCTGTCAATCAGTCAGAGTCTGCAGAAGTGGCAAGAAGTTGCAACAGACCACCAGACATTTTTTGGTGCATTTCTCTCTGTGCAGTCCTGACAAATGGGGTTCAACTACCGCAATATAAGGTGAATCAATACATGTGTGTCGTTATCAAAGAATCTTTCATCAGGTATCCTTTCACATACTTGGTTTAACAGAAGATCCTTTCTCCTGTGTCTGCTTCAGTAAAATATTCCTTCGTGAGTCTGCCTTAGTCGTTCACCTGTGTCTTCAATGAAATGTTCCTTCACATGTTTTCCTCAGCAAAACACCGTCCAACACAATTGACTTTCCAAAGAACCCTTAAGTTTCCACTTCAAGAGAAGACACTGTGCAATATCAAGAGGGATATTTTATTCTTTATTCTTGTTTGAATTCCTTCTCTGTTTAAGATATATGCATGAGATCAAATTCATCCAATAGTTCTCTCCTGTAGCTTGACAGTCTGTTGTAATAAATCTTGGGAAGTATTGATGATTTTGTAACTTCTACTAGGACAGAAGTCCTCATGTTTGTATTGACCTTGGTCTCATGGCAGTAACTGCTCCATTACAACCTACCCGGTTTTCTTCTCTAATCCCCAACAGAGCTACAGTAAGAAGATTACAGTTTTGGCACCATTATAGCATTTACAAGGTACATGTATAGGATATCAGATATAGGATACATGGCATATAAAATTTTAAATGCATGAGTGATAAGAGATAGTATATAGTCAGTGCTGAGTCAGGACTGGAAAGAGACCTGTGAAGAAAGGGCAGTAACAGTGCTCTCCAGGATCAAAGTTCAAATTAGAATTGTCTCACAGATCACTAAGGGCTCGGGGCAAAAATAAAAAGACTGTTAGGGTCCCATTGCAGAAGTACTTATCTGAATTTAGGTCATATTTGCTTTTCTTGCAACTTTTAGGAAGCCATCAAAACGTTGTGAGCCAAGGTTTTCCAGTACAGAGGTACCCATAGTGAAACCTGGCTTGACTTACAAGTTGTCTTAGTTAGGGTTTTACTGCTGTGAACAGACATCATGGCTAAGGCAAGTCTTATAAAAAACAACATTTAATTGGGGCTGGCTTACAGGTTCAGAGGTTCAGTCCCTTATTATCAAGGTGGGAGCATGGGAGTAAGCAGAGCTGAGAGTTCTACATCTTCATCCAAAGGCTGCTAGTGGAAGATTGACTTCCAGGCAACTAGGGTGAGGATCTTAAACCCACACCCACAGTGACACACCTATTCCAACAAGGCCATACCTCCAAATGGTGCCAGTCCCTGGTCCAAGAATATACATCACACAAGTCTACACCCATTTACAGTGGTACCATGTGCTATGCACTCAGAAAACAAAACAAAACAAAAAATATGTTTAGAACTTTTAACTTTCCTAGACATGCAATATGTGACCTGGTATTCTCTCAAGGTGTTAGGCAGTACAGTCTACTTGATTATGACATAAAATAACTAATATTCTGAAGTGTAGTATATTGTTAAGAGAGGGTAGGTGTGTTAAATGCATTTTCTTACAATATCTACTGTCTATAATGAGTTTATTAGAACAAAACCCCAGACACTAGCTGGATTAGTTTTGCCAAAGAACAAACAGAAAACCCTCAAGCTATATATTTCCAGCAAATATTTCCTTAATTGAGACTCACTATTGGGTCTGCCTTCCTAAATTACAATCACAAACCCAAAGGATCAAAATATAAGAAGCAATTAATTTCTACAGATACCCCAGAGATTCCCAGGAAGCTGAAGTGCAACATCTTGATCTCAAGGAAAAAAAAATGCATATGGTGCTAGCATCTCAATAATTGGGAAGGGATTTAGGTGCTTTTGGTAATGACGTCTGATATGTCTCAGGGTGGCAGTGCTGTTCTCAAATGTGAATCTAAAAACTCTTGTTAAATAGGCAACGCAATGTGTTTTTATCTGTTTTTTTTTTTCTCTTTGCTCTTGAGAGGTTAATTTCCTCTACCAGAAACATATTACCGTTGAATTGGAACCAGCATAGAAATGTCTAATCACACACACACACACACACACACACACACACACANAGAGAGAGAGAGAGAGAGAGAGAGAGAGAGAGAGAGAGAGAGAGAGAGAGAGAGAGAGAGAGAAGACAGTGTTGTAGCGGTGGCTGCCTGCTCCTTGGGCCTCTGTCTCACCTCCCACCAACCTGGTTGCCTTTCATTTTGAATTGAAGCCCTCATTAAAGGAATATTAGCAGGTTATTTCTCCATTAAAAACAGAAACTTTTTATCCTATTCTTTCTGGCTGCTTGCTTCTATGTATCTGTCTTTCCAACCATCACACGAAATCACAGGTGGTACATTTGTCCACAAATCCACATTGAAATGGGGGTGGAGTGTTCTTTGGCAATTCAAACGGAAATGGACAAAAGGGGTAAATTCTATAGTTCAACGGTAAAATAATAGTTCATGATTTTTTAACTGACATGGCCAGCAATTCTGTGTTGAAAATATGTATCTGAAATTTTCTTTTATTTGGGAGAACTTTCACCTTCCAGAAACATAGCTAATAATTTACATCATTGAGAGACATAACCAATAATTTTTTCACCCATGTTCTGATTGACAATATGTTCTTAGAGAAACAAAGCCAACAGGATTGGAATTATTCCTCACCACCACAACGTCTCTGCATTTACTTAGGTGTTTTCTCCACTTTTATTGTAGCCAACTTTCTCCCAAAACTATTGTGTACAATATTGCTATAAAAGAAAACTCTAAAAAAAATGTTGCTTCTGATATAAGATAAAGAATTTTTCATAGATTGTTGCAGGATCTTTGGTCACATTGTGAACCTTGACACTGTGGTTTTTACTGGGTGGAAAAACTGTTTTGAGTTGTGGTGTGGCTCAGCCTTGCCCTAAATCCAGAGTTTTCTGCTTGAATATTGTAAACACCATTAAATAAAGTCAATCGTAGGTCAAGTGGCAGAGTAAGCAACCAGCTGAGGGGAGATGAACATAGGATTATTAAGAAAAAAAAACAAACAGGGAATAAGACCAGTAGGAAGATGGATAGAGGGATGCACAGGAAGTAGAAGGGAGGGGCATTCAGATTGAAGGAGCATTTGTTTGCTTGCTTGCTTGTTTTGTTTTGTTTTGTTTGAGAAAGGGACATTTCTTCTGGGACTGAGGAGAGGGCCTGGAACTAGGTCAGCTGAGGAGGAAGGTCCGCTGGGTGCTTTCTCTGCCTCTCTGAACTAGCAGGCTTCTACCACATCATCTGGCTCCTAAATCTTCATTGGTAAAAATAGAGTGATTGAGTTTTTGTTTAAAAAAAAAAAAAAAAAAAAGATTTGTTTCACATACCACTTTCCTTTCAGGGGCTATTTTTTTGTTATTGTATTTCTTTATTTTTTGTTTGTTTTGTTTGTTTCTTTGTTTTATGCACTGTTAGCTCTATAATGGTTTGCATTAATGCAGAAGATGGAATGATCGTACGAGGAAAGTCCTGTGTGCATTCGGTCTTAGTTGCAGGGTCACAGAAAACTTTCATCTGTTTTTCAAACTTCAAAAAAAAAAAGCTAGTGGATAAAGCAGTGAGTCTAATTTCAACACGTTCAGACCTAGGCCATTATTTTGTTCTGATGTCTCACTCACTGCTATCAGTCACCTCCATGACCTCAAGGGTGGTCTCCTTTTTCTCCTATGTAGCAGCCCCTCCACTTCCACATCACATGAATCCCATTACCTTATCTTTACCATCCTATACCCTCCCTTAAGACCCCTTCATGGTCCCATTCCTGCACCTTTCTCATGAGAGGAAACATTTAACATTTGTCAGAGTTTGGCTTATTTCAGTTAACATATGATCCCAGTTCCATCTATTTTCCTGAAAAGGCAAAGATTTTAGGTGTTTTTACTGATTGAATCATCTTTGTGTATCTATACCACACTTCATTTACCCATTCATCTTTTTATGGGCATAAGGCATGTTCCATTTCTTAGCTATCGTGAATTGTGTCTCATTAAACATTGGTGTATAGGTATCTCTGCACTGAGTTAGAATCCTTTTGATATATACCCAGGAGTGACACAGCTGGATCCTAAGGCAGTTCTATTTTTAGTTTTTGAAAGGATATTGAGAATGGCAATAGAGAAAGACGAAATCACACATAAAGGTAGTTCATCACCTGACTTTTTAATGGGAAAATTGGAAGCTGAAAAACCTTGGTTTATATTTTATAAGTCCTGAAAGACCACAGATGTCAGGCTAACTACTATAGTCAATAGAACTATGTTATAATTAAAGGATATAGCAAAATCATTCATAATTTTAACATATTTAAGGGATTTACATCCAAAAATGCCAGCTTCACAGAGAATATTAGAAAGAATATTTAGGTCTAAAGAAAAGATTAAAATTAACCAAGAGGACACAGAAATGTATAATCCCAAAACAAACAAAAGAGGTCTAAAAAACACCACCACAAAAACAAAATAGCAGGAATAAACATTACTCAGTAATAACTCTCAAAAGTCTCAGTTCACCCAGTAAAAAGACAAAGACTAACAGACTGGTTTGCAAAACAGGATTCATCTCTTTGCTGTTTTCAAGTTGCACACCTCACCATAAACAATAGGCATTTCCTTAGAGCACAAGGGTGGACAAAGTTGCTTTAAGATATGGGGTTTGAATGAAAATAGTGCTCATATGCTCATGTATTTACATGCTTAGTGTCTTAGTTAGGATCTCCATTGCTGTAGAGACACCATCACCAAGGTAACTCTTATAAAGAACAACATTTAATTGGAGCTGGCTTATAGGTTCAGAGGTTCAGTCCATTATCATCAAAGAGAGACCATGGCAGCGTCCAGGCAGGCATGGTGTGGGAGAAGCTGAGAGTTTTATATCTTGATCTGAAAGCAGACAGGCGAAGACTGGTATCCTCAGACAGCTAGAAGGAAGCTCTCTTCTGCGATGGGTGAAGCCAGAATATAGGAAGAGACCTGCAAAGGCCACCCTACCAGTGACACACTGCCTCCAACAAGGCCACACCTCTTAAAAGTACTACTCCCTATGCACCAAGCATATTCAAATCACCATACTCAGTCTCCAGTTGATGAATTGTCTGGAAAGGACTAATAGGTATGGCCTGGTTAGAGGAGGTGTGTTAACAAGAGTATGCTTTTAGATTTGACAAGCCCACACCAATCCAGTGTCATTCTCTCTGCCTGCTGTCTGTGGATCAGAATGTTAAGCTCTCAGCAACTTCTCCAGCATGCCTGCCTACACGCTGCCATGCTTCCTGCCATGAGAATCATGAACTAACCCTCCCAAACTGTAAGCAAATCCAGTTAAACGCTTTCTTGTGTAAGAGTTGTTTTGGTCATGGTATTTGATTACAACATTAGTAATAGTAAGACACAAGGAGATGAGGAACAAACAAACAAACAACAGGCGTAGCTATTCTAATACCTGACAAAATAGACCAAACCAAAATTAGTCAAAAGAGATAGAGAAGGACACTCCACATTCATTAAAGGGAAAAACACACTGAACAGGTATTACAACTAAAATTTACATACTAACACAGGGGCCACCTGTTTTCATAAAATAAACATTATTGGATCTAAAGTCCTAGATTGAACCATGGTAGTGCATACCTTCAATCCCAGCACTTGGCAGGCAGAAGCAGGTGGATCTATGTGAGTTCAAAGTCAGACTAGCCTACTACATTGTGAATTCTAGGCCAGCCAAGGGTACAAAATTTGACCCTTTATGAAAATAAATATAAAATCATAGATTCCCCCAATACAGTGAATGTGTGACTTCAGTAATTGGCTCACACCAACAGACAAGTTATCCATTCAAAAGCTGACTAGAGAATTGTTAGAGCTAACTAGCATCATAAATCAAATGGACCTAATAAATATCTTAAAAGGAACAAGACAAGGATGATCACTCTCTCCATTCCTGTTCAATACAGGATTTGAAGTCTTAACTAAAGCAATAAGATAAGCAGAGGGTAGAAGACTTTGAAGAATATTGGTGCTAGCTTTTCTTTAAAGATTTGGTAGAATTAAGCAGAAAATTCATCAGGTTCTAGGGTCTCCCCTCCCCCCTTTAAAGATGTATCTTATCTTAGTTATGTATATGTGTGTGGTGATTAAGTTCACACCAATACAGAATCGAGGTGCCTATAGAGGCTAGAAGGGTCAGATCCCCCCTGGAACTGGAGTTACAGGCAATTGTGAGCCTCCCAATTAGGAAACAACCTTGGGTTTTCTGCAAGAGCAGTATGAGCTTGTAACTTCTGAGCCATCAATCCAACTGCCTGGGCTCTTTTATTATTATATATAAGTACACTGTAGCTGTCCTCAGACACCCCAGAAGAGAGAGTCAGATCTCGTTAAGGATGGTTGTGAGCCACCGTGTGGTTGCTGGGATTTGAACTCTGAACCTTCGGAAGAGCAGTCGGGTGCTCTTACCCGCTGAGCCATCTCACCAGCCCCTGCCTGGGCTCTTAATATGGACCAATTGTATTACTTTTTCAACCTCAGTGCATATGATGGATTTGCTTACTTTTTACATATGCTCATGAGTTAACTTTTGGTAGGTCACATGTTTCTTTTGTTATAAAAACTTTTTAGCTTTATGAGATCCTACTTTTCAGCTGTTGGTCTTATTTCCCAAGCTATCAGAGTCCTATTCAGAAAGTCTTTGCTTAACAAAAGCAATCTACAAATGTAATTCAATCTCATTCAAAACACCGGGGTCATTCTTTATAGACACAGAGCAAACAATGTAAAAATGTATATGGAAGCACAAAAGACTAAGGTTGGTCAAAATGATCCTGTACAAAAGAATACTACAGCAGGTATCACCATGCTTTAGTCCAAATTCTACTCCAGGGCTATTGTAAGAAAAACAGATACCATCACCACCAACACCCCCACAACAACAACAACAAGAACAAGAACAAAACAGATCAACTACACGGAATAGAGGGCCAGATACAAATACATACCACTAAGGCTAAGTTAGTGACATGCCTGTAATTTCAGTACTGGGGTTAAGTGGGTAGGGAGCAGAGACAAGCATACCATATCTCTGTAAGTTCATGGTTTACATATATGGAGTTCTAGGACATAGTTTAGGTAGTTTAGAACTACCTAAAGAGATAAAAAAAATTCTCACTGCAAAAAGGGATCTTCAACAATTGGTGTTTAGAAAACTGCATATCAATATGTAAAAGAATGAAACTAGACCCTTATCCCTCACTCTGCATGAAATTCCAAATGGATCAAGGACCTATTGAGTTCTTCTGTTCATTCAGATAGGGCCTCATGTAGCCCAGTCTCTGTATTCCCCCAGAGTCTGAAGTTGGCATTGTATTCCTAAGCCTGCCTCTACCTCCTGGCTGCTGAGCTAACCAGCTAACCATGTCTCACCCTGTCTGCTTTCTTATTTGTAGGGTGATAAAGATAATCAAGAACATATCTGTTGCTATGAATATTCAAAAGCTAGAGTGTAGGCTTAGATTTTTTCCCAATTTTTTATTAGGTATTTACTTCATTTACATTTCAAATGCTATCCCAAAATTCCCCTATACCCCTACTATACCCCCCTCGCTCCCCTACCCACTTTTAAAGGGTTTTCAAATGCTTTAACTCCCCCTTCTAGTACACCATCAAAGGCAGGGGAGAAAAAAATGGTAAATAGGACAAGGGAAGGTGCACTTGTTTAGAAGTAGTTCTTTGGGGCCTTTCCAATATCCATTTGTCAAGATACCTACCACCAGTCCAGTTCAGTAGTGTCAGGAGACCAAACTTGAATCAGCAGTGATAACATGACGCAGGAGAAACAGTCAGGTCTCCATCAAATTGGCATGAGTCAGCAGAAGTGACCAGAACCAGCCAGGATGCCAGGAGAAGTTCTCTGCTGTGCCTCTCCCAACAAAGTAAAGATCAGTGAAGATCCAAGACCAATGAAGCTTTGCAAGGCTAGCTGTACAAGTACCCCATCACTGTCCATTGGGTCCTATTTATACTGTCTCCAGACATCACATGTCTTCCCACAGATCTTACCTCAGCAAAACACCACATGAGTCTGCCTCAGCCAGTTAATATCTCCCATTAATTTTTTTAAAGATTTATTTATTTATTTATTATATGTAAGTACACTGTAGCTGTCTTCAGACACTCCAGAAGAGGATGCCAAATCTCATTACGGATGGTTGTGAGCCACCATGTGGTTGCTGGGATTTGAACTCTGGACCTTTGGAAGAGCCGTTGGGTGCTCTTACCTGCTGAGCCATCTCACCAGCCCCAACACATTTTTTTCTTTTTTTTTTTTTTTTGAGACAGGGTTTCTCTGTGTAACCCTGGATGTCCTGGAACTCACTCTGTAGACCAGGCTGGCCTTGAACTCAGAATTCTGCCTGCCTCTGCCTCTTAATGTTGAAAATTGTTAAGTGTTTGCAATTGGTCCCTATTGATCTGTACCTTTTGTGGTTGAATTTTTTGTGGATTGATTTTATAACCCAAAAGACTAAGTGAATCTCCTCTTTGTATTTTTTTCTGGAGCAATCTATAACCCACAGCATGGCAGAATTCTTTGTGTTACCTTACACATATTCTCCAAAGCATCTTTGTCAGAATCAGCTAACAGAATGTCATCCATATAATGATAAATGATAGCTTGAGGTAATTGCTTAGGAATTATTTCTAATGGTTGTTGCATAAAATATTGACATAAAGTTGGATTATTTAACATTCCGTATAGAAGTACTTTCCAGTGGTATCTCTTCAATGGATGAGTATTATTCAAAGTGGGTATTGAGAAAGCAAACTTCTTCCTATCCTGCTCATGCCATGCAAGAGTATTGTGGAAAAAAAACAGTCTTTCAAGTCAATTATCATTATAGGTCATGATCTCAGTAACAAAGATGGCAAAGGAAGTCCAGTCTGTAAAGAACTCATTGGTCGAATTACTTTGTTAGCTGCTCTTAAGTCCATTATCACCCTCCATTTTCCAGATTTCTTTTTTACAACAAACACAGAGGAATTCCATGGGCTGGTGACTCTTGTATGTGTTGAGCCTCCAGCTGCTGTTTTACCCATTGTTCAAGTGCCTGCAATTTTCCTTCTATTATAGGCCACTGTTCTTGCCATACAGTCTGTTTGGTAATCATTTTAGTGGCAAGGCTGTTGGTACATCAGTCCTTTGGAAAGTCAGTCCATGTGATGTCCTGTTTTGGGACCAGGGACACAGCTTGCGAGTTTTCTTGATCACCTGTATCAATACCTTGCCCAGGAGCATCTACCATATCACACTTAAATTCCTCACCAGAGATTAGATGCATCTGGGAAAATGTGAAAGAAATCTAATAACAGGTATTAAACTTTGATCACCTATTTCAAGTAACAGACCTACCTATCCACTGCAGTTTAGTAGAGTGGATCTTTCTCTGAGCATACTTCTTCATACTATCTTCTTCAGTGATGTATTTTTCAATTCTTTAACAATTTCATAATATAGCAATGTATTTGATCATGTTTACCTCCAATTCACCCGCCCTCTCCCCCAGAGCCTCATCTTATACTCCTTACACCTCCTCCTCCTCCACCACCTCCTCCTCCCCCTTCTTTTTAAAATAAGTTTTCCAATGGCCCACTGAGTCCAATCAGTGTTCCTGCATGAGTACAGGCAACATAGCAGTGGCTACATCACTGAGGAAAATGACTTCCCTCTCTCAGCGATCATTTGCCAATAGCTTTCAATGAAGGGTGGAGTCTTAGGAGCAACTCCCCCATCCATGCTGGAATTATTAATTGGCTTGATTGCATACAGGACTTATGCAGGAAACCTTAACTGGAGCAGCCCATTTGGAATGAGTCTCCTAGCACCAACCACTCTAGCATAGCGCTGAGACGTTACTTTCCATTCTCATCTTGAAATGCTTTCTTCACAAAAAAAAAAAAAATAGAATTAAGGGAGCATATGGTAAAATTAACTCTTTGAAAGGGAGAGAAATAATTTTTAAGTTATATACTCACACTACTGTTCCCTTGTCCTTCACACATGGAGACTGTATGTGAGATCAGGAAAATGCTAACAGACCAAAGAGCATGAGTTAAGACATGTTCAAAATTGCCTAGATGTCTACTAATTTAAATTCTCAGTAACTAAAATGTCTATGTCCTATGTTTTATTTAGGGCATTTATAGGATCCAAAGCATTTTATTAATTGTTTTCAATTGTTTACACAGGGGCCCAACCCTCTTTGTGATTTTTGATACATCTATGCCACCACTTGCTTCCGTCCTTTCCAGTCCACTCTTCCCTTCCCAGGAAGGATGATGATCAAGTCTGCTTATTGCATGCAAAGGAAATACAGAGTTTCTTGTCCTCACTTCTTTTTCTCAGGGCATCTTCAGACACAGACAACTGTGCAGCATTTGCAGGACATGGTTTTCCTAAAGGGCTGGGGAGCACTGTGTCAATTTAGTAGATGACACAGCTTTGTTTTGCCCTTGCTGCCCAGCATGGAAAAGGAAATGTGAGGGTCCTCAGGCAACAGGAAAGTGAGGAAGAAAAGCACAATTACTCCCTGAAGATTTCTCACCAGGACAGTAATTGGGCATTAGTCACAATGATGAAGAGCCAGCATTGAACTTACTGGACATGTCCCAGAGTTAAGGACCTGGGTGATTTTGGAATTGATTTTCCATCATGTAATCAATAGGATGCTTCATACAACCCAATAACCACATGCCATGGACATTACCAGGAGGCATGAGTGATGCCTTGGATTAAACTCATTTCCAAAAAGCAAAGAATACAATGGCATGATACCACCACCTACTATAAGCCCAGAGAAAAGGATAAAGATGGAAACAAACAAACAAAGCAAAGAAAAATAACTCCTCACATCGGTTACCACATCTTTTTTAGTCTAGAGACAATTGATTTCTCCTATTTCTAAACCTGGATTTTATTAATGTATCATTCTCTACCATACACACCTTCTTTAAAACTTGCTGTAAGTTTGGATCAAGCTTAACAATTAACAGCAAATAAAAAATCCTAAACTGTACCTATATTCATTTATACTACAAGAGGAGAAAAACCAAACATTTCTAGTGCTTTTAACAGAGCCTGCCTGAGTAAATCTCAAATATTAGACATACATTTCTTACATGCTCACTAAGAGAAGATGAAGGTCATGCCAAAGGACCACAAAAAAGTGCATAAGACAGAAAGTAAAGTTTAGCATTCAAAACCGTGAACATCAAAAGGAGAACTTTGGCTACAGACCAAGGCTCGTGGACTTGCACAGACACAGCAAACCATGGTCTCCTATTGAGTAAAGGGCTGAAGCCAGATCACTCATGACTCCTGCCACTTTAGTTGACTAACAAAAAAATAGAGTGGCACACAGTGAACTAGATTCTCAAGAATATGTGGGGGTGCAAAATGTATTGAATCATGGAGATGCTTTGTATAAATATCACGGAGACAGGTAAAAGGAGAGGAAGATGGGCTGTGGAGAGTTGGGATCCATAGTGCCATTGATTACTGATGAAAACATTTAAGTTCAGGAAGACATTGAAGGGATAATTCTTAACCTTTTGTGGAAAAACAAAAATCCCAGGCAACCTAAAACACCCCTGGAAAATAAAAGATCTACTGGAGTGTGGGACTTAAAACAATCCAGGAAGTTTGGTCTGGTAGAGCAGGTTGAGACCTGGAGATTCAGTTGGCACACACCTTAGGCGACTTCCAGACTTCCAGCTCTCAACCAGACTCTTGGCTTGGAACTTGTACCATGCTTCTCACATAAAAAGAAACATGTCCTATGGTCACATAGACCCAAAACAGAGTTCTCCATGCTAGTTAGGTCTCTAGAGGACCTGAGGACTTAGCCAGTAAGCTTCCCTTCCCAGACATTCCTCCTTGCAAAAGGTATTTAATCTCAAGCCCATCCTGAGAAATCAGGTAAGGTTTTATGCATCCACTTACCACCTGTATGGAGAAGTATGCAACTAGACCCATATTTATCACCCTGTACAAAATGAAACTCCAAGGGGATCAAAAATATCAGCATAAAGCCAGATACAGTAAATCTGATAGAAGAGAAAAGTGTGGAATAGCCTTGAACTCATTGGCACAGGAGATGACTTTCTGAATAGACCATGATAGCACAGGTACTAAAAATTAATACATGGGGCCTCATGAAACTGAAAAGCTTCTGTGAGGAAAATGACACCTTCAATCAGACAAAGTGGCAGCCTACAGAATAGGAAGTGATTTCTTCCAACTCCACATCAGATAACATTATTTTAATGCTAAATAATGTTAATTATTTAACAGTAAAAATATATAAATAACTCGAGAAACTAGATACAAGGAAAAAAGGCAGATAATCCCATTAAAATGGGGTACAAATCTAAACAGAGAATTATCAATAGAGGAATCTCAAATAGCTGAGAAACACTTGAAAAAGTGCTCAACATCCTTCATCATCAGGGAAATGCCAATCAAAACTACTTTAATATTCTATCTTAGACATGTCAGAATGACAAAGATCAAAACCACAGCTCATGCTGTCGAGCATGTGAGTAAGGGGAACACGCCTTCATTGCCTTCATTGGGAGTAAAAATTTGTATAGCCACTATGGAAATCAACATGGCTTCCAGTGGTGGGTTGAGGTTGCTTCTAATGGAATTGTTGGCCAAGAGGGTCTGTTGGAAATTCCTGCAAAACCTAGGCTGATTTTAAGACAAAAAAAGTTGCTCTCCTCCAACTGGCAGTGAAGCTCCACTGCTGACAACAACATCCACACAACTCATTGACCCTGGAAAATTGAGCTGGTGCCTACGTGAAGCCATCACCCCTAGGTTCTAGTCTCCGTGGTGTGGGAAGGTACTATGGAGGCTACTAAATGAGAAATGTGAACACCAACTCAGTCACAAAACCTTTCACTTGTGATCTATCTTGCCTGCAAATATACTAGAGCAATGTAAGTACAAAATTTGTGGGAATAACCAACCAATGCTTGGTTTGACTTAAGGCCCATTCTATGAGAAGAAACCCACACCCAGACCTCGCTTGGGTAACCATAAACCAGAGACTAGATAACCTTAAGACCTGAGGTAATACCAAACACAACTAGTCTAAAACAGTATCAATAAAATGATTCCTAATGATATTCTGCTATACTTATAGATCAGTGCTTTGTCCAATTATCATCATAGAGGCTTTCTCTGGCAGAAGATGGGAAGAGACCAACAGCCAGACATTATGCAGAAAGAAAGTCTAAATTGGAGGTTTCCACCAAATCCCTTACTTAGAGCTAAAACCCCACAGAAGAGAAGGCAGAAAGACTGTAAGAGCCAGAGGGGATGGAGGACACCGGGAGAACAAGACCTTCTGAATCAACTAAGCCAGGTGCATGTGAGCTCACAAAGACTAAGTGGCAAGCACAGAGTCTACATGGGTCTGCACCAGGTCCTCTGTATATATATTTGAGCAATTAGCTTAGTACTGTTTTGAATTCCTGACTATAAGAACAAGTAGGTCCCCGACCCTTTGCCTGCTCAAATGGTTCTATTTCCTCTTCTTGGGTTGCCATGTCCAACTTTGACATGAAAGTTTTGGCTTCATCTCTCTTAATTTTATTTTGCCATGTTTGCTTATGTTCTCTTCGAAATCTGTTCTTTTCTAATGGGATGGATCTGGAGAGGAGAGAAAGAGGTAATATATTGGGAGGGATGGAGGGGGGAGAAACTGCAATCAAGATATAATGTATCTAATAATAATAATAATAATAATAATAATAATAATAATAATAATAATAAAAGTCAGGATAAAAAGGCCATGCAGATTTAAACAATAGAGGAAGCTCTTCCCTTTGTGAAGGTTTAACTCTAGTTTCTATGTGACATTGCTTTGTTTTGTTATCTATTTGTAAATAGCCACTTTTCACTTTAGCTTACAGGGATTTTTATTCATTATATGCATTACTCCTTTAAAGACATAGGTTATAAGTCACCCAGGTTATCAATGCATATGCAAAGACACTGATATACTCTGACTAATAAGAAAAGTACTAGAGAAATAACAGTCATGTGCAATCATGGTGGGTGTTTCTTTACTTAAACATACAAGAGAAGAAAATTTTTCCATCCTTTTTTGGATATGTGGAGCGTTCAGGCTCCACACATTCTAGGCACATGTTCTATCCCTGAGCTGTAACCTTAGTCCTATTTTCTCTCTGCCACTCCTCAAACCATTGTGGTGACAGAACTTCCAGACAACAGAAATCGCACGTTGTGTCTGAAGATACGTCTCCTGGATTAACCCCACCATACTTTATTTTGCTATTTCATGCTAGTCTGCCTACACCAGGGGTTCCAATGGATTTTCTGAGTAAAACAACATTTTTCTTTTTCTATCATTCACTTCATCTTCTCAGACCTTGGGACTCCTAAATACTCTTAGTTCCCCCTTTATATATCAATGCTCACTGACACAGTACAGCAATTCTGATTCTGATTCTGAAATCAGAAGGCACAATTTAGGTGAAACATTATCAGGCTTGGGCAAGAGGGATATTCTATTTCTCTCTTCCTCACCTGTGAACAAACACATGCATGCTCATTCCCTCTGCAACTCATCTTGGTATGCCGACAAGCAACTCTCCTAAAGAAGCTGACCACTGGCGTGGGGATTTTTACTTTCTTCATTATGAGGCCATGCTCCTATTACTTCTTCCTTCCTTCCTTCTGTGTGTACATACCCTAGCCCTGCCATCTCTCCAGCACATATGTCTTCAGCTTTATCAGCATCTTTCATAACCCATGATGTGCAGGAACCAGACTGAGATTGAAGGCCTGAGAATGAAGCCCAGCTCTGCTACATCAGGATGCAAATTTATCCCTCCATTTTTTGTTTGTTTGATTTGGTTTGGTTTTTTTTTTTGTTTTTGTTTTATTACTGTTGTTATTTTATTTTTTTTTAAATCTGGATACAGATGAAGAATTCAAATAGACAATTTCCAAGAACCTCCCAATTCTTTAACTTTATAGGATTCCTCCCAAATGAAAAAGCCTCTCAAGAATTATTGTCCCATCCCTCTGTCTCATATTTGCAGTCATAATACAGTAATAGGTACTCAGCAGGCATTTAATAAATTGGGACTACTATTGCCTCCTGCACAAATATCAGTAATGTTACATTGTTATCGCATTCTTCTTGGTCCCAGGAGGCAGGAGACAGGTAACACTGAAAGACCATCCGCTATAGAAGGGGTCTAATGAACATGTCCAGACTACTTTTTGGGGGGGGGTCTGAGGATCACAAGATGGTCTCGTGTCAGAGGTTTGGGTCCTCAGAAAGTGGGAGAACCTGAAGGAGATGGGGGAGATTGGGACTGGACTTCTCTCTATGAATCTTCCCATCATCAAGAACATTTTTATCTGACATGGGAAAAAATGAGGAAGATGTGAGAGCAGCTTAGAATAGCTTGCTAAGGCTGATGAATGCAGATGAGAGTAAGAAAATAATTTTTGGAAGTCTTTGTAATTCTGTGGAACATCAGAAGGCACACCAAGTGGCAAGCAGAGTTTGAACAAAATTCACCCGAACCTTCAAAAGCTCCGGATCCCCCTTACTGGCAGGTATTGGTTATATATCTAGTTCTCTGTTGGTAGCTGGGCCTCAGGTACATCCCTGATCTAATAAAAGATAAACATGATGAGCTATAAAGAGTTAATGTATTAATGGTGAGATAAAAGGTTTTTAATTTTTTTTTGTTTATCACTAAGCCAACACCCAGTAAATTGGAACTATTTCCTTTATAACAGATGGTAACATAGGTCTTGAGAGAGCTTCTCTCTACATGAAAGTAATTTGCCTTAATGAGTTCAGTGGGGAAAGTATTTGCCTTTATACCTACACAAAGTACTAACTATAGTAAAAGAGAAAATTAAAGATAAAAGAGTACATCAGATCTCTAATTTATAGAAATTCAACACATCAATAGCATCTAAACCAAATATATGTCAATAAGAGAAAAATTTAAATATAGCATTATTTTGAGTCGGAGATAGAGTGGGTTAAGGTAATTCAACCCACCCCGTAAAAGAGCACTTTTGAACATACTTAGCTCGTTCACTAAGATGTAACAAGCCCTGTAGTAATAGTGTAGTCTCTTAAGCGATGAGCTGCTCTTGTCCCGGGAACCACTTTCCATAATATCCAAGCCCATCATCTCAGGATGTGCTCAACTTACCAGTAACATCATCAAGTGAGAACCCCACCCACATGATGTAGGAAGAGGCAAGCCAGAAAGTTAAAGAGAAATGAAGGTGCACTCAGAGTTGCTTCAAAGGGTACCTCTTGCCTCCAAATAAAAACTTTATCAGCTTTCCCACTGAATATAAAAGAAGCATATTTTGTCCTAGAAGATAAAGCAATATAGAAAAGATATGCTGACGTCCCTTCTTTTAAAAACACAAAGTCCTACACAGAGGCTCCCAACCTTACAACATCATGTAATGCCATCAACAAAAAGGCTCTTTTGCCAAACAGTACAGTTAGTGGCATTAGACATTAACTCTTCAAATAACAAGTCCACAACACTTTCCTATTAAAGTCTAGCAGATATTTAAGCTCATTTATTATCCATGTGAGATTAGTCCCAGAATTTCAGTGACATTAAAATAGTCACATACTCAAGTTCCTTATTTCGTTGGATTTGTATACAGCCTATGCATACCTGTCCATATGCTTTATATCCCTGGAGTGCCTGAAACACCTAATACAGTGTAATTAGCAACAGGAACAGATGTGTAGCACCCCCACCTTGTTACTTTTACACCATAGGAGAATCCAGCAGCTGCTGCAGCTGCACCACTCACTGTCACCTCATACAGAGCCACAAGAGAGAGGCACAGCAGCTGTCTGATGCCCCCATACCACCTCAGGGGTGTAGCCACTGAGGCTGGCACCATCTGTAGCCAGTGGCACACAGCGTAGCCTTCTGTTCACAATGCATGCCCAGCAGGTCATCCTTCCAAAGAAATTTTGCTGAACAGTAAAATGGCCCAATGAAATAAATGGATATAGTTTCACCAACAGGAATGACATCAATAAAAAATGTATTTGTATATCAGATGGCCCAGCGAATGACCCCAAAGAAGTGCCTTCACGGTATAGGAGCTAGAAAAGGCTGGGACTCTGTGTTCAGTGAAGGAGAAAGGGTGTGACAACAGCCCATATTACAGGTCCTAAGGATTCCGGTTCACAGCGGTAACTATGCAGTCAACTGTAGCCACCAGAAATGCCTCTCACTCTTGAGGCCCACTTACCAAGTGTACTGGCTGGTTTTATGTGTCAACTTGACACAGGCTGGAGTTATCACAGAGAAAGGAGCTTCAGTTGGGGAAATACCTCCATGAGATCCAGCTGTGGGGCATTTTCTCAATTAGTGATCAAGGGGGAAGGGCCCCTTGTGGGTGGGACCATCTCTGGGCTGGTAGTCTTGGGTTCTATAAGCCAGGGGAAGCAAGCCAGTAAAGAACATCCCTCCATGGCCTCTGCATCAGCTCCTGCTTCTTGACCTGCTTGAGTTCCAGTCCTGATTTCCTTTAATGATGAACAACAGTGTGGAAGTGTAAGCTGAATAAACCCTTTCCTCCCCAATTTGCTTCTTGGTGATGATGTTTGTGCAGGAATAGAAACCCTGACTAAGACACCAGGAGATGACCAGACTAGTGCAGGGAAGAAGGGGGTATTGGAGAACTTCCCTGGGGCAAGGTACAATAAAGCCAGCCATATTGTTTTTTTTTTTTTTTTTTTTGAGACAGGGCATTGTTATGTAATTTAGCCTGGCCTCAAATGCTTGATCCTCTTGCTATATACTCCCAAAGCTGTGATAGCAGATTGGCATGTGATACCACACCTGACTTCATATATACCTGACATCAAGTTCATTCAGTACCAAGTCAAGGTTCCTACCCAACAGCATATGGGAAACCTCCCAGGGTTTTCAAACCTGTCTATGCAGGGGAAAGTGATGGCAGGCACCAAAAATGAGGCAGAATTTGTGGGGCTACAAGATCGCATGCCATTAGTCCTCCTCACAAAGAAGCCTAGAGAGAGTGGTCATGAAAGGACAAGGAAAGTCAAGATGAGATACACGGTCAGCAGTCACCTCAAAGCCAGTACCCATCATTGCAACCTCATTTTCACACAGTTGGCTAGGGAAATCCAACCACAAGTGGCAAAGAGAACTGCAGATCCTCAGCTGAGAAAGCCACTGTCCCTAGGAGAGGCTGAGCCGGTCGGGTCCCAGTAAAGGGAGCTACAGACTCTATGATCATCTACCTTAGTGACTGAGCAAGGAGACATAAATACAGAGTTCCAGCAATAAGAAATGAACAATGGGCCAGGGAATTGGCTCAATGAGCTGTCAAGTCTTGACAATGGACCCATGAGGTGGAAGGAAAAGGCTATTAGTTGTTCTCTGGCCTCCACAAGCATTCAATCCCCTACCCGCAACACACACACACACACACACACACACACACACACACACACACACACACATGTGTTGAAATTTAAATTTAGCATGTGTCTATACATGTTTTTTCAAGAATCCTCCCACACCTCTCACCCGCCATGGTTACAGCATGAGAGCATCTCTAAGCAACTTTCATTTTTATATTTCATTTGTATCTGGTTCATTGTATTTTATAATGAGCTTCAGTCAATAGCTATAAAAGCATAGAGCATTAGGTACTTTTTCTGATTTCTGCAAAATTACTTCATTCAAATTTAAGTTCCAATGTAATGTTCTATATGATTAACAATATAGCATATATAAAGCAATTATTTATCCCTCACATTCATGCTATTTATAAACCACTCTTTTATTTATTTATTTTTTAACTTATTTTATTAGATATTTTATTCATTTACATTTCAAATGCTATCCGAATGTCCCCTATACCCTCCCCCGACCCTGTTCCCCTGCCCACCCACTCCCACTTCTTGGCCCTGGCATTCCCCTGTATGGGGCATATAAAGTTTGCAAGACCAAGGGGCATCTCTTCCCAAAGATGGCTGACTAGGCCATCTTCTGCTATATATGCAGCTAGAGACACAAGCTCTGGGGGTACTGATTAGTTCATATTGTTGTTTCACCTATAGGGTTGCAGACCTCTTCAGTTCCTTGGGTAATTTCTCTAGCTCCTCCATTGGGGTCTCTGAGTTCTATCCTATAGATGACTGTGGGCATCCACTTCTATATTTGCCAGGCATTGGCATAGCCTCACAGAGATAGCTATATCAGTGTCCTTTCAGCAAGATCTTGCTGGCATATGCAATAGTGTCTGCCTTTGGTGGCTGATTATGGGATGAACCCCCGGGTGGGGCAGTCTCTGGATGGTCCATCCTTTCATCTTAGCTCCAAACTTTGTCTCTGCCACTTCTTTCATGGGTATTTTATTCCCTGTTTTAGGGAGGAATGAAGTATCCATGTGCTGGTCTTCCTTATTCTTGATTTTCTTGTGTTTTGGAGATTGTATCTTGGATATTCTAGGTTTCTGGGCTAATATCCACTTATCAGTGAGTGCGTATCAAGTGAGTTCTTTTGTGATTGGGTTACCTCACTAAGGATGATATCCTCCAGATCCATCCATTTGCCTAAGAATTTCATAAATTCATTGTTTTTAATAGCTGAGTAGTACTCCATTGTGTAAATGTACCACATTTTCTGTATCCATTCCTCTGTTGAGGGACATCTGGGTTCTTTCCAGCTTCTGGCTATTATAAATAAGGCTGCTATGAACATAGTGGAGCATGTGTCCTTATTAACAGTTGGAAGATCTTCTGGGTATATGCTAGAAGAGTATTGCTGGATCTTCCGGTAGTACTATGTCCAGTTTTCTGAGGAAAATGCCAGACTGATTTCCAGAGTTAAACCACTCTTTTAATTAAAGTTTTTTTTTCATACATTTTGATTATGTTTTTTTCTGCGCTCCAGTTTCTCTGGTCCTCCTTACAGCTCTACACACTCAACTCTAGGTTCCTTTTCCCTTTCTCTTTAAAACAAACAAAACCCAAGAAGCACATAGAGATTATACTTTATAGTCATCCATTTAACTTGATCTTTGCTGAGCCTTTTCAGTTGATTAGTTACAAACAATAGCCATCTTTTGTGGGGCAAGTTGACCATGCCACCAGACAGAAGAACTGGTAAGGTTGCATGAGCCCAAACCAGGTGAATCTCAGAATTGAGAATGGTGGGAGTAGGGCCATCTCCTTGCCTAACTGTATCTGGTGTAGAACACATAAACATGGCACACCACTGAGAGGCCCACATCACATAAGGAAAACACCTGAAGACCTTCCCCAAGCAAATAGAGCATCATTAGCATCTCAAAGTGAACCAATGGGAAGGATCTGCCCCCTGGATCCCACCCTACTCCACCATGTTTATAAGGTCCCTATCCACATGGGATAAAGTGTGTAAGTTATTTTCCCAAGACTTGGTCTGAGAGTGGCTGTTTTACTGAGTGTAAACACTTGGGGGAGAGTTTTCTCTACTGAAGTGTTCATCGCTGGACCTCAGACTCGCCTGGCTGGTGAGGCTCACACAACTGCGCTGGCAGAGCCACAGTAGCGGATGAGACCTGGGACCCTCGCTACCCTCCGTGCTCGGGCTGCCCAAACCTGGCTTCCTTTCCAAGAGCTGTTAACACTTGGCCTACTTCCGACTGGACCAGAGACCCTCAGAACATACTCTTCCAGGTTCCTCAAAGGATGACAATCTTTTTAATTTTTTTTAAATTTTTTGAAGTGCACCTGACTTGCCTTGAATTCATAGAGCTCCACCTTTTTTTGCCTCCATGTGCTGATACTAAAGGAGAATGCCTCTACACCTGGCTGTATCTTGCCTTTCATTTAGCTACAGTTAGGATAGGCAAGTATGAGAACTGAAAATTATGTGCTCAGGCAACTGGATAATATTTTAATATAGTTTCTTTGCAATATTTAAAATATAACAAAAAAAAAAAAGTAAAGGCCGGGCAGTGATGGCACACCTTTAATCCCAGCACTTGGGAGGCAGAGGCAGGCAGATTTCTGAGTTCAAGGCCAGCCTGGTCTACAGAATGAGTTCCAGGACAGCCAGGGCTACACAGAGAAACCCTGTCTTGGAAAACCAAAATAAATAAATAAATAAATAATAAAAATAAAAAATAAAATATACCAATACTGAAAATATTTCTTGTTTATTTAACATATAAATTGCATTTTAATTGGCTATATATGTGTACTCTGGTTTGGCATCTCTGACTTTGCAAATATCATGCCAAATGATGACCATGGCGATGCTATACTAGTTCAGATTTTACTCAATTACTTTATGGTGTATAATTCTGTAAATTAAGTAAAACCTGAAATTATTGTAGGGCAGTCCTAGAAATATGTCTGGCTTACAGTATAAACTCAACAGGTGTCAACTGAATAAACAGTTATGATTTATTAACAAAGTTCATCAAACTTTGGCAAAGTTACCTTGCTTTCATTGTACTATTTTGCCAAACTGTGGTGGATGTTTAACTCAATAGGAAAAAAATAACCATACATGAAGTAATATAGGAAGGTAATAGCAGTCAGGTCTGTATTGAGGTGGGCATGTTGGCATGCATGGTCCTAACTACTCAAGAGGCTGAGGCAGTAGGATCACTTCAGTCCAGAAGTTTAAAGCTAGTCTTGGTGATGTGGTAAAACCCATCTCAATGCATGAGTGGGGGAATCGGTCCATTTAAGTTCACATCTCCCTTTTGATTTTAATTTACTTTTATTTATTTTAATGACTTTCTCACTTTGAACATCTATAAAATGAAAAGAATAATTGTATCTACCTCACAAGGCTGCTATAAACACTGATAGGGACAGTTAGTGGAGAGTTAGCACAGCGCCTGGAACACAGCATTTTATTAGCAAGTGGTAGCTACTCATAGAATTCAAGATAATCCCTATTCACCGAACAGTTAGCAAGAGCTTCACTGTCCCAGGTATTTTTATATATTTTAAACAATGGTTAACCCCATCCACTTTTCCTCTACTGCAGAAAATTAAAACCAAGATAGTAAGCCAATCTTTCCAGATTCTGTAACTTGGTAATAACAGAGGACTTGCAAAAGTCCTAATCAGGCAATGATTTTCAAACTGTATGCCAAGCACATCAGCATCCCCCAGTATGTGGATTATCTGTTCCTGTTCTAGCAGTTTACCACAAGCACAATGACTTCAACAACACAACGGGATTACCTCCCAGTTTCTCAGGAGTCTTGCAGGTCTCTGCCTAAGGTCTGCAGCCTCAGTCCATTCCTGTCTGGGGCAGTTCTCTTTTTCAGATGCTCAGTAGATGGATGCACATGCAAGTTCATTCGGGGCATCAGAGCTCCGTTGCTCATAGGACCAAGGGCTGTTTCCTTGAGTCCTAAGGGGGTTGTTCTTTGTATCCAAGAGTCAACTGTATCTCTTGGCTTCTCAGCTTCTCCTCCATCTTCTAAGGCAGCAAGAACAAAATGAGTCCTCCTCCTCCACCCAGTGGCCCTGGTCTCTTCCCTCTATCACCAGCTCATCCTACCTCTTCTGTTTTGGAAGGCTTGGTGATTTCATTGGGCACACCTGCACAGTCAGGGCAAGCTCTTGGTTTTATAGCCGGCTGATAAATGACTAAATGACAAACTGCAAGATAAAGTCATAGCAACTCCTTAATTGGTGTTTAATTGTAGGTATTCTTGGTAGGCTAGCTTTAGAATTCTGTCTGTTTGTCTGTCTGTCTGTCTGCCTGTCTCTCTCTTTCTCTTTCTCTCTCTCTCTCTGTCTATCTATCTAATGTTAGCAGTGATGAGACTCAGATGGATTTTTAACTGGCACTACTGAAAATCTACTATTTATTTAATTATTTATTTATACTTCAAACATTTTTATTTTATATGTATGTATTTAGCCTGCATGCATGTCTCTGTACCACATGTGTACCTGGTGACCATAAAGGACAGAAGAGGGTGCCAGATCACCTGGGATCATCATGTTGTAGACAGTTGTGAGCTGCCTTAAGAGTCCTGGGAATCAGACCCTAATCCTCTGGAAGAGCATCCAGTGCTCTTAACTGATGAACCATTTCTCCCAGCCTCAATTTTGTTTCTTAAGGCAAAAATAATTATATGTACCTTCTGGAAAAGGAGTCTAAGGAGAAGTACTTAATCACAGACAACAACAACAACAGTATGCTTAAGAGTGCATGAACAGGGTTCGGGTGCTGTTTAATGCCCGTAACTGTTAAGCGCCTGCTATTCACGCATGAGGACCCGAGTTCGGATCCCCAGCACCCATAGAGAAGCCAGGCACTTAGAGGGTCAGAGGCAGGTGGGTCCCCAGCATTCACATGCTAGCCAGGTTAGCGGGATCAGTGAGCTCCACATTCAGTAAGAGACCTGGTCTCAAAAAATAAGGTGGACACTAGTGGAGGGAGACACCTACTGTTGACCCAGGACCATGCACAGGGACACACCCACACAAGCAAGCTCATCTAATTCACTGCACACACACACATACACCAATAAATAAACTCATACACATGAAGTCAGGGTCATATCACATGCTAATCTGCTATCACAGCTTTGGGAGTGTATGTCAAGAGGATCAAACATTTGAGGCCAGGCCGAATTACATAACAAGGTCCTATCTCAAAAATAAAAACAAAAACAACAAAAACAACAAACCTAAGACAAGAAGACATGAGTAAGTCTCTATCGGAACCAGAACTCTCACTCAGCTGGCTGAAAGCTCTGAAGATTTGAGCAGGGGCCTCTAGACAGCATTGCTGTAGAATTCATCTTTTGCTTCCTTGCTTTGTTCTTTTGTTCATCGTGGCTCCAATCATGTAATGATTGAAATGAGACCTGTGTGGAAGACTGTGGTGGTTTGAATATGCTTAGCCCAGGGAGCTGCTCTATTAAGAGGTGTGGCCTTGTTGTGTCCCTGTGTGGGTAGGCTTTGAGGGCTCTATGCTCAAGCTCCACCCAGTGCAGATGAGAGCCTCCTCCTAGTTGCCCGCAGAAGAGAATCTCCTCCTGGCTGCCTTTGGATCAAGATGTAGAGCTCTCAGCTTCTCCAGCAACATGTCTCTCTGGGCGCTGCCATGCCTCCCACCACGATGATAATGGACTGAACCTCTGAGACTGTAAGCCAGCCCCAATTAAATGGTTTCTCTTGTAAGAGTTGCCTGGGTCATGGTGTCTCTTCACAGCAATGGAAACCCTAACTAAGACAAAGGCTGTGACAAACTAAGACAAAGACAAAGAAAACTAAGACAACATGGTAACTAAGGGACAAAAGGAGGAGCGAACCAAGGTGCTGCCTTGGAAACAAATCGGGGATCCTTTCTCCGCTAGCCAGATTGCACATTCATAGGGTGCAACTGCAGGCCAAAGGGATCACTTCCTGCCTGCCCATTTTAAGCCTGTTGAACCACATAACTGTATGAAGTACTATAATATTATGGCTTCATATAGAATAAGGTGGCAGAACATGTTCTTGCAAATACAGTAGCAAAACAGCAAGCAACTGTTCTAACCCACAGTATATGTTCCACAAGATGACTTGTCTTCACTCAGACTTGCCAATTGTTTGTAACTTTGGGCAGAGCTCAAACTAGTGTGTGTATATATATATATATATATATATATATATATATATATATATATATATATAGAGAGAGAGAGAGAGAGAGAGAGAGAGAGAGAGACTAAGTTATACATCTGATGTAGGAATCACAGTCTTTAAAAATCATATTTCATATACCTTGAAATTTTGATTACAACCTCAGCAGAGCATGGCCATATGATGTCATTCCTCCCTCTATAGGATCTGAATTTTTAACTCAAACCCCAAACCTATCATAGTACTGGTCATAGTGGCCCACACTTTACTTAAACTAGCAACCAAAATGTTTTACATTACTGAAGGGTTATATAATTATTAAAACTGTGGATATGATAGTGGAGTAGTTGTCCCTCCAGTGAGTTTTAAATATATCCCCACTGAAGCAATCTGTCCATTAAACCTGCTCCTTAAGATTAATTTGAATACTACACAATAGTTTTCACTGCTAACCTTTTTCTCTTCCTGTGCGTTTCTAAAGCCAAAAGATTTGTTTCCATTTCAAGCCAGGGATACATATCAGAGGAGGTTCAGCCTCAGCCCCCAGCCTTGGGCCTCCTACTATATCCTCCTTCCCATCACTCACCCAAGAGAACCAGTGTCAACGTGAGGTGTCAGTAAGGTGAAACGCTTAGAGCTAAGGGTTATCAAAAACAATTTAGGCGATGGCAGTTAGCTCTCTGGAGAAGGAGCCTGGGTTTCCTTCGGAAGCTGCTGTTGGAGAGAGGGAAGATGGGAAACATTAAAGCCGGGACTCTGAGCAGAAATCTCCAGGTTTCATGGGGCACACAGGCTCAATTATCAGCAATTTACCTTAGTGGAAGGTCAAGCCCCTACCCTTAGTCCGAGTCCCCACTGCCCCAGGCATTTTATTGACCATTAAATATAGAATTTTGCTTCACTGGCCAAGTCAAACCTGATGCGTTATCAAAACAAAAAGAATATGATGAGACCTAAAATAGCAGACACTGGCACTTCCCTTTCCCTTACCTGGGCAGCTCAGGTCCCAAATGTCCTACCTTCTTACAGCCCAGGACTCTTCACAGAGGACCCTCGAAGCAACCCCTGCAGGCTGCTTCAGCTCATTCCTTTACTCAGTAATAGAATGACACATAGACAGCTTTGCACTTCAAATGATTGACAGGGCAGATGATGGTAAAGAGATGTAGGTGATTAACCAGCTGAGGCACTCTGCCCAGGAGACATAGTAACAGGTCTAAGCCAGAAGAGGCAGTGAGAAAACTGCAAAGCTGTTAGATAAGCTCAGGGTGGGTCTGGAAGTTTCCAACTCACTTGCCTATGGAAGGCTATCCTTTTCCCTGGATTGAATGTCTCTGTGAAGAACCTTCAGCTTGCTTTGTACCAGTGACTCTTCTCACATCTAACTGTGGACCAAGGGACTGAATGGCATGGTTGAGCTGGGGTCCCTTCCTACCAGGCCTGCAGCTTCCTCCTTCTACACACAGATTCCTTCCTCCTTTGGAAGCAGGAGTTTAGAAAAGATGATAAAATATATCATAAAGCAACCTGCCCCAACATTTGGTACCTACAAAGTCCTGCTGGATTACCTAGACATAATCAACATCCAAATGATGTAACTACTGTGAGGAGTGGAGGAAAGTCAAATACATTCACGGGCTACTGCAACTGTAGAGTATCCCACTTATATATTCACAGGTTACTACAGGTGCACAGCTTCCCACTGATACATACATGGGCTACTGCAACTCTACAGCTTCCCACGGAAGGGATGAGGCCCTGAGAGCAAGCCAAGAGTATATGTCATGAACCAAAAGTATGTTCATACATTTTGACTGAGGGAGTCCCCTCTTGAGGAATTTGTTTAATAGCAAGTAAATAGAAAGGCATAGACTGGATTTATGTGAATTGTTGAAGGGTTGGAGAGATTGGCTCAGTGACCAAGAGTGCTTACTGTTCTTACAGAAGACCCTAGTTTGGTTCTCCTCTATGTGAGCACACACATAGTGGCGCACAACTGAATATAACTCATGTTTCAAGTTGTCTAATGCCTTAGTCTGACCTCTGCTAGTTTGCGTATGTATGGTGCACATAAACTCATGCAGGCACACACACACACACATCATCATCATCATCATCATCAAATTTATTATGCACTGTTTCAGCCCTTTACTTAATATTCATCTTACAAATATGGGAAATAATGTTTTGTTTTGTTTTTTACAAACTTGATCCCCTCCTTTCTCTGGCGAAGAAAGATAGAGGCCTAAAGAATAATAATAGTTATTATCATTATTATTATTAATAATAATTATAATAAAGCAAACACCTTAAGAGTCCACAGGAGGGAGAAAGAGAAATAAGGGCCATTTATTTGTTCAGTACAAGTTGCATAGAAACTTCTAAAGGCTGGGCTGGATTCATATAGGAACAGGAGAAGGAGGAGGAGGAGGAAAAGAAGCAAGACAGATCTTGCTTACATTGGTGGTGTCCATGGTAGTTTAGAGACTTAAGGCAAGGATGACAGTCTATGCATTGACTAGCAGAGATGCAGTGGATTAGTATACAGGAGGATCTAAATATACTCCAGCATTTCTGGAGCACAAAGTCAAGAGCTAGAACAGAAGGAGTCACGTGGGAAGAGAGGACAGGCTGTGGGGGAATTTCCTTGCCACACACACAAAAGCCTGTGAATGGGGTTCAGCCTTTGAATGTGACATAATCTCAGAAGGATATGATTGTAAAGCAATGATGAAGGGTGATGGTTAGTCTAATGGTCCATTTGACCCATTTAGAATCACCATGGAAACAGGTGTCATGTGTGTTGATGGTAGTGTTGACAGGAGTGGTTAACTGAAGAGGGAAAGCCACCTTGGATGTGGGTGGTACTGTGATGTGGGTGGGTGACCTGGACTAAATAAAAGGGGAAGGCAAACTGGATATTTGCTTTGCCTTCTGAATGTGGATATGGTATGACTAGCAGCCTCACACTCCTGTCACCATCAGGGATTATGCCCTGTGAGTGAAGCCAAGCTGTTCCTTCCTCAAATTGCTTTCCTCAGGTTTTCTCACAGCACCAGGCAAAGCAGCCAACACACTGAGTCAGATCTGCATTTGAAATAAGGATTTGCTATCACCCTTTACAGTGAGTTAGGCCTGGACAGTGATGAGCAGTGATACAGGGCTACAAGAGCCAATGGGAATCTGCTATAGCAGTCCAGACTAAGTTGATTGACAAAGGGGAGAGATGGGAGGGAAACCATTGAAAAGTCTGACAGCAGATTTTTGACTGTCACAGGGGATTTGCCCTTGTAAATCCCCAACCTAAGAATATGGCTGTGTTTAGATTAATCTTCTTTTCTCCCAAACTCCTTCCTATTTCCGTAATTCTGCCCTGTTTCTGTATCCAGGCCATCAGGTAAGACTTTCCTTTCTCCTTGAACATTTTTAGCATTCTGCCACAGTGCTGAAGTTGGTGACAGGCTTACCTGAACCACTGTCAAATCGGACACTCCAGTCTTCTGTGTATCCAGGTAATGTTCTTCCAGGCACATACGACCTGCAGCCTGTGGCCCCCCACACCCCGTTACGGCTATGGACGAAGCTCAGTACAAAATTGTCAGTTTACTTAAATCATTATGAAATTGTTGTGGATTTCTTCCAGTATCTTAATTATTCCATTTTTGGGCATGAACTTCGCAGGTGACGACATCATATTGTAATGTCAAAAAGCCTTGAACACCTGTTTATTCTTGTGTCAATAGCATCAGGTGCCACATAGTGGTACCTTTACAACTTTTCATAAGAAGCAAAGTTTTGTTTTTCTCACTGTAAAGACTAGGGCACACAAGCCACCATAAGCTGGAGTGTAGGGGCAGGAGGGGTGACACTGTGATCACCCTAAGCAACAACCATAAAAAAGGAATGCTTGAGTCTGTAAGTCTTGGAAAGATTAGGAATTCAAGGCCCCTACCTAAACATAATAAAAGCAATCTACAGCAAACCAGTAGCCAACAACAAAGTAAATGGAGAGAAACTCGAAGCAATCCCACTAAAATCAGGGACTAGACAAGGCTGCCCACTCTCTCCCTACCTATTCAATATAGTACTTGAAGTCCTAGCCAGAGCAATCCGACAACAAAAGGAGATCAAGGGGATATAAATTGGTAAGGAAGAAGTCAAAATATCATTATTTGCAGATGATATGATGGTATACATAAGTGACCCTAAAAAGTCCACCAGAGAACTCCTAAACCTGATAAACAGCTTCAGTGCAGTAGCTGGATATAAAATTAACTCAAACAAATCAGTGGCCTTCCTCTACACGAAGGACAGACGGGATGAAAAAGAAATTAGGGAAACAACACCCTTCACAATAGTCACAAATAATATAAAATACCTTGGTGTAACTCTAACTAAGGAAGTGAAAGATCTGTATGATAAGAACTTCAAATCCCTAAAGAAAGAAATTGAAGAAGATCTCAGAAGATGGAAAGATCTCCCATGCTCATGGATTGGCAGGATTAACATAGTCATAATGACCATCCTGCCAAAAGCAATCTACAGATTCAATGCAATCCCCATCAAAATTCGAACCCAATTCTTCACAGAGTAGGAAAGGGCAATTTGCAAATTCATCTGGAATAATAAAAAATCTAGGATAGCAAAAACCATTCTCAACAATAAAAGAACCTCTGGTGGAATCACCATGCCTGACCTTAAGCTGTACTACAGAGCAATTGTGATAAAAACTGCATGGTACTGGTACAGCGACAGACATGTAGATCAATGGAATAGAATTGAAGATCCAGAAATGAATACACACACCTATGGTCACTTGATTTTTGACAAGGGAGCTAAAACCATCCAGTGGAAAAAAGACAGCATTTTCAACAAATGGTACTGGCACAACTGGCGGCTATCATGTAGAAGAATGAGAATTGATCCATTCTTATCTCCTTGTACAAAGCTCAAGTCTAAGTGGATCAAAGACCTCCACATAAAACTAGAATCTGTAGCAGTAGAGAGCATCACAGTGGTGGGGACATGTGGCCGAAGCTACTAGTCTCATGGTGGACAGGAAGCAGGAAGAAAGAGGGACAGGAAGAGGCTGGAGACAATAGACCAGATAATGATTACAGTCCTGGTAGCCAGCTTCCTCCAGCAAGGAACTACCTCCTAAAGTTTTTAGTTTCTTCTAAAATATCACAAGCTGAGAAACAAGAAAGCATTCGATTCAAGAGGTTATGGAGAGACCATCTCACGTATAAATCATCATGCCACTATATTAAATTGTGTCCCTGTGTATAATGAAATAATTCTTATAAAACAGTTTGTAACAGTATATAGGTACCATTCAAGAACTTTTAGTATTACAGAATAATGTGAATCCAATGTAGGCATCAAATGATTTCTCTTCATTTTACTATCAGTAAAACAATATAGCCCAGTGCATGACGCACCTCAAAACTATTCTAAAGTGAGAAGAACAAAGTGAATCCACATACACAAAGCATCTCATGTAAAGTTTATAAATGGTTTGACATAAAGAAAACAACAAAATTCTACAGCTTGTGGAATATTTCTTTGTATTTTAAAAAATTAAATGATTAAAAAATGTTCAATTATCTTAGGAAAACAAATGAGTTAATTTGAGGCTAATGTGGTTAATATAGCCTGCCTTTTTCATTGTCCTTTTCTGGAAGTACATGCTAACTAACTGTGACTAAGCATGAAATTACATGATTTTTCAAATGTGGAGATGCAAATGTAGATTTCCAGTGTTATTTTGTCTTTTCCTCATCTTCCCTTTCTTCTTCTAACCTTTCGAAAGTTTACATGTCTATCAAAGGTCACTTAATGTCATGAGGATTCTTGCAAATTGAAGTTCTTACGTCTGGTATAAAAATAAATGTTATCACCTAGGAAGAACAAATGTGAATGGGTCACCTCTCTGAAAGGTTCCCTTCACATCTCCTCATCACTGCAATACTGCAAATCATTCTTTTTTAAAGGGTCAGACTTGAAACTTCTTTCAGAAAAGGATGTTTTAGAGCAAGAGTTCCTTGTGACACAGATTAACATAAGCCAAAGTCTTGCTCCTGAAAACTTGTAACCAGTGACACTGGTATCCTCAGACCTTGTTAGAAACAGAACTCCAGTCCCTATCAAAGACCAAGTGAGTTTGAGCCTGTATTCTAACAGATTACATGGGGACTTCTAAGCACATTAAAGTTTGAGGCTAATTAAAAAACGGTTACATATTTCTATAAGCCTTCACTTATCACTTCCATTTCTACTATGTGGCTGTTAATTTGGCAAATTGAATGTATACATTTTTTTTTCTTTATGATAGGGTCTCATATAGTCAAGGCTGGCCTTGAACTTGTAAAATAGACAAAGATGACCGTGGTGGTTTGACTAGGTTTGGCCCCCATAGACTCAGACGCATGTGTTTGAATGCTCGGCCCACAGGGTGTGGCAGTGTTTTAAGGTATGGCCTTGTTGGAGGAAATGTGTCACTGTGGGGGAAGGCTTTGAAGTCTCCTCTGCTCAGGCTCTGTTCAGTATGGAGTTCAGTCTTCTCCTGGCTTCAGAAAAGAGTCTTTCTGCTGGTTAGCTGAAGCTAAGAAGTTAGTGGTGATTAAGAACAGACGAGCATCACTGAGATGAAGTTTTCTGGGAAGTGTTTTCTGGGAGTTGAGAGAAGCTGTGTTCCAGGGGCAGCCAAGATTCTACCTTATGCTGACAGCCAGACTTGGCACTGTGTAAGAGTCACCTAGATGGTACTGGTTTTGAAGCATAAAGGGCTTGTGGAGAGTAGCTGAGGCCTCCTACTCTGAGAGGCAAGGAGAGGCCACTGGAGAAGGTACAGCCTCAGTGGCTTTGGAAGGCCCAGAACTGAAAGGGTCATGTAGAGAAGTTGAGGCTTGGCTCCAGGAAGAGAGCCTATGAGAGGCTATTTGTGAAAGTGCAGCCCAGTTGCAGCAGAAGACCTCAGCATTTTGAGATGTCAGTATCATGCGATGACCACCAAGAACAGCAGCAGCAGTGGAGTGGAGGCAGCTGGAACCTAGAAGACAAGCTGTGTGCTACAGAGGGAGAAGTGATCCAAACCCTTTGGAGGAACCCAGAAGATAGTGAGTGGATCCCAGATATTAGACAATTCAAGTTTGTGTCTGCTTTGGTTTGATTGAGACTATGTCCTGATATTTTTCTCTCTTGAAGTAAGAAAGTATTTTATTGAAGCCCACAGTTAAAAGACTTTGAACTGTAAAAGACTGAATTTTAAAAGAGATTGGATATTTTAAAGGGACAGAAATTTTAATGTGTTTAAATTTGTAAAGATTGTAGGACTTTTGAAGTTATTTAGATCTTGGGAATGTAAGGGTTGTGGCTTAATGGTGATGTGCTTGTGTGTCAGGTTGACCAGCAGTCGGTTGTACTGGCTGGTTTTGTGTGTCGACTTGACACAAGCTAGAGTTATCACAGAGAAAGGAAACTCAGTTGAAGAAATGACTCCATCTGGCATTTTCTCAATTAGTGATCAGTAAGGAAGGGCCCATTGTGGGTGGTGCCATCCCTGGGCTGGTAGTCTTGGGTTCTACAAGAAAGCAAGCTGAGCAAGCCAGGGGAAGCAAGACAATAAGCAGCACTCTCCATGGCCTCTGCATCAGCTCCTGCCTCCAGGTTCCTACCCTGCTTGAGTTCCTGTCCTGATTTTCACTAATGATGGACTCTGATCTAGAAGTGTAAGCCAAATGAACCTTCTCTTCCCCAGCTTACTTTGTGGTCATGGTGTTTCATCACAGCAGTAAAACCATGAAGGGGTTTGCAACCCAATAGGAGGAACAACAATTTCAACCAAACATACCCTCCAGAGCTCCCAGGGACTAAACCATCAACCAAAGAGTACACATGGAGGGAACCATGGCTCCAGCTGCATATGTAGCAGAGGATGGCCTTATCTCACATCAATGGGCTCTTGGTCCTGGGGAGGCTCAATGCCCCAGTATAGGGGGATACCAGGGAGGTGAGGTGGGAGTGGATGGGTAGGGGAGCACACTTATAGAAGCAGAGGAAGGGGAGATGGGATGGGGGTTTGCGGAGGGGAAACCGGGAAAGGAGATAACATTTGAAATGTAAGTAAAATATCTAATTTAAAAAAAAAAACCTGACTAAGACAATGACCTTGAATTTCTAACTTTTCTGCCTTTATCTCCAAAGTATTAGAATTACAGGCATGCCCTATCATGGCCGAATGTCTAGAGTGCTGGGAATTAAGCACATGACTTTTCATATGCTGGGCAGGCACTCTTTAACATGAATTACATACCAAGCCATTTGTGTTTCTTTTTATTCTTGTTAAGTTGCTTACTTTATGTCTGGATTGCAGCTTCCCCTCCCTCCTCTCCTCCCAGTCTCCCCTCCCCTCCCCCCACTCACCCCTCTTTCCTTTCTCCTCAGAAAAGGTGAGGGGTATCAACTAGCTTTGACATATCAAGTTGCAACAACACTAGGCACATCTTCCCCTAGTGAGGCTAGACAAGGCAGCCCAATTAGAGAAAATATATCCAAAGACAGCCCCTGCTTCGGCTGTTAGGAGTTCCATACGAAGGCCCAGCTACACACCTGCTATGTATGTGCAGAGAGCCTAGGATCACCCTATGCATACTCTCTGATTGTGGAATTTGTCTCTATGAGCCCCTATGAGCCCAGGTTAGTGGATTCTGTAGTTTTTCTTGTGGTACCCTTGACGCCTCTGGCTCCTTCCACCCTTCCAACTCCTCTTCCACAGGACTCCCCAAGCTCCCCTTAATGTTTGGCTGTAGGTCTCTGCATCTGTTTCCATCAGTTGCTGGGTGAAGCCTCTCTGATAACAGTTATTCTAATCTCCTGTCTGGAAGTATAGCAGAATATCATTAATAATGTCAGGGATAGTCTCCCTCTTGTTGCATGGGTCTCAAGTTGGGCCAGCCATTGAATGGCTCTTCCCTCAATTTCTGCTCCATCTTTACCCCTGCACATCTTGTAGAGGACAAATTGTGGGTTGAAGGTTTTGCGGTTGGCTTGGGGTCTCATTGCCTCTATTGGAAGCCTTGCCTGGTTACAGGAGATGGCTGTTTCAGGCTTCACATCCCCCATTCTAGGAGTCTTGGGTAGGGTCACTCTCATAGGTTCCTGGGAGTTTCCATTGTCCTAGCTCATCCCAGAGATTCTTCCTGATCCCAGCTGTCTCTCCCAGTACTTTCTTCCTGTCTTCTCTACCCCACTGCACTCCCTGACTGATCCATCCTGTTCCCTTTCCCATCCCTCCAACACCCTACACCCCCTTTCCATCCTCCTGATGTCTAATCTATTTTCTCTTCTCAGTGAGATTCAAGCATTCTCCCTTGTTCCCTTCTTATTGCTTAGCTTTTTTTAGTTTCATGGATTGTGTTAGCAAGGATGTGGAGCAAGGGGAACACTCCTCCATTGCTGGTGGGATGCAAACTTGTACAACCACTTTAGATATCAAATTGGTGGTTTCTCAGAAAATTGGGAATAGATCTACCTTAAGACCAGTTATAATGCTCTTGGGCATTTACCCAAAAGATGCTCCACCATCCTACAAGGACACTTGCTCCACTGTATTCACAGCAGCTTTATTTGTAATAGCAAAAAATGGAGACAAATTAGATGTCCCTCAACAGAAGATTTGATAAAGGAAATGAGGTACATTTACACAGTGGAATATTACTCAGCTATTAAAAGCAATGGTTTCATGACATTTGCAGGCAAATGGATAGAACCAGAAAATATCATCCCAAGTGAGGTAACCCTGACCCTGAAAGACAAACACGGTATGTACTCACATATAAGTAGATATTAGTTATTAAGCACAGGATAGCCATGTACAATCCACAGACTCAAAGAGGTTAAGTTGAATGTGTATTTCTAACATTGCTATTTTTCTTAAAGAAACGTAATTTGTTTGCATATTTTTTGTTTTGCATATGATTGGAGGGGACTAACTGCTCTATTTTGATTAAGAAATCTTTCCCTTAGAGTCATGTGTTTAAACACTTAACCCCCAAGTGGAGGTGTTATTTGGGAAAGTGATGGCACCTGTAGGTTAGCTTTGCTGGAAGAAATGTGTTCCTGGGAGTGGATTTTAAGGTTGTATATCTTGGCTCCACTTCCTGTTTGTTCTGTTTCCTGAGTACAGAGGAGATGTGATCAGTTAACTTCCTGTTCCTGGCACTATGTCTTCCCTACCATGATGCATGCTATCCTTCTAGAACTATAACCCAAAATAAACCTGAAGGGCCCAGCTTAACATTACAAACTCCATTTTACTTTCAGGCTCCATTTTATGATTAACTTGCCCTATGAATGAATTCAGCTACTTGAAAAACTCCAACTTGTTCTTGGAGCCACTGTCACCCTGGTAACTAACAATCACAATTTCGAAGGGCAAATAGCCACTCCACTCCTTGCAATAGCCAATCAGTTCTTAAGGGGAAAGTACCTAACATTTGAAGTAGATTGATTAAGTTAGCAACCATTGTTCATACCAAGCTGAAATCATTACTAGCCAATGTAAGTGTGCCAAGTAAATGTCAACCAATCATTAACTGCCAATTTGGAAAGTCTGTCATCTTGATACCATGATATATAGGCAAGGCTTGTACTAGCTTAGCACTTTCCACATCTTCCACTGTGGTGGAGAGTTTAGAAGATGTGGAAGGGTCTGAGCTCATCCTTGAATAAAGACCTTTTGCTTTTGTATAAGAGTTAAACTCCTGATGGTCTCTGGTGGTCTATAGGGACCTCACGATCTGGGCATAACAACCCCTTCTTTAATTTGCCTTTTAAATGTTATTTTTATCACAGCAACAGGAAAGAAGCTAATACACTAACTAACCATTGCCTGGACTGAGAGAAGAAAAGTACTGAAAGAGATAGATGCCCGTTCTAGGTGGTACAGGAATAGTACAAACCACAAGGGCAAAGATTTGCTGACAGGTACAATTGACATGGTCGAATGGAATTAGCCACGAAGGCAAATGGAAGAGGAATTACTACAGATAACTAAATTTCTGACTCAGGTAAAAGAGCACAACTGGAGCCCATTTGTGCATAGAAGATACATAGTTTGGGAAGGGGAAAACGATGAGTTTCATAGCTGAAGATGCTAATGTCTATGTAGTTTACTAGTTAGTTGTCTAAAAGAGAGTGGACTACATGGGTTTAGCGAAGGGGAGGTGATGAAATGAGGTGATGAACTAATGCTTGTGCAAGGGCCATTGAAGCCTCCTTTAGTATCTGAGGAAAGGCTGCTACCTTTGTGCCACCTCTTCCCAACCCTTGCCATGAGGGATCTGCTGTCCAGATGCACAATATCCATGCAACTGACAGACTGGCACATCTCAGTGAGAACTGATGTGTTCACCGTGACTTCAGAGCAGGAATTGGTCTCACCAAGTCCAACTCAGGCCCTTTTATGAAGTCAGGGTTGACTGGACCCAGGAATGACGAATACAGATCCTTGGTGCTCTGCTAAATCAGCTGAAGTCTAGGTTTGCCCACCCCAGTTTTTTTTTTTTTTTCTTCTGCTAAATAGCAGAGGTTGTCAGTCAACTTGCTGGAAGGCACATGTTCTAATGCTTGGTCCACAGGGTGTGGTACTATTAGGAGGTGTGTCCTTGTTTGAGTAGGTGTGGTCTTGTTGGAGGAAGTGTGTTACTATGGGGGTGAGCTCGGCCAGTCTTTTCCTAGTAGCCTTCAGATGAAGATGTAGAACTCTCAGCTCCTCCTGTACTATGTCTTCCTGGATGCAGCCATGCTTCTGCCTGAATGATAGTGGACAGAATCTCTGAACCTGTAAGCAAGCCCCAGTTAAATGTTGTCCTTTGTAAGAGTTGCCTTGGTCATGGTGTCTCTTGAGAGCAATAAAACACTAACTAAGACAACTACCTTTCCTCTCATAATGCCCAAAGCAAGGGACATTGCCTTGTTTTTGCAATGACAACAACACTAGTGCTCTCACCGATAAAGAAAATATTGATTTGAGACTAAAGTAGAAATTAGCTTCACAGAGTAAAGTGTGAAAACCTTTAAGTGAGAAGAGAGGGGGCTGTGTTTGGTACTGCCCCCCCCCAGCACTTGAATTCATTAAAAAAAAATCTTTCAGATAGAAGTTCCATTTTTGCCTTTATAACTTTTGATTTTGAAATCTTCTAGCAAGTGAAGAAATTTAAAATCTTGATACACTCATAAATTGAAATACCAAAAGGAAAACTGTGTGGCATTATTGTTTTAATAACAACTTTAGAACCAAGGCTTTTTAGGCTAACTCTCCTGTTGACATTATCACCTCTAGATAGCTACCACACCAACTGCAGCATAGAATCAAAGCTGTTCTCAAGACCATTTCTTCTTGTTCTTCTAAACACAGCCCAATTTAAGCAGGAAGGAAATAACACTTCTTTGGTAGTGGCTTGAGTTTTTCCTGAGTTTGGTATATGGAGATCCAACTCCTCTCTGATGCCAGGCACTTTTTCTTGGGCAGGCAAGAGGTGCTAAAAATACTTATGATTCATCACTAAAACACACATCTTCCATTTATACTTCCTAGCCCCTGAGACCAATAATCTCACTAATACAATGAAAGAGGAGAACATTTTAAAGAAATTTTGTGTCTTTTACATAAACCCATGGAGAAGACTCAAATGATGTGTGTAGTTACTATACCAGGTAGCTTTTCAAATTACCATCTGGTCATTAGTGCATGTTCAGTAGATGAGCATAAATGAGACCACAAGACCAGAATCCTTCTGTGAAGGATGGGAGGCACAGAAATACCAGCTTCTGGAACACTTCTTTCATCTTTTAGACACTTGAATCTGGAAGTTTTTTTTTCATAAATATCACTTGATTGCTAGTTCTGTGACTGTCTCTGACAGATGCAGAAAAATATTGATTTGAAGGATAAAGGGGTTGAAGATATATGGCCTTTGTCCATCAGTCATGTCATGCCATGCCATGGATTTTAGCTGTGAGCTATGTGGACACTGTTCTCGAGTTTTTGCACCCATCAGGCAGGTGTTAGCCACGATGCTTTCTATACACTCTCTCATTGACTCTTATCTCAGCCAGTTCAGTTATGGGAACTCTCATCACCCTTACTTTATCCTACTTGCATCTGTACAGTCACCTCATTTGGGAGTAGAGTTTCACATGATCAAAGCCTGACCCACTATCTTAGTCGGGGGTTTGTATTCCTGCACAAAACATCATGACCAAGAAGCAAGTTAGGGAGGAAAAGGTTGATTTAGCTTACACTTCCGCACTGCTGTTCATTACCAACGGAAGTCAGGACAGGATCTCACATAGGATAGGAACTTGGAGGCAGAAGCTGATGCAGAGCCCATGGAGGGGGTGTTGCTTACTGACTTGCTTCCTCTGACTTGCTCAGCTTGCTTTCTTATAGAACCCAAGACTACCAGCCCAGGGATGGCACCACCCACAATGGGCCCTCCCCCCTTGATCACTGATTGAAAAAAATGTCTTACAGCTGGATCTCATGGAGGCATTTCCTCAATGGAGGCTCCTTTCTGTGTAATAATTCCAGCTGTGTCAAGTTGACACACAAAACCAGCCAGTATACCCACTAAATTTCAGTTATGTAGAGCAGTGATAGACACAGGTAAGCTATGGCAATCAAATTTCAACTTGTTGGGATTTGTACTTAGTTGTAGATAAAATATTAGAGCCAACAAATACCCTAAGGGAGAAACCATGTGGACTCTATTTGCAAGCTTCTGCAGAGAATGAAGTTATTCGACATCCAAAGATAACTTGGCTGTGGTGCAAACTGACTCAGAATTGCCATTTCTTTGTAGTTCCTGGACTCACTTGCTTCTGAGGCCCACCACAGTTCCTGTCCTTTTGGGTTTCTATGACATTCTATACCCTTACAGTGAGTTCTCCTTTATTCTTAAATTACCTGGATCACCCTAAAGGAAACTACTTATTACCATCAATGCAATACAATAGTCTCCAAGAAAATGTTCTTATATTCACTTTATTGACAAGGAAATAGAAAATCTATATAAGCATGTAAATAAGGCAAATTAAAATCCATGTCTATATGACTGATAGTTTGTGCTTCTCAACTACAAGAATGGCTTAGAGCCAAACTTTCCACGCATGTGGCAGTCTGTTAAAGTCACACTAAACTCAGTACAGCACACTGCAAACTGAGATTTTCAAACATTATTACTATCTTATTAGAACTTAGGTTGGAAACAACCTCTCACTGGTGACAGGCATCAAGCGTTTTTATTTTCAGTCTGAGATCTGAACCTTCCTGCTCTCTGGCCGACTCGGCATCTTTTCAAAAACCCCAAGTCTAATGGCTTCTGCAGACCTTACTCATTTCTAGCTTGTTAGATTTGTCTCTTCCCAAGGACAAATTCTGAGCTTTCTGAGCCATTCTCTATGCATGATCTACCATCACTGGACCATCTGTATTGTTCATCTCCATGGACTGTTTCCCAGCAGAAACTGACACAGGCTTTTCTCTTCCTAACCATGCGCAATCCCAGAGTAGCACATGGGACTCCCCGTTGCTCAGTTTGAGCAGTCAGCATTTAGCCTTCCTTTACTGAGGAAGCAAGCTCACTGAAGGGATCCAGTTGTCATATCTAGTGCCCCTGGCTTTACATTGGGATGTGACACCTTACCACTGTATCCCACCATGTAGCTACTTGACCTTTGTGAATCTCGACCTGGGTCACTCTGACTCCATGGTCATGTGCGCAGATGAAATTAAGCTGCTTGTAATCCCAGAAGAGAACTATCTTTCTTTGTGCATGCTAAATCCTCTCTGTACAAAGCAAAATTCCTGACTGTTTAAACAAGTTTCCTCTCCCAAGTCCTCTCTCAGATTTCAGAAAAGCCACCTCAAGAGGTAAGCATAGTGGCACATGCCTGTCATAGCAGCATTTAAGTGGAGGCAGGAGGATCAAAATAAATCAAATTCAAGGTCATACTCAGCCTCTTAGTGAATCCAAGACCAGCCTGGGCTACATGACACCTGTCTCCAAAACCAACCAGACAAGGCAGCTTACAGTCTACAGCTCCTGGACCTTTGCATATACATGCAAACGTGTAAGCACCTGTGCATGTGCTCAGGTGTGAGCCTGCTAGGGAGAATGCTCATGCATTCTAGAGACGATACGGGTATATTGACGTTCATGGGTAGGGCACTGTTTTAAAAGGTGGAGGGCGATAAGGATTGGATAATGAGGAACTGAGAGTCAAGAGCGCTAAAATCTTCCCAAGTAGAATTCTTAAGTATTTCTGCAAATGGAACGAGGCTATCAGAGGAATGATATTTGATATTGTGGGAAAGAGAGGGAGAAGTGACTTTTCTGTGAGAAAAAACATTTGTGAAATAGAGTAGCCCGGACTAAGCAGCTCTAAGTGGGACAGATGCCCTTTAAAACTATTTTTATGAGAATCTATCAATCGAGCCCATTTCAATTAGATCCTCATGGATTCTGTTCCTCTCATTTTGTTGTCCTGGGTATTATTCTTAGTGCCTGTGCCTTCGCCGTCTTTGGGTTACTCCTGGTCTCCTGTCAGCGTGCTGCTCACGTTACTTCTGGTCTGAAAAGCTTCTCTCAGGGTCAGGAGGTCACATTTTAAACATGGAAGCTATTACTGGTCATTATCCAAGAATTCATGAAGGAAGCCATTCTGGAAGAAGAATGTTGGCCTCTGAGCCTGGGGTCTATTTTTATTGTCAAAGATTGTGGGTTTATTTTGGTCTCCTATTGTACAAAAGGCAGCAGTGAAGTCAGGGTGAGCAGGCTTGGATGTTAGCTCTGTTCCCAGGAGCATTAGAGGAATCTTGTGTGAGAACTCTCAAAATGACTGCTGGCCAGATTCCTCCAGAGAAAACCCCCAGATGGGTAGCAGGAACCACTCACAGGGAAGGCAACACACTGTTCTAGGTTGCATGAAGAAGGTCCAAGGGATGTGTGAGGGGTTGGGCTGCTTCTGTCTTGACACTAGGCTGTTATTGCTCACGCCCACTGAGGAGATCAGTCAGAAAGGATTTTAACCCAGGTTCTGATGGTGGGTAGGGTTTTAGGTGAGAATAAGGCAACTTTGGGGTGGCGGGGGTGGGGAAAATGTAATATTTAGAACCATATCTTCAGATTAAATGAGCTTCCTGATTCCGGGAATGGAATCCATGCACATTAAAAGAAAATAAACCAACTTGAAGCAACTGGCACAGGGCCTGTAACTTCCAGTACTCCACTTGCCTTCTATAAACTTAACACGTGGTAAGTAAAACAAAAACAAAAAAAAAGTATCCATCTTTCCCACAAGGCACCATGTCAGGGTAACTCAACAAATACCAATTGCTGGTGTATAGAACAAATGCTTTCAAAACTGTCATGATACAGTCTGTCTGGGTGATTTTATAGTTCGGTGATTTTATAGGACAGACAATAGGAACAGATCTTAGCCGGGCGATGGTGGCACATGCCTTTAATCCCAGCACTTGGGAGGCAGAGGCAGGNGGATTTCTGAGTTCGAGGCCAGCCTGGTCTACAAAGTGAGTTCCAGGACAGCCAGGACTGCACAGAGAAACCCTGTCTCGAAAAACAAACAAACAGACAAAAAAATAGGAACAGATCTTGAACAAGACAGACCAATCTAAATACTATGCATGAATTACAGAACAGAAAACAACAACAACAACGACGACAAAATCTAGCTTCCCCTAGGAGGCTTGGGCAAGGGGTCTCAGAAGAGGGCTGAGTTTCAGGATGAGGACCAGCTCAAGCAGCACCTCTGAAGCGCATTGGCTGGTCTCGGTGTCTGCAGCCACCTCGGAAGCGCATTGGTTGGTCTCGGTGTCTGCAGCCACCTCGGAAGCTCATTGGCTGATCTCGGTGTCTGCAGCCACCTCAGAAGCTCATTGGCTGGTCTCGGTGTCTGCAGCCGGACCTCTGTTCCACACCATCACTCGAAGCTATGGGAACCTGACACAGAAACATCGAGGAACCGTTTTGCTCTACACAAATCAGTGTCGTTCTGACAAGAAGGGACGACCAACTCAGTTGACCTGCTGGCTTCCCAGGGGACCTTGGTTGGTTTTGAAGATCAGGGAATTGATGCCTGCTAATCAAGTTCAGGGCCACAGCTACACATTTGCTGTCCGGTGTTTGAGGCTTTAGCCAATTAAGACCATTTAGCAATCACTGCTAACGTCTTCCAAAATGGTTCCCATCTATTTTATTCTTTTGGTTTGATTTTTTTTTTCAAGAAGGGTTTCTCTGTGTAGTCCTGGCTGTTCTGAAACTCTCTGTGGACCAGGCTGGCTTTGAACTCAGAGATCTGCCTGCCTCTTCCTCCTGAGTGCTAGGATTAAAGGCATGCCCCAACACTGCCTGGCTATTTTATTCGCTTTTAATGTAGTATCACATTGAAAGTTTTACAGCATCATCTTTGCACTTTAAGCTTTCAACAGGCAATGAGAAGGACTGAGTTCTGCAGCAGGTCCTCCCTCAATCTGAGGAATTCTATCATACCCCCACCATCTGGCTTAGCATGCATGGCTTCAGAGCCCGCATATAGAGTGTTTTTATTTGAAACTGAGGCTTGGATCTGGTATTCAAATCTTAAAAGAAATCAAAGAAATAGAAAAGGATATCAAAGATCTAATAAAGAAGCAGGCCAAGAAAATACATAGACAAAATAGAATCTATTAGGAATAGTACTAGTTAAATGAATGGCGATCCCAACTGGGAGCTGCAGAGACCTCACTGCCAATCAATAGATATCTTGCACAGACACTGACAAGAAGATGGAGATAACAGAGGTTCGACAGAACACAACGACTGGATTCACTGTGTTAATAATAACATGGTAATGGAAGGCAGAGGGCAAGGCACAAGGCATGCCCTGACCTAGCTCACAGCCACAAATGCCTTTCTCAGAATCCATCACTCTAATTAATGAGCACACTGGCTCCTAATAGTGCCGTGTTCATGGTAAGGGGTGGGCCCTTCTGTTGAGCCACAGCTCTAAGAGCAGCAACCAGGAGAGAGCCACTAGGATGAACACGATACGAGAGCTGGGAAAATCTTGAGTTTCCCTTGGAGCAACTTTGAGGAAGACGGATCTTGGAGGTGACCTTCCGATTTACTCCACTCATGGGAACTAGCTTTTGGTATTACCCGACAGCCCACTGGGGTCGATTTCGGTTTTCTAATCTGTTTGTGGCAGTTTTAAAAAATTGATACAATCTGCTATTTCCCAATGGTTTTCCTAAGCATTAGTAGAAAATGTATTCAATTTAATTGCCCCATAGGACTGGGCTGGGAAGAATTAAATGAGATAAGCTGGAAGATATTCTAAAATAATTACAAAAGGCCAACTCAACAAGATGTAATTGTCGCCATAATAATGACAACTAGGTTTCAGGTAGCAGCTCAGCGGCTGTCCTTTGCAGGGCACAGAGAAACCCTAGGCTCACTCCCCAGCTCCTCAACTGTGACGATCTAATTCAATTTTATGTATTATTTATAAAAAACATCACACACTATGAAGCAAACTTGAGTCACTGAAGTGTCTTTTCAGCAAAATCTTGCTGGCATATGCAATAGTGTCTGGGTTTGGTGGCTGATTATGGGATGGATCCCCGGGTTGGGTAGTCTCTGGATGGTCCATCCTTTCGTCTTAGCTCCAAACTTTGTCTCTGTAACTCCTTCCGTGGCTATTTTGTTCCCTATTCTAAGGAGGAATGAAGTATCCATATGTTGGTCTTCCTTCTTCTCTATATATGACATTTTATTATATATGTATTCTTTTTAATTTCACATTTAAGTCAGTGCCTTGTTAGGGTTTCTACTACTGTGCTCAAATACCATGACCAAAAGGAACTTAGTTGAAAATTTCAGTGTACAACTCTTAAGCTCACACTCTATCAGTGAGGGAAGAAGTCGGCAGGAACTCAAGGCAGAAGCTGAAGCAGAGGCCGTGGAGGAGTGATGCTTCATGCTTTATCCTCACCGCCTGTTCAGCTTGCTTTTTTATACTACTCAGGATATACAAGATAGCACAGCCCCCGAAGGCTGCCACCCCCTGCCTCGCTCCCGTACACTAGCATGTGCACCACAGATTTGCCTACAGGCAATCCGAAGGAGCCATTTTCTGAATTAACGGTCCTTTTCCCACATAATTCTAGCTTGTGTCAAGATGACAAAAACCAACCAACAACCAACCAAAAGCCCCCACCAACCCCACCAACCAGGACGTCAGTACAGCACTAAAATATATTCTTCTCTTGTGCTCTTTGCTATCCCTCAAAGTTGTTCAAACTGTCCCAAGGACTTCAAGTCTTGCTTTCTTGCTTGGCTGGGGCGATAAAGTTGGTAAGGTGCCTGCTGTGTGTCAGCATGAGGACCCACGTTCCATCCCCAGCACCCAGTATGCGAGCACATGACTATCATCTCAGAACTGAGGAGGCTCCCTGGGGCTCTATGGCCAGGCAACCTAACCAAATCAGTGAGTCCTGGATCCCAGCAACAGATCTCAGTCTCCAAAATGATGACCGGTGCCTGAGGGGAAATGATACCTGAGGTTGTCCTGTGACTTCCACATGCACGCCCCTAAACATGCATTGAAAATGCTTACATTGTCTCTATCTTCATGCAGAGGGATGCTATGAATTTTGCCTTCATTGTAAGTGAGAAGCATCATACATACCCAGGCAGGAAAACACATGTGATGCATAGCTTATGAGTCAATAGTTCTAATTCTGGCTCAGAAATTTAATAGTTGTGTGATGTTCGGTAAGCTACAGAGTATCTCAGGACTTCAAGTACCAAGTGAGCAGAACCTACTTTATAGGGTGTATGCAGCATGTTGCTTTCTGAAACACTTCCTGAGACACCAAAGGTGCTAGGTAAGTGGAATAAAAGTACTGTTAACAATATTTTGCCAACCATAAAAACATATTAGTGAATGCAGTCATGAGACCAAATAGAAAGGAAAAGGAGAAAAGGCTTTGCCCAGGATTGCCAGGTGGGTAACAGTCACGAGAGTGTGAAAGTACACTACATGTCTGCAGTGGTCCCTCAAGACAGAGGATGGATGCCTGGAGAGAATGAGAATTTAGCTTTTATTCTCATGAATATAAGAGCCATTGAATCTATTTTGAGAAAAGCTAAGAAAATAATTGTGGAAATACAGAGGATGAGTTTGGAACAAAGCCAGGGACAGAGTGATCAATGGTAAGGAGGCCTGGAGCCATGTGGACGAGGTAGAGTCTGCAGAAGGGACCTGGGAGGGTGGGGTGTACCCAGTGAGATGGAGGACAGTGTGTGTGTGTGTGTGTGTGTGTGTGTGTGTGTGTGTGTGTGTGTGTGTGTAAAGGAGCGCAGAGGACACTTAGGAATAGAGTGGGGTCCAGAACATTTAAGGAGATGTTTGAGCAGCATTCTTTCTCTGAGGATCTTTAATCTCCACGGAGATGAGGACTAAAGCTGGAAGGTGTAAGGGGCTCTAGAACAACCGATCAGAGGAAGAGCCTTAAGGCGTATGACTCACTTATGCAGTCAGTACTAAGAAAGGACAGTTTGGTTAAAAAAGCCTTTGCCAATGATGGACTTGAAAAGTGCCTAGAAGTTATGAATATAGTAGTAATTGGTAAAAACTTTATTGTTAAATTCCTGAATATACATTTAACCAATTAGACACAAAAGGAAATGAAATCATTAGCTAAAAAATGCCTTAAATTCAAATATAAAATTAAGTGAAACTGTTTCTTTCTTTTATTAATAAATATATAAAAGAAAAGTTCAAAATGTTAGTGTTTATTTACAAGTTTATTTAAAAAGTTTTAACAGTGATGTCTGACAGGAAGTTGGTCATCCAGGTGCTTGACAAGGAAAAGGAACCCCGGGAGTCCCCGGAGGTTGGCGTCAGTGCAGAAGCCCAGTGTCCCCGGAGGTTGTCTCTTGGTGCAGAAGCCCCGTGTCCCTATCAGGTGCGGAGGAAGTGCCACACTTCTTCTGTTTAAAGGATGGGGAGGTGGGGTAGAAGGAACGAGGAGCAGTGGAGGGAGGAAGAATGAGACATGTTTAGCTTACATCTGTAGGAAGTATCCAGAAAGATTTTTGTAAAAGTCTCTATAATCTTAACATGACATCTCTCTCCTTAAGACTGGCTACTGCCTCCAGTTTTCAGTTGACTCAAGCTTCATAGAAAACTACAGTAGAATTCTAGAACCTTCTCACAGTATTTCTGGCCCCCTTTGAGGCCATTTAAGTCTCTGGTTAAGAGCACAGAAGTCAGCCCTCTAGCAAAAGATAGGAAAGGGTTAGAAAAACCTTTTTTGCTGTAAAATTTGATTGTTCATTAAATACCTCACAGAAGATGTACTGCAAAGAGAGCCTGACTGGCCAGCAGACAAGGGCCGCACCTGCTCTCCCATGGAACCTTGTCTAGGGACACCCTTGCCCCTAAACGTCTCATAGCTGAACGCAGTCAGCTGTTCTCATTTTTTCCTCCAAATTCACTAAGTTGAATATCCTAACATTTTATATTAAAGGCCAAAAGCATTGTCATATTTTGAATGGCATGTGGTATGTGTATATGCTTACATTCTGAAATGTTACTAAAGAATTCTCAAAACAGCTTCAAACAAAGATAAGCAAAGTCATGGAACTGAGTTTTAACCCTATGATATATTTTGGTTTTAAGACTTTCACTTACAATGCCTAGAGGTAATAAAATAAATCTTTTAGATTCAAGTTTCTAGAGTTGTCCTAAATTTACCAGAGCTGGCTGGAATCTCTCATTACTTCACACAGAGCCATCAATCACATGAGTGAGCCACACTGCCATACTATGGCAGCCATGAGGATGCCTGAGCAAGCCAGATGGCAGGTGTTCAGTTACCATGTCGTCAGACCAGCTAACCTCAGAATAACAACTGTGACCCTCATTTGTGGAAATTAGGACAAATGATATTTCATCTGAGCAATTTAATCTGAAATCTATTTTACTTAATTTACATAACTTTTAATCTAGTTTTATTTATTTATTGGTTTTTACTACTATAAACAAATGTATACATTTTGCTCTCAAGAATAGTAACAAGGCCGCTGAGATGATTCAGGGCGAGGGTACCTGCTCCCAAGCCGGATGACCTGGATTCTAACCCCAGAGTCTATGGTGGAAGGACAAAACCGACTCCCAAAAGTGCACACTCACTCTCAGTCTCTCTTAAACTGACAAATAACATTTAAAAGAGACATATCGTACCTTCTACATTGCTTTCCTTATTCATCGAAGGTGTTGGAACCTAAAGGTAAGAACAAGAGAGAATTCATATATGTGTTTATATATGGGAAGTGAACACAAAAATATTTTTAATGAGATTATGGAATAAAATTGACTCTAACTTCAAAAAAGTAAAGATTCCTTCTGCTTTACTGGGGTATTCATTCTTTCTAAGAAAGGAGCCCCTAGAAGTAGTCAAATTAGAGAACGCATGCTCAGAAATACTTTCTTTCAGTAAGCCAGATGGCCCACTGTGTCCTCTACCTGGTAGTCGAGTGTTTCCTTTCAAGCCACACTCAGACAATAGCACCTCTAAGCTGTCTGTCCTGTCATGCTCACCCTGGTGGCATTACCAAAGCAAGGCTTTTGATCAGATATAGGTAGATAGATGCCTAGTACATTTCCCCAGATCATCAATGGTTTGGTTAATTTCCCTTGAAATATATGGAGGAGGAGAAGGACTGAGGATTATCATTATTATTCAAGACATCTTCCTCTCTCACACACAAAAACATGCTTAACTAGGCTGGTTTTGGGGGCAGCAGGTTAAAACAAGTTTAAGAACATGCAGACTGTTAACTCCTCACCTTTTGACACTGTTATATCCTTTTAAGCTGTAGATTACATGTCACAAAAATCTTTGGAAAATTCACTGGCTCAATTTCCTGTCTAAAATTAACATCTGTTTCTAATTGGCACTGCTGATCATTTCAGAGAGAGAGAGAGAGAGAGAGAGAGAGAGCGCAAAAATATAAAACAACCAAGTAATTTCTTGTTAGTCTAAAAAGAATTGCAAAAAAGAAGCAAGAATGTCATCTCTTAAAACACGTATCACAGCATTACTTTAAAAATATTCTCAAGCACTCTGGAGGCAGAAGCAGGCAGATCTCGAGTTTGAGGCCAGCCTGGTCACAGATTGAGTTCTAGGACAGACAGGCCTACACAGGAAAAAACAAAACACAAAAATAAATAAATCTCAAGGATGTTATTTCTCCATTGTTAGGACAGATTTCCTGATTGGTTAAATATATTCCAAACTCATAGACCCCTATTTAAAAGAAAGCAAACGTTACAGGGAGCCAGATAATGACAATCAAAATTTTGTCACAGTTAATAAACACCTTCTTCACATCACAGAAGAGGATGATATTTAAATTTGAAAGTAACAACCATGGCTTAATGAAAAGCATCAGATATTTAACTCTTCAGAATTGGCAATTATTTCCTTTTTTTTTTTTTTTTTAAATTGAGAAATATACTTTTCATACCATATATCCTGATAATGTTTTCCCTGGACTTCTCCAGGTCCTCCTTTCCTACCCGACTCCCTATCTTCTTTCTGTTCTGATTCTGAGCCATGACGAAGACAGCACTGTGCACGTTTATTTCCCTAATCTTATCAACCAACACCTAGATTCAAACCTTTAATGTTTGATCTTATAAGCTCATACATTAGTATTTCTTTATCTAGTTGGCCAATTCAAGAACAGTGAGCAGCGTCTTCAGTCTCAGGAAGAATTACATAGCATTCTTTGAAGTAATTATAACCATCCATACTGCCACGCTAGTCACTGAGTATGGATCCTTTCTTTTCCCATGGACTTGAAAACATCCCGCATCCTCAGACTTAAACTCTTGGCAACCTGACAAATGAAACTGCACAGCATCTTCTTATTAGTTTGTGAGACTCAGTCTCCCTCTGTACTGGATAGCTTTGTGTCAACTTGACACAGCTGGAGTTATCACAGAGAAAGGAGCTTCAGTTGGGGAAATGCCTCCATGAGATCCAGCTGTAAGGCATTTCCTCAATTCGTGATCAAGGGGGGAGGGCCCCTTGTGGGTGGTGCCATCTCTGGGCTGGTAGTCTTGGGTTCTATAAGAGAGTGGACTGAGCAAGCCAGGGGAGGCAAGCCAGTAAAGAACATCCCTCCATGGCTTCTGCATCAGCTCCTGCTTTCTGACCTGTTTGAGTTCCAGTCCTGCATCCTTTGGTGATCAACAGCAGTTTGGAAATGTAAGCCAAATAAACCCTTTCCTCCCCAACTTGCTCCTTGGTCATGATGTTGTACAGGAATAGAAACCCTGACTAAGACACCCTCCCTCACACGGGCTGCCTTGGGACTCAGTACATTGCTTGAGTTAGTCCTAAACTCACAGGAATCCTCAGGGTCCCTTCTGCCTGTGGCCTTGGACTTAGATGGCTCTCCCATTACACTCAGTTGCTCACTCTGTCACTGTTCACAACACCAGACTCCCCCTTTCCTGTGGAGCTGCCCCAGACCACTGCTCAATGACTACAATTCCCATCCTCTTCTTGCCCTTGTATCCCCTCTTCCTGCTTATTTTTCATCATGGTATTTATCATCCATTGAAAGCCTATCATTTCCCATCTACATTTATTATTTATCTTCCCAACTAAAACGTAACTTTCAAAAGGATGCAAATTTTTGTATTTTTTTTTTAGTGTGTAATCTAGCACTGATTAATTATCACAGAGCAGGCTATAATTGAATAGCTGATGAATTAGTGGTGGGAAAATCCAAGTTAGAAGCAGCCATAATTAACAAATATGACATTTAGGAACATTTTAGTTCTTCATAAAGACCTACATTTACTAGTTTCTACCTCATAATTAGCTAAAAGCCCTTAATTTATAAGGGGGATTTTTAAGCCCGTTAAATCTTTGTTCAATACACATTACATACCTAATTACCTAAATATTACTGCTCTTATCTAGTGGTCTCTAATTAAGAAGTAATATACTGGTAAGGCCAGTTGCCACTACACAGTATTATCACCTGAAGCCTCCAACCGAGCAAAGCTCATGGCTTGGGTGATCTGTGTGCAAAGGACAAGGAGGGCTTTTGGTACTTCAATCTCTTCAGCCAAAATGCACCTGCTCTATGCAGATGACTCGAGGGACAACTGACGGGGAGAGCAGAGCATAGATAGGAGATTCGAGAGACAGCCGAGGACCGGAATCATGGAGACAATTTGAACCCAGAATTTAAGAAGTAAACAAGACGGTTTTAATAGCCTCTGACTTAAATGACCCAGCTTTGCTCCCACCAAAAAAAGCCAACTTCAATAGCATTATTTCATTTTATGCTTCCCAAAGGTCTTGACATGTTTTGTTGCTACATATTTCAGAACCTTTGTAAGCGATCTTATGATATGCACATGATTAAAAGACACCTTGGATCCTGCCTCCTTACCGATTTAACCAATGATCTTGCTTCCTCTGTAGTGCAGTGAAAAGGGCTATCGCAGATGTGCACATTCACACTGCAGAAGAAAAAGGATGTTAGTTAACACAGCCGGAAATGACCAATCCCAGACGCTGCAGGGGTGATGGCGTCAGCCAAGGAAGAGAGAATGGAGCAAATGTGGATCAGGACCAGGAACGCTAGTGTGCATGCAAATAGGGAAGAAGGCCCTACACTGCACTCTGTAATCACAACAGGTTTACAATGATGTAATATCAAAACAATTCCTGGTGTATACATAAACACCCCAACTACATTTAACCTTCCGTAAGAACCAAATCCAATACAGAGTGGGACGGTGCGAGGACTTCCCCTGTACAGAATAAGCACTGGTACTGGAAAGGTACTGACTCTCTCAGAGATTCAGAAGAGAGAGGAGGAGCAGGAGGCAGGACATGAAAACTTCCCTAAGTTGGGCAGCCTGGGAAGGTAGACCACCAGCCTCCTCGGCTTAGTCTCCAATCAGTAAGGACGTGGGAACTCGTGTTCTTCCTAAGTTGGGGGACCTGGAAGCACGCCACCACTGCGCAGGCCCCGCTCCCCAGGTGACAGCAGAGGCCGCCATCACTCTTGCATACAGTAAGGCCAATTTCTAAAAGTTTCGAAGAAAAGCTGATGGGTTGAAATGGGTGTAGATAGCACTATCAGAGAAGAGAGCTAGGACCCAGTTACTTTTTTTTAATCAAAGGAAAAAGTGACCAACAATGACCGTCTCCTGAGATGAGTGGGGCAGCCACAGACACTCGATTTCTCACCAAAGAACCTATCAGCTACACGTGACCAAAGTTATCTTCTCGACTGCTTTGTAAAACGTGTTTGGAATCTGTGGTGAGAAGTCTGTCCATTGTGTGTGTGTTGCTCAGCCTCCGTGAGTCCGTAACCAGCAACAGTAGGTGCTCATCCTGCTTAGCATCCTTAATGCAGTGTAGAACTCAGCTTCATTTTTGCCGTGAGCAATATTTAATTTATGAATTGCCTGTGGATTTTTAGATAACATTATTTACGTAGGTATTTATTGATGTGTGTGTGAACACTTTGCCACAGCATGCGCGTGAAGATCGGAGGACAGCCTTCAGAAGTTGCTTCTCTCCTTCAGCCAGACAAGCGAGGAATTGAACTCAGGTCGTCAGGCTTGTGGGCAAGTGCCTTTACCTGCTCAGCCACCTCGCTGGTCCAGACCTTCTTTTATTTGTTTAGTTTGGTTTTTTGAGGCAGTCCTTGCTATGTGCCCCATGGTGGACCTGAACTTACAATCCCCTTTCCTCAGCCTCTCCTGCTCTGGGGCTCCAGGGGGTGCACACAGGGCACCAGCTCTCTGTGAAAAGGCTTGATGAGAAGTGCCAGCCGGATTCTAAGTGATAACTTCTTTACATTGTCTTGTCTCCACAGCTCATGTCTGAATAGCTGGAAAACTGAGACAGACAGAGTCTGAAGCCAGCTGTATCTCTAACGAGAGTAAAAATATTAAGAGGGCTAAAGGGATGGCACAGCAGCTAAGAGCACTGGGCTGCTGCTCTTCCAGAGGACCAGGGTTTCATTCACAGCACCTCTAATAAGGCTCCCAACTACCTGTAACTCCAGTTCCAGGGATCCACACCCTCTTCTGGATTCTGCGGGCAATGCACACATACGGTGCAGAGACATGCAGTCCAAACACCCATACACATAAAAAATAAATAAAAATAATAGAGCCGGGCGTGGTGGTGCACGTCTTTAATCCCAGCACTCAGGAGGCAGAGGCAGGCGGATTTCTGAGTTTGAGGCCAGCTTGGTCAACAAAGTGAGTTCCAGGACAGCCAGGGTTATACAGAGAAACCCTGTCTCGAAAAACCAAAAAAAAAAAAAAAAAAAAAACCAAACCTTAAAACATAGGCAGCAGACAAAACAACTGGATATTGCAAGGTCTTAAGTGCTCGACCTCCAGAGAAAGCAGGCTAAGTCCGTTCTACCTTGTCACTGCTGGGCAAAGGCAGGCGAGAACACGGCAGCTTCCATAATTAGGACTGCCAGACCAAAAGCGCATTATCCGACTACATCTAAACTTCTCATGAGCCTTTTTTTCCCCCAAAATAAAAATGAACACACATGATTTTGAAAGCCAACTGTTCTAAAATTCAAAATGACCTGTATGCAGTTTTCATCTGTTGAATCTGATAATCCTATTTCTAATGTAACCCCCCTCCTACAACAAAGGCAGATACAAACGGCAGCATTAGAAAGAACAATATTAAATCCAGCATTAGAACATTTTAAAATACTGATTTTTAAAAAAAAAATTCCAATGAAATATTTTGACAGTATAATTCAGTATACACCAGCTGGCTCTGTTGCCTTTTCCCTTTGGGTTACTGTGAGTCAAAAGGTCAGTGTGTATTTTAGTCAATAAAGTATATCATCTAGACCTGTGGCTCTTGGCCTTTCTAATGCTGGGACTTTAATGCAGCTCCGCCTGTTGTGCTGATCCTCAACCATAAAACTGTTTTGTTACTACTTCGTAACTGTAATTTTGCTACTGTCGTGAATCATACTGCAAATATCTGTGTTTTCGTATGGTCTTAGGCAATCCCTGTGAAGGGGTTGGTTAATCCCCAGGTTGAGAACTGCTGATCTAGAGTATAAGGACATGTATGCACATGCACGTGTGTATGTATCTTTGTTCCTCTACCAGGAGTTTCTAAAGTACTTTGTACTTGGAATGCCTGAACGTATAGCATTTATCACTGAACAGTCCCATGCTTGTTTAGCTGGGTTTGGCAGCGTGGACCTGTAATCCTGCCTACTGTAATCCTGCCTACTGTAACCCCATCTACTGTAATCCCGCCTACTGTAATCCCATCTACTGTAATCCCACCTACTGTAATCCCACCTACTGTAATCCCACCTACTGTAATCCCGCCTACTGTAACCCCATCTACTGTAATCCCGCCTACTGTAATCCCGCCTACTGTAATCCCACCTACTGTAATCCCACCTACTGTAATCCCGCCTACTGTAATCCCGCCTACTGTAATCACATCTACTGGGGAGGCTGAAAGAGGGGAGCAAGCTCAAGTCCTGCACAGCACTGAGAAGCTCAAGGCCGACATGGATGAAATTGTAAATCTCTGTTTCAAAACGAAAAGTTTATCCAATGCGGATTTATATTCATTTGCAAGTTCAAAATTTATACTGTGTGTCAAGGACTTCTCTGCACGCTGGAAGTGAAACACAGAGCACTGTTGTCTGCCACCACTGCACAGATGCTACAAGAAGATGCTCTATGAAACAAATGCACCTTCCTTCTGGATGTGAAAAATAACACAAAACCAAATAACTTCAAGACATAAATAATTTGGGATAATTGAAAATGTGTTTCTTTGATCAAAGCTACCTTCTTATTCCATCTTTGCACCTATCATAAGACATTGCATTAAACATTTGTTAGCTTATAAACAAATGTTAGTATATCTTACTGAGACAGAAATCATTTGATAGAAATGAGCCACGTTGGATTCCCAGCTGTCAGTGATAGCTAAAACTCAGCAATACCACTAAAGAGATGTTCTGGAATTTTTAAGTGAAAAAGACTTGGCCTCCCTTCTTTGAAACTCTGGGACTTGAGCACTTATGAAACTTGAGTTTAGCAGAAAGTGACAATAAATTAACATTGTATCTGCAGAAGAGACCTGTTCTTACCAACTGATAGCTCCCTTGTCACATTTCTTCATAACCATCTCTTTCCAACGTTCATGTGCAGAGTTAATAACTTCAAGGGCGAAAGCCTAGTTTAAACCAAAAACAGACAGAGCTAGTCAGGACCTAGTTCCAACCTAAGCAGTGTCCTACCCACCCAGAACTGTGAAGCACATGAGCTCTGGAACTGGGCAAATGAGTGGAAAAGCTTCCTTAGTCACCAGCTGAGATACAGCTGTTACTTACCTTCACAAAGCCTCAATTTTCTACTCAGAGGAATACAACAGAATGAGGGTGGGGTGGGGTGCAATCTATGTAAAGGACAGGCACATGTCAAATATGGGCTGCCACCCGTCTTTGGCCCATGGATGCTTTTGTGGAACAATGGCAGTGTTGAGATGTTAGGAAGCCATACTGTGTGTGTGCTGCAATCTGACCTGTACAGACACAGTTTGCCCATCTTGGATCTAAACCACAGAGCTAACAATGAATAAATAAAATGATGCACTGCTATGCTTAGCCTCGCCCACGACCTGGGAGGGAGAACACACAGGTTTATCTCAGCATTGCATGTCTGCACACAGTCTAACTGTGATTTTGGACAACTCACTGTCTAAAAGCACTGCCCCAACTCTTTTTTGGAACTAATTCTAAAATATCTAAAATTGCATAATCAGTAATGAACAAACATTTGGCTAGGTGAATGTGTAGCAACATTACATAACAAAAACCTTTACTCAAAGGAGAAAATTATTTTTGCTTATATTTTCAAAATTAGTTTAAGTGTATGTGTGTGTGTCTGAGATTGTTCATGGGCGTCACCTGTGTGCAGGAGCTCTGGAGGTTAGAGGAGGGCATCAGATGCCCTTGAAGATGAGTTACAGGGAGATGTGGCCCACTATGTAGATGCTGGAAGCCAAACCTGAGCCCTCTGCCAAAGCAGTGAGGCCTCTGAACCAGTGAGCCATATCTCCAGGCACAAGACCAGTGAGCCATCTCTCCAGGCACAAGAAAATTACTTTGCTTATCTTTCCCCACTAACTGTTGTTTCTTTTCTTTAAGGAAAAGCCTTATTTATTAAAGAATTCATACTAGCTTTATGCTTCTCAATTGCAACTAATAATTATCATACCAAAGAAAGAATCTTGGGCTCTGAGATTGAATTGTAATGAGAAATTAATCTGTGAAATAAAGTTCTCTCAAGTCCAAAGATGAAAAAGAGAGAATGGTGTTATTCTCAGTGAGGTGGCACTGGGGCACTGTTTTAGATAGGGGATAAGAAATGATAATTATTACATGAATAATACAGGAAAGATTCTTTGACAAAATTATTCAGATAATTCTGTGTGTAATAAATTCTAGCACCTGCTTAATGAAATGGGCTGGCAAACTTTATAATTAAAAACTTGGTGCCATTTTTAAACCATGTAAAAGAGGCACAATTAAATGTTTTTGAGTTGGAATCTGTACTTTAATGGCAATCATAAAAAGCAATACATGAAATGATTGGTGTTTCAAGAATGCTCTAGTCATCATACAGAAAAGAACTAATGTCTATTAAAGCTTCCAGAGCACAGAAGACTACTGACTCTGTAAATTTACAACTTGCTAAGCTACCTTTGAGACCATAAAGAACTCTCTCTCTCTCTCTCTCTCTCTCTCTCTCTCTCTCTCTCTCTCTCTCTCTGTGTGTGTGTGAGAGAGAGAGAGAGAGAGAAGATAAAAATTTATTTCAAAAATTTCAAACACTGCATGTTAAGACAAGTCTAAAATACTTTTTATATTTTAAAACTTGAAACAAAACCCTTGTGACATGAAGGATCCTTTTAATGAGCTTTTGAAGAAACCTCTGAGTCCAGCAATCAATCTTGCAGAGAAATACTTGCCGTCAGTTTTAAGCTTTCATTAAATGTATTATTTCACTTGTAGAACACACTTTCTGTGCCCACTTAGAAGTTGGTTAAGAGTGTGCAATTTATTTAGTGGTTAGTTACAGCTTTAAAAAAATATTCTGTAATTTAGACTTCAGCTCTTTGGCTGATTTTCTCCATTTGTGTCATACTAGATGAGAAATATTCTTATGGACGCTTTGTGGCATTCTGATGGAAAAATCCTTTACCAGTAAGACAAGTCAAGATTTCTCTCCAATTGTAAAGCAACTTCATTCAGTCATGGTAAGGCTTGGACAGGAGAGCATACTGGAGAGATTTACATTAAGGGAAAACAGCCTTCTCAAACCAGGAAACGAAGCGTTTTTCTTCATACGCAATTTGCAAAGTTAAAACTAACTCCAAAATTCCTTTACTTTCTGGGGTGAGTTATAAGTAGATTAGCCCTGTTGACTCATTTAAATATTCCTAAAAAATTAATGCTAACCCCCTTGAATAGACATCAATCAAGTGCATTCTGTCTTCCCTCTATGCTATGAACATTCACATGAGATCATCTGAGTGGAGCATGTGCTGTCAGACATCAAGAGGTGTGCACTCAAATACATCCTCATCTTTACCTTGTTTTTGAATTCTCCATTAAAAGCAAACTTGTTTTCTGGTTTTCCATCTGGTACCTTATAGAGCCTAAACCAATTGAGAGTGGCTTCCAGGTAACCTGGTTTGAACTTCTTAACATCATCAATATCTGAGAGGGAAGAAACAAAAACATCTTGTTAAAAAAAAAAATCATTGACGGGCTGGTGAGATGGCTCAGTAGGTAAGAGCACCCGACTGCTCTTCCGAAGGTCCGGAGTTCAAATCCCAGCAACCACATGGTGGCTCACAACCATCCATAACAAGATCTGACACCCTCTTCTGGAGTGTCTGAAGATAGCTACAGTGTACTTACATATAGTAAATACATCTTAAAAAAAAAAAAATCATTGACACTCAGCACTACAGTAAGCCCGGGTCTGAGGCAGCCAGGAAATGTGTTCAGTTTACACCGTAACCAATTGCACTGACAATGGCTGATGTGTCTCATACCACATGCAGACTTCTATTTCCTTATGTAAAACACTGTTCCTTCATTCTACAGACATTTACTGAGACCCTTCAGTACTTGGGTTTCTTTGGATTGGTTTGGATTGGTTTTTTTCAAGACAGAGATTCTCTGACTGTCCTGGAACACAATTTGTAGACCAGGCTGGCCTTGAACTCAGAGATCCACCTCCCTCTGCCTCCCTAGTACTGGGATAAAAGGTGAGCACCACCACACCAGGCTTAGATACAGGATTCTTTCTGTCTGGAAGTTCGCAGGGCTACATAAGACAGGAAGCAGGCAGATAAAGTACAAGGAGGTTGTCACAGATAGACACAGGACAGGAATATCAGGTAAGAGAGGGAAAGAACGACCCAGAGGAGTCCAGTGAGTAGTCAGGCAGGAGCAGAGAAGGCAGAAGGAACAGCATTTGGGAAGCAAGGGAGTAAGCCACGGGTAATAACACACAGGTCAGGAGGGTGTGTTAAGATGGGGCGGTGAAGGAGGACACACCCCAAAGAAGGAAGGGCCAGTGAGGAACACATACCATGACAAGGATTTCTCTCAGCTGACAGGTAACGGGAGGGTTAAACTAGTAAAATCACAGTGGCAGGACTCATGTGGGGTTTTGTTGTTGTTGTTGTTGTTTGTTTGTTTGAAATACTAGCCTAAAACTTAAAAACACAAATGAGAACAGTACCCAGAAGGCAGCGCACTGACAATAGACGGGAAAGGCTATGTGAAGTTTTATCCAGTATTTAATGACCTCTTACTATGTGTTACATTGTTTAAGGCTGTGAGAGCTGACATACATACAGAGCACGCATGCCAGAATCTGTCCTGGCTGACACTGCGGGAAGAAGCAGACTGCAAAGAAACAAACGTGGTCAGGGGCGAAAGCCCCATAAAGAAAATGAAGCCAAACAAGGAAGGCAGTTAGTCCGAGGGGCGGGCTGTGGGGTGCGGGGTGGGGGCAGTGGTGAGTCCGAGGGGCTAGGTGTGGGGGGTGAGGGAGTTTAAACAAGGCAGGACCTGAATGGTACACAACGATTATCCTAACTCAGCCATGGTTTCCAGTGTTTACTTCTAATAACACATACCAGAATATACTGGAAGTAAAACCACTGTATTTCAGTTGATTAAACCCTTGTTCAACAAGGTCTGCAGGGAAGCAACCTTTCTAATATTCAATTAAAAAGTATAATAAATACTTGCCAATATACTGTAACTAAAGGAGAAGTTTAGAACCATCCTGAGATGTACAATATATCATAGCAAATAACAAACAGACGTGATAAACCTGAAAAACTAGACAGCTATAACTAAAAAACATGGGGTGACACACAGGCAGGGAGAGCCCAGAAACTACTTGGGGTCAAGTCTTGCCGAAGCCCCACCCTGTCACGTGGTTCTGCTCCTACAAACAAGCATTACTCCCTTGCTTGCTCACACTTGCCCCCTGCTTGGTACACAGGGTGAGGTTGAACACCTCCAGAGCTGGGAGCTTCTTGTAAGGGAGATGAACCTGGTAGGGTAGAGGCCAGGGCAAGAGAGAGCTTCAGTTTCCTGCCAGCACTCTTCTTACTTAAAGTCTGAAATGATTCTAAGGGCTACACATCTAGCCAAAACATTTTGAAATAAACAGCATCAATGTTCTAATTAACCAAAGGGACGGGGTGGGGAGAGAGAGACTTGCTTGAAAGGGAGTGCAGGTTACAGTTAATGTAACAGAACGCAGCACCTACTGAGCCTTTGTAACTGATGGCAGATGCTCTAAGGCATGGGATCCCGCACAGCCCACCATTTCAGCAAGGCCCATTCCGCCCTGGGTTACAGACTCCTAAACTCTTCACCTAATACAGTATTGTTTCCTCCCCAAATTCTGTTTATCTTCATATTTTTTCTGTTGATCTGAGAGGTTCTTTCTAAGGTGGATTTTCCATCGTCATTTTCTTATATTCCCTATATTCCCACAAAGCACCCCTGCAACCTCATTAAGTCCGGGTTTTTCCAACTTCATGCTATATTATTCGATTGGGAAAATATCTTAGTATACAAATGTTGAACTAAAAATGTACTTTGATTTCCAAAATAATTTCTTATACTTCAATCTGATGGATGACTTTATCCCTGGACCTCACCCAATCCACTGTTATTTTTTTTTTTATTCCACTGTATAAAACATTTGATTATCTTTACCTAACACGTCAATTTCAAAGAGAAAAGAAGCTAATTATCCAATACCCTTTTCAGGCAAGGGAGGTCTTTGCTCAGAACTTCTGGAGGGGACCTTTAAGATATCATCGATTAAAAATGTCAAACATTTAATAATGCCAAAAACAAGTACAAATCTCCAGTAGAGGCTAAACTTGCCAATTCTCAATTAATTACATCCCTGGGGGAAACAGCTGCATCTTCATAAACAACACAAAGCTCAGACAAAATCAGAAGCACGCAATCTCAACATTTTTAAGACCTCAGGAGTAAATGTCCAACCAGAAATCCAGCTCAATGAATGATTTTTCTGAAGGCCTGAAACACTGTACGTAAGATGATAAGCAGAGCCACAGAACATATTTATGTTAAACATAAGGAAACTGTAGCGAAGAAGGTCTGACAGGTTTGCTGAGATGTGTGATGAGAACAAACTATAAATCAGAACCAGGAGATGTTCAATTCTTAACCTGCTTTTCTTCTTGTTGCATAGTTACACTGTCCAGCCAAAGGTGTCAGAGACAAACGCAGCTGTGTTTACACGTTTTCTTTGCCATGGTAAAACATGCACAGCGTACTACTGTTCCCTGTGGTGGTTTAGGAGTTTAGCTCGGTGGCACTGTGCCCATCCATAATGTCTAACCACTGTCACTGTCCATCAGCAGGCTGGCTCTGTCCGGTGCATTTTTATAATTTATGCTATTTTTAAGAAAAGTAGCAATTTTCTAGCTCCCATTTATTCCCACTCTTAGGGTTTTATATGAAAGTTTATAATGTGAACAATTATGCCATTTACTGCAAAGATGGACCGCTCCAACAATAAGCACGGAGAACCTGGAAGTGCTTATTTATAAAACCAAGTTGCATCTCAGTTTCTCTGCTGGACCAATCAAGCCCTTTTAATTGGACAACTTGTCACCTTACTGAACTAAATCACAAAGACTCTGCACTGGGTACAATATCACTGTAGTGGTGCTGAGTCTGGTGCAACCTTCTACGGCGAAGCACACATCACACCCACCAGCAGTTGGGGTTTATCTTTGCCAAGTACCGGGTGTCTTCCTTCCTAAGGCATTCTGCAATGGTTACCTGCAGCTGTAGTTAGGGATTTAACTAAGCATTTTATGTAAGCAGGTGAATGTATTCATACAAAAGTGTTGGCTTCTGCGAAATTATGGTTGAATGTTCTGAAAAAAATCCAATAAAACTGGTGACTAAAAACATCTGTCATCAATTTAGGGCTGGCAATAAAAGAGATTAAAACTAAACATCTCTAGTGCATGCAGACTGCTGAGCTAGTGGTGTGGGAAAAGTAGAAATCAAGTTCTTCAGTGAGCTCTTTTTTAAAAGGTTATTTTTGTCCTCTCATTTTACATGCGTGAGTGTTTACCAACATGCACACCACATGTATGCCTGGTGCCTGTGGAGGCAAGCAGAGGCTCCCTGGAACTGGGCTTACAAATGCTTGTGAGCTGCCACGTGGGGGCTGGGAGTCAAAGCATGGTCCCCTTGAACAACAGCCAGTGCTCTTAAACACTGAGCCACCTCTCCAGCCCCTTCAGAGGAGTCTAATATGAACTGCAGGAACAACTATTAAGAGGTCTGCAATTTGTGTTTCAGGGGAGAGACAGAGAGGAGAAAGACCTTGCGCTCCAAGTGTTCTTAATATCTGAGAACCGGGACGAGCAAAGTCCTAGGCTAGAACCCAGTGAACAACGGGGCAGAAGAGGGGAGAAGGGCAGCCACACACTTGCCACGCACAACTCTGAGGGTCACACTGAGACTTTGGCTTCTATGTTGAAATGGTTCAGGGCAGAGCACATGTGTAAGAGGAAGACTCTCCATTGCCAGGTGGAGAAACAATCACCCTGCACAGAGTAAACCGAAGCAAGGGATCCCGTAAGAGTCTTACAAGGCTGGGTGTGGCGCTGCAGGTGCAGGCCTTTAATCCCAGCCCTTGTGAGGCAGAGGGTCTCTGTGAGCTTGAGGCTGGCCTGGTCTACATAATAGGTTCCTACACAGCTAGGACTGTGTAGAGAGACCCTGTTTCAAAAATAAAAAATGGGAGCAGGGGTGAGATGGGAAATGAAAGAGAGAGAGATGGACAGACAGACACACACAGAGAGAGACAGAGAGTTTTAAGAATGTCTGTATTCATTGAAGAAAGAAATTGAAGAAGATATCAGAAGATGAAAAGATCTTCCGTGCTCATGGATAGGTAGGATTAATATAGTCAAAATAGCCATCCTACCAAAAAATAAATAAATAAAAAAGATAGCATCTTCAACAAATGATGCTGGCCAAATTGGACAGCTGCATGCAAAGAGTGCACATAGGTCCATATCTATCACCCTGCACAGAACTCAACTCCAAATGGATCAAGGACCTCAAAGTAAAGACAGATATTCCAGGTGTGATAGAAGAGAATGCTGGGAATAGTTTTCAACTCATTGGCACAGGAAAAGACTTTCAGAGCAGATCACCTATAGAGCAGGCTCTAAGATCAACATGAAACTGAAAAGTTTCTCTATGTCAAAGGACATTATCATCTGGAGAAAGTGGTAGCCTAAATAATGGGCTTTTATATCTCATAGAGGGCTCATATATAAAATACATAAAAAAAACCCTCCAAAAACAAACCAGACATAAAAAAAAATCAAGTAACCCAACTATAAAATGGTGTACAGATCTAAATGGAGTTCTAAAAGATGAAAAAGGCTGAGAAACACTTAATGAAATGTTTAATACCCTTAGTCAGTAGGGAAATACACATCAAAATCACATCATCTTACACCAGTCAGAATGGCCAAGATAAAGAACAAGCACAAAAGAATTCTCAACTGAGGAATACTGAATGGCTGAGAAACACCTGAAAAAATGTTCAACATCCTTAGTCATCAGGGAAATGCAAATCAAAACAACCCTGAGATTTCATCTCACTCCAGTCAGAATGGCTAAGATTAAAAATTCAGGTGACAGCAGATGCTGGCGAGGTTGTGGAGAAAGAGGAACACTCCTCCATTGCTGGTGGGATTGCAACCTTGTACAACCACTCTGGAAATCAGTCTGGCGGTTCCTCAGAAAATTGGACATAGTACTACCGGAGGATCCAGCAATACCTCTTCTGGGCATATACCCAAAAGATCTTCCAACTGGTAATAAGGACACTTGCTCCACTATGTTCATAGCAGCCTTATTTATATAATAGCCAGAAGCTGGAAAGAACCAAGATGTCCCTCAATAGAGGAATGGATACAGAAAATGTGGTACATTTTACACAATGGAGTACTACTCAGCTATTAAAAACAATGAATTTATGAAATTCTTGGGCAAATGGATGTATCTGGAGGATATCATCCTTAGTGAGGTAATCCAATCACAAAAGAACTCACTAGATATGCACTCACTGATAAGCGGATATTAGCCCAGAAACTTAGAATACCCAAGATACAATTTGCAAAACACAAGAAAACCAAGAAGGAAGACCATCGTGTGGATACTTCATTCCTCCTTAGAATAAGGAACAAAATACCCATGAAAAGATATAGGTACAGAGACAAAATTTAGAGCTAAGATAAAAGGATGGACTATCCAGAGACTACCCCATCCGGGAATCCATCCCATCATCAGCCACCAAACCCAGATACTAATGCACATGCCAGCAAGATTCTTCTGAAGGGACCCTGTTATAGCGGCCTCTTGTGAGGCTATGCCAGTGCCTGGCAAACACAGAAGTGGATGCTCACAGTCAGCTATTGGATGGAACACAGGGCCCCCAATGGAGGAGCTAGAGAAAGTACCCAAGGAGCTGAAGTGGGCTGCAACCCTGTAGGTGGTACAACAATATGAACTAACCAGTACCCCCTGAGTTCCTGTCTCTAGCTGCATATGTAGCAGAAGATGGCCTAATCGGCTATCATTGGGAAGAGAGGCCCCTTGGTCTTGCAAACTTTATATGACCCAGCACAGGAGAAGGCCAGGGCCAAGAAGTGGGAGTGGGTGGGTAGGGGAGTAGGAGCGGGGAGAGGGTATAGGGAACTTTCAGGATAGCATTTGAAATGTAAATAAAGAAAATATCTAAAAAAAAAAAAAAAAAAGCACAAGCACACAGAGTCAGGGGAAACACTCACACTGCCACTATGGAAATCAGTAGTGGTTCCTCAGGACCCTGGGACTTGATCTCCAAGATCCAGCTATACTACTCATGGGCATACACCAAAGGACTCTACCTCCTAACACAGTTCAGTGTTCATCGCTGCTGTATTCATAATAGCCTGAAACTGGAAATAGACTATATATCTGTCAATGGATGAATGGATAAAGAAAATGTGGTAAATTTACACAATGGAATATTGCTCAGCTGTTAAAAAAAATACCATGAAATTTGCTGGTAAATGGATGGACGACTAGGGGAAAAAATCATCCTGAGTTAGGTAACCCAGACCCAAAAGACATATATGGTATGTAGTCACTTATATGTGGATGCTAACTATTAAGTTTTCACGAAGCAAGTTACAACCCACAGAACCACAGTGGTTAATTACGTAGAGAGTGAGGGGCTGGGTGGGAGGGAGGGATCCCCCTAGGAAGGGGAACTAAGATAGACAGAGTCAAATATCAAAGGGGAAGAAGAAAAAAGGCCACAGTTTTAAGTAATGATCTGAAACAGAGAAAAGAAAAAAAAAAAAGAGTTACCCAAGTGTTTTCTTTTTTTCCCTTTTCTTTTTGAGGTCAGGTATTTCTAGTTAGCCCTGACTGTTCTGAAACTCACAATGTAAAACAAGCTAATCTCAAACTCGCACACATGGTGTCACCTGAGTGCTGAGATTAAAGGTGTATGCCAACATGCTTATGAAGTTTTGGAACAGTAATGATTATCAGTCTGAGGGGGAAACAAAACATTTTATTTATTTTTTTCCAAGACAAGGTTTCCTCTGTAGCCCCGGCTATCCTGGAATTAGCTCTATAGACCAGGCTGGCCTCGAACTCACAGACATCTGCCTGCCTCTGCTACCCAAGTGCGGGGATTAAAGGTGCGGTCACCATGGCCCTGCAAAACAATATTTTCAAATCACAAATGGCTACTGACTTATTAGAAACAGCAGAGAGAAAGAAACAGAGAGAGATAGGGAAGAGGGGAAGAACAGATGTGCTTATGGAACTTAAAAAACAAAACTTTTAGCTCAAAATACTATATCCAGTGAAACTATAGTTCCAAAATAAAAGAAAGTGCAGTTTCAGATACATGAAGATGAAGACAGTGTGCACCACAGCCCTGGGCTATGAGAAACCCTGGCACGTTCACACGGAAGGGAAATGAGGTCAAGATGGGGACTTGGACTTCTGGAAGGGAGTAAGTGAGTGGCTACGGCAATGAAGACTGTGTGAATACAAAACAATCCTTACATGGGTGCATGTGTGTGAAGTCTCCGAAATTTTAACAGGCATTTTATTATTTTAAAAACCATGGAACATGCTCTTTTATACACTGGTGGAAAGGCACTGGTACAACTTAATAACCACCTACAATGCTACGCTTATAATTATATCTGATTTAATGATCCTATTCCCGAGTATTTCCTTATAGGAAGCAAAAACACATTCCCACCAAAACTTCAACACTCATATCAGCTCCAGATTGGGAATCTGAATGTCCACTCTGCAATGAAAGTAGAGTGTACTGGTGCACACCACAGGGCTCCTACACTGGTGAAAGGGAACACACTACTGGTGCACACAACAGGGCTCCCACCGTGGTGAAAGGAACGCAGTCCTCTGCCCAGCATACAGCTCTCCAGAGCATGTATGAGAACAAAAAGTCATATTCGAAAGGCCATGTTTCACACTACAAGACACCTGATAGCGCTCTGACCCTGAGCCACTCTGATGCGCACTCCAGAGAAGGCTATCAGTCAGAGAGGAGAACAGTATTTACCCCGGGCTTAGGATAGGAAGACTCACTGGCTGTACACAGACAAGAGGGAGTTGGTGGATGACAGAAGCATTTGGTATCAGGACAAACATATACAGTTGTCAGAACTCCTTCAACTCTGTATTTAAAGATTTATTTATTTATTATATGTAAGTACACTGTAGCTGTCTTCAGACACTCCAGAAGAGGGAGTCAGATTTCCTCACGGATGGTTGTGAGCCACCATGTGGTTGCTGGGATTTGAACTCAGGACCTTCAGAAGAGCAGTCAGGTGCTCTTACCCGCCGAGCCATCTCACCAGCCCCCAACTCTGTATTTAAAGTGCATTAACGTGACTGCATGTACAGATATGGAGTGCTAGGACAGTAGCTCAGCTAGACGTGTTCACTGAGCTCGGACAAGCCCTGAGTCGGAGTCTTGTAAACTGGGTGTGGCAGTGCACAGCCAAGATCCCGGCATTTGTGAGGTGGAAGCCAGAGGATCAGAAGTTCAAGGTCGGGCTGGTGAGATGGCTCAGTGGGTAAGAGCACCCGACTGCTCTTCCGAAGGTCCGGAGTTCAAATCCCAGCAACCACATGGTGGCTCATA